>NC_092468.1:22174968-22498579 GCF_047495875.1 Pithys albifrons albifrons
TGGACACCAGGGAGCTCCACGTGGAGGGGGAGGAGGTTGACTCGGAGGTGCTAAATGACCCAAAAGGCACCGGTGAGTTGATACCTGTACGTTCTTGCCCCATGTCCTGCCTGGATTTAGTCATCTGTTGACAGATAGGGTGCAGTCTCAGGGGTCTTGCTAAGCCCAGTCATTGACCCTGGTTTAGAACCAAGAGGCTCTTAAAACTGGAGCTTTTCAAGTCCCTTCTGTGAAGACTTGTTGTCGAGCTCCCCTAAATAAAACCTGGTATCTTTTAGAGACATAAATGCTGCTGTGTAAATGCTCCCATGTTAAAGCATTGCAGCTATCTCTGACTTTCATGCCTTCGTGGATTGTTACAAGGCTGTTGAGCTGACCCTCTTTGTGGTTCTTGCAGTGTGCATTCCCTTCTCTGCCATCTATCACACCCATGGGTTCAAAGAGCCGGGCGCGCAGACGTACCTCACGGGATGTCCTGTTCGAGTGCGTGTGTTGGAAGTTGAACGCTTTACTTCCACTAAGAAGGTCAGAACTTATAGAAACTTTGTTTACTTTCGTTAGAAGTGTATTACAGTGCTGTTTGTGGGTTAATTTTTTGCTTGCTTGTTCATGGGCTGAGGAATCAGAATGCCTGTGTCTCAGAAGACACTTGAGAGAAGGTTACCTGTCTGTATTAAATTTAATAAAGCAGAACAAGGAATCATGAGACAGAATGATCCTTAGGTAAAGTTGAATAAAGGCTCTTCAGATGAACAGCTCCAGGAAAGTGACATTTCAAAGCTGCATTACTTGTGGTGGTGTTCTCCTCTGCAGGTACCAAGCCCCAACGTTTATACCATTGAGCTGACCCATGGAGAGTTCACCTGGCAGGTGAAAAGGAAGTTCAAGCACTTCCAGGAGTTTCACAGGGAGCTGCTGAGATATAAAGCCTTTGTGCGCATCCCTATCCCTACCAGGAGGTGAGTGTGCATCCCTGAGGGCACGGTGGGCTTTGGGACGGTGGGATCTGTTTCTTTCAGTAATGTATCCATTTGGTTTCACCTTTCCCATTGACTTTGCTGTAAGGAGGAGAGGGCAAAAGAATTCAATTTCTATAAATATTTAGTAGCTGTAATAAAAACATTTAATTTATGTGTTTAGTAGCTATAATCTAGGTGGTACAAACATCCCTCTGCTGACACAGAAAGTGTTGTCTCCCAGCTCTCTTGAGCTGAATTTGCTTTGAACTTGGGGATTGGTTATGCTAATTGAAATTGTTGGTGTTCTGTGGCTTTCTGACAGTGTGGGCTGGATGTGGGAGATTAGGGGATCCCTGGCATAGGTGGTCAGCCCTGCCCAGCCTGGCCTTGGTGCTCATGGTGGCTAGAAATGTAAGGGGAAAGAGAAAAGTGGGAAGAGAAGTGCTCTATGTCAGCAAGAGCTTCCTGATGTTGCAGAAAGATTAGGATATGATAGAAAGGGGAAATTATGAGGGGTTAAGCACTGGAGGAACTTAATGCCCTAAAAATATGGCATAGGTTCCCTTTTCTTACAAGGACAAAAGGTGGCCCTCAAAAATCAAACTCTAATGTTTTTGTATTGTGTTTTGTGACCTAGTAGGAACACACTGGTTTCTTAAAGGAATCCACACTGGCTTTTTTTTTGTGCTATCCTGCCCGCCCATCTCAGTTTTTAAGAGCTTGGATAGGAAAAATAAAAGCATTGCAGAAAGGGAGGTTACATATCAAGGCGCACACACACACTTGCAGCACTGAGACATGATGTTGGGGTTTGTTTTTCCTTTCAGTCACACAGTGAGAAGACAATCCATCAAAAGGGGAGAACCACGGCAGATGCCAAGCCTGCCGCACACCGCGGAGAGCACAGTGCGAGAGGAGCACTTCTCTAGCAGGAGGGTGAGTGCCCAGCTCAGCCTGGGGGCCAGAGGGATGCTTTGGGAGGGCTTCTGAGGTGCAGAGATGCCAGGCAGGTTGTTTGCAAAGCCACACGCTATCAAACCCTTTATTTATTACTATTAAAGTATTTTGTTTTACAAACTTACACTTTGACAAACCACCTTTAGCGCCTAGTTCTCCCCTGTGCACTAATGAGGATGCTTCTCTCCAGGTGCATACAGCAAAGTTTTCCTCTGCAGTTGAGTAAAACCATGAGGTTGGGAGTGGTGGTTTCCCTCCTCCCACCTGCTCTGATTTAAAGATAGAAGAGGCAGTTTGCAGAGTCTGGTTGTGTGATGGAGGTAGCCCTGAGGCCATCAAACTCTGAGAGATTTCAGTCCTGTGCCCCTTTGAAAGAGGAGCTGACAGTCAGGCTCTCCATGCTGAAGTGGGTAATTTTAGCCAAGGCACACGTGTTCTGTGTAACTTCATCAGATGTTAACAGATGGGCCCTTCCGTGAAGAGGGTGGATGTCTTCCTACCTCCTCACTGCAGCTTTGCTGTTTGCAAGAAAAAAAAAAGCCTGTAAAAACCCATGTTTGTTCAGCCTGTGCTTATCATTCTCTTTCTGCTGCTCCCTCCTTCCCTGGGCTTTCTGCCACTGGAGCTGCAAGTCCCATAAGATTGTGTGTCATGGCTGTGATGTGCAGATAACCCTCCCTGCTGTGTATGCCCTTATTGATGTGTGGGACATTTCAAGAGAGAGATAGTGGTTTAAAAGAGGAAGAAAAATGTTTTCTAGATCCTTTTTTCTTAGCTCCACTTGATTCCTTATGGGAATCCCACCACTCCTACCATGGGGATGTACACCCTCACTGCCCAGCTGGAGAGCTCAGTGCTGTGATGTCAGTGCTGAGAAGGATCAAGGTCCTGATGGCATTTGTTTCTTTTTGGTTTGTTTTGTGTCCTGTAGGGCTCTGCCCAGTTTCTGGTGATGGGACAGTCTCATTTCTTGTTTGCTCATTTACCATGAGAATAGATTACTTCTCCCATAACGATTTCTTCTCTTCTTCCCTCCTGGCTGGGAAGGACAGGCCTAATCACTGCCCTCTCTGTGGCTTTCAGGACAGGGCACCATGGTCACCATACTCCTCACTCCATGAACCTGGTGTTTTGGTTAAACATGCTCTCTCAGTTGCCTCTGAGCCTGTGTTTCCTCATTGAGCTAATTCATGTGGGTCAGAAACAGTGGGGATTGATTTTGTATTTAAAATTGTTCTGGAACCTGGACTCAGTCAAGAAAGTTGACCTCCAAAATGACACTGCCAAGCAACAGGTCTGCTGGTGGAAGATACAAAAACAGATTTGTGAACACTAAACAACCTGTGACCAAACTGTTTATGGTTCTGAGCTGTAATAACCCGTGAGAACATAATGTATTCATTTATCCACTCAAACTGAAAAGCACATCTGATTTCTTGACTGCTTCCTAATACTGGACAGTTGGATTGCAGGAATTTTCAAGAAAAGCCTGCACATCTTATCTAAAGTTTCAACATTTTAATTGTAGAAACAGCTGGAGGACTACTTGTCAAATATCCTGAAAATGCCGATGTACAAGAACTACCATGGAACAGTAAGTAGAAATTAGTTTGCTTACCTAAAAGAATATTCATGTTACAAATGCCGAGTTCATTGGAAGAAGACATGCAGCTTATGGAGGAAACATTTTAGACCTTTTTTTGTGAGTGTTTTGGCTTAGCTGATTGCTCCAACGTGATGTAATATGATGAAAACCAGAGGAGCAGAGTGAATGACTCAGTCTTGGAGGTCACTGGTATAACACAGGGATAACCTCCTTAAGGAAGTCCAGTCCAGACAGCTGGTTGTACATGTGTGATGTACTTTCTGTTTAATTCTGCAGAGTGTTTAAGATGAGAAGTTAAAGTTTTAATACTTAAACAATTGGAATCCAAACCATATTTGTAATTGCTCCTTCAGTTTGGGCTTTGTGTGTAGTCCGGGGTGCAGTTTTGTCTCAGGTTTCTATTCTGTGCAGTTTCTCTGGACATCAGTGATGCTGAGTTTGTGTTTGATACCCAATCACCTCTGCAGGTATTTTTGCAGTTCCAAAGGGAGATGGCATTTGGCTTCTTTTCCCAAGTCAACACTCATTTTGAAATGAGGAGAGATGTCAAATCCAGCTTCAGGCCTATTTTAAGAAAAAAATATTTCTTTTTAAATTCATCCTGGAGTGTCTCTTCAGTGCTCCTCACCTGTCAGTCACAGCTGTAACATGTCACGGGGATGGTAATTTATTTCCCCTTTTTTTGGCTGCATAATGACTGTGTTGCTCCATCTTTTGTATTATCAGCAAAATCTGATGCACGCTCTGAAGTAGGTGCTGAGCTTAGTGACATTTCTGAGCAAAGGGTAATAACTGGGAGCACTTGGTTTTCAAACAAGCCAGAAATATAGACTGAACTTTGGATTTCTGTAGCAGCCAGTTTTTCTTTTCCACTGTTGTTGTTGTTGTTTGGTAGATATTCTTCTCTTTTGTGGGATTTCAGTTGTACAGGGATGTTGGGCAGCTCATAGAAGGATGTCATGCTCAAGAAGTGTATGTGCTGTGTTGCAGAGCTCAGTGTGTATGGGCCAGGGTGCTCACTGGGGTTGTCCATGGTGCTTTGGGTTGGCCAGAAATCTTAAGACTAGTTCGAGGCAACTGTATTCCTTAGAGTGCTTCTTTTGGGAACAGGCTATGGAGAGCTTAATTCCAATGCAGTCAAGAGCTGTGTTAGTCTGCATGTGGAGAAAAGTCATCTTTTGTTCTAAAAGCAAGACTGGGATAACTTGGCAATTTTGATCAGTAGCATATGCGGAGCGGGGGAGACTTATTTTACAGTGTGGATCCATCTTGTCACTTTCAGGCAGGCGTTGCTTTTTTCAAGTATTTTGGAGCATTTCTGCTCATGTAAGAACGTGGGTGATCTTTTGGCCAGGCTGTGGTTTGAGACATGCTGGGGGCTGGGTGAGGAGCCGAGTGGTCCTGCCTTGCCCAGGCAGCTGTGGGGTGCTCCCCTCCTGTGCTGAATCGCCCTTCTGTCCCCAGCCCCCACAGCCAGATGTCACTTTGCACATAAATTCTCAGTTTATTGTTGGCTTTCACTGGATTTGGTTGCAGCAAAGTGTTCAGTGAGGACTCTGGTGCTAACAGTGGCAGTGTGGGTCCTGCAGGCAATGCTGGAAGAAAGCACAGGGAGAAAAGTGCTTCCTTTAAAAAAACACCAAAACAACCCCCACCATTCTCAGAATAGAGACTGAAGTGAAGATTTCTGGCATTTTCCCTGGGACTGTATTTGTCTTCCTGAGAACAAAATGAGGGCTTTGCTCTTCCTGTGGTTGAGAAGTCTTTTGCCTGACAAAGCTGTAACTGTCTTAATCTTGGAGCACATTTTGACTCCTCTGTATTCCTCTCATCCAATCCATGCACTGAAGTGTTTTTTAAAATCCCGAGCTCTTTGTAAAGTGACACATGGAGTTGCAAAGACAAGCTGTGACCTGCCTGGAGTGCAGCCCTTGGTCCCTGTGAAGAGCCTACTTGGCTCAATTGTGCCTACAAGGATACGTTTTTTACGTCTGAACTGCACAATTTAATGAATTCCCTTTTTTGCTTCTTTTATATTGCATTTGTGGTTAATTTATTATTTGCCAGTGGGAACAAACAGTTATACACTGTTTGAAAATGTGCCATGCACTGGGATAGTCAAGCCTTCAAGTCAAGCTTGTAGTGGTTTTGCAGACCTGGAGTCCCCAGTGGACTGAGGATCAGATTCAGTGACCACGTGGCATTGTAAAGGTTGTACATCCTCTAGCTTTTTATATTTTTTTTTATTTTTCTTCTGTGATTTAAGACTAAATCTCATGCCTTCTAGTACTTTCTAAAACCTTTTTATAGTACTTCTGGGCTGAAGTGCTTCAAGACAATTACCATTAAAATGAATGTTGTGGGAATCTCAGCCTGTTAATTGTCCACAGTTTTTTTCCTGGAAAATGGAAATTGGAGGAATATAGCCCCAAAACGTTAGGCCTTGATTGGGATCCACATAAAAAATTTATTCATTGGACCTTAGTGTTATTTTTTGTGTGAGCTTCCATATTGAAAGATGCCTAAGCAAAATGAAAAATAAGATTTGATTGAACTGGAGTGTGTGTGTAGTGTTTGACATGAGCTTTAATAAATGAGAGTAAATACCTCATCTTAAGTGAAAGCAATATAATGTAATATCAGCTCAGATGTGTGAGTGGCTGCTGGTTTATCTCTGACACTGTGCTTGGATCTGCAGACCTTTGCAGACCTTTTAGTATTTTTAGTTATTGCTCTTGAAATACAACACATTCAAGTTTTCTTCTTAAATTTGGGGTTTGTGTTAGCAGGGGTTTTTTTGTAAGAAATTTTGCTGTGTATAATTCCATTTTATTGTTAGCCATCAGTATAGGTCAACTCTTTTTGCATTTTTTAACCCATGAAATTAAGAACATGAGTCAAAATGAAAACCCATCATGGAGGTGCTGAATTCTTCCTGAAGTGCAGATGCTCTATGAAATTTTTACTTACATAAGTCATGGCTGCTCAACATTGCTGGCAGAATGGGATGGTTTGAAACCATGGCTCGTGCACCTTGCAGCTGGTTCTCCACCTTCCACAGCCTGTCCTTCTGCTGATCACTCCCATCTGCTCTTTTATTTTGCTTTTTATTGCTACAACAATGTCATTGAAGCTGCATGCTCTGGGCCTGTACCTCATACAAAAAACATTCTGCTGCGGATCACTCTGAAACCAGAGTGGGATTCCAGCTCCCCAAGGAGGCAGCTGGGCAGCACAGGAATTCCAGTGTGACAGAGATGGAAGTGTCTGGCTGCTCTGCCAGCCTCGCTCAGTCTCTCTGTGAATGACGAGCACCTCGGATGAAAGGCACTGTAACAGTAAAAATAGCTAATGCAGCAATAATAATAGCAATAAATCATTTGATCAGATACTTTGCACTGCACTGAAGAATTTTCCTTCTAACTGGAGGAATTTATTTAAGGGTTTTTCTTACAAACCAACGCTTGATCAATGTGTTGGATGGGCTCCTGTAACCGTCATTGCTGTTCCAAAGACTCCTTGGCTGAAGAGGAGGTTGCTGTGCTGCCAGACAATCTTTCTTTCTTTTTTATGTGGTGGTAGTTCTGTTTCTGCAAGTAATTTTTTCTCATGGTTTTTTTTTTGCTTCTTTGAGGACAATTATTTCTCTGCATGCAGTGCTCCTCAAATTGCTGCCAGTTTTCTGGTCCCAGCCAGCATTTTCAAAGAGTTTTGATATTCATTTGCTTTTTTTTGTGTGTGTGCCCACTGTGAGAGACGTCTGGGTTTCTGATGTGTCTGATGGGGAATGCCAGCCATTTTCTGAGGAAGTTTAAATGGAAGCCAGGCAAAGAAGTGGCCTGAGACTGCTTGGAACCTCTGATAAGACTTTGTAGGGTACACTGGGGTTTCAGGTGGTTCCCACCCTGCTCTGAGTGTAGCTGCAGAAACTGCTGTAACATTCACAGTTCACACCTGGTGCTTTTCCAGAACATGTAGGTAGAGCAGAGGTAGAAGATGATTAGTAAAAGCACGGAATAACTTGTTCTAACCACTTTCTGAAAACAGGCTGAAATCACCCCAAAATCAGGGCATTAAATTTGCCTCTACAGAATAGAAGTTACTTTATGTCCTGGAAATACTCAGAGGAAAGCAACAGTGTGTTTTGTTCTTCTCCATGGCCTTACTGATACGAGAAGTTTGGGAAGGTCCCAGGAGCATGAGGAGGTGGAAGGACCTTCTGCCCTACTGTGGTTAGAGGGTTCCCTCTGGCTTTATTGCCTGGCCAAAGGGACACCTGCCTTCACCCTACCCTGAGCACCACTCTGCACTTGGACAACTTTAAGTGATAATAAATTAAAAGTGCCTAGGTGCAGACAAGCCTCAGCCATGCTCTGCATGCTCTGCTGCTCCTGCCCAAGCCCTGCTGGGCATGGGACACCCAGGGCAGGTGTTTCTCACTGCTAATGGGGCCCAGGGCTAATAGCCAGCAGACTGCCAGGAATGTCCTGCTGTGCCAAGAAAAGCCTGCTCATTTGAAATGGCCCAGTGTCCTATTTTTAGAGGTGAATGTAATCATGCTGTGCTTTCTCACCAGCTTTGTTTGCTGTTTTGTTCCTCTGCAATTCCTGCTGAAGCAGGAGGAGCCTTGAGGAGACAGGTTGCTTGACTCTGGGATTTGAGCTTGCTCTCCTCCTGCCCCACTGTGGCTTTCTTGTGGATTTTTGGCTCCTGGGACCAGATGGACAGTGCTGTGTGTGCAGCACTGCGGGGGAGTGACTGGCTGGGTGGTCTTGGAGGTGCTTGTGGGTTGAGGGGTGGAACCCCCATGTAATGGGTGTCCATGGAGTAGGAGAATTAAAGGGAATAGGGTGCTCCCAGGCCTGGGGACGTGTCCTCATTCTCTTTCTAGTCTTTCTATGACTGTCACTAGAGGGAGGAAAGGATTCAGGCAGCCAAGATCACACAGACCCCCAAACAGTGTCAAACTTGAGCCCTCATTTCAGCCAGTGATCCAGAAGGGGGGAATACCAGTGGGTTCCTATGATACATTTGAGCTTGATTGTCCTGGCTGCCTGAAGTGTGTTCTCCAAAGCACATCTAAAATAAACAAACAGAAAACGCAACCAAACTACTTTTCTTGGTCTTCTTGAAGATGCTTAGGCAATGGTGGGTAACTTATACTCTGGATATTTTAGGTTCTGTCTTTACAGCAAGTCACTTCAATGAAGCAAAATATTTTGTGGATTTCAGAGTTTGAAAGATGGGGGAATCTCTTTCTTTTTCCTAGATGGAGTTTGTTGGAGTAAGTCAGCTGTCTTTCATCCATGACCTGGGACCAAAGGGCATGTGAGTTGTGAGCTGTGTCTTTGAGTTATGATCCACTAAGAGCATGGCTTTATAAATAAATATTGTTCAAATTATTGGCTTTGCTTTCTCACAAGTAACCAACTGGGGAATATTTTGCCATCCAGATATAAAAAATAATGACTGTTCAGACAGAAATGCTACAATTTGGGGAAATGGTTTTGAGAGCAGGCTGCTTTGCAAGACATGGCCTGGCTTGCAGGGTTTCTCCCATTCCCTCTCCGCAGCCTGTTAACCCGCTTGTTTTTCTGCTTACTGTGCTATAAACCATGGCTTGCATTTCTTAAAACTCCTATTTTTTCCTTCTGGGGGGTGGTGTTTTTTCCCTTTGTCCAGCTTTCAGAGCACAGCAAAGAGGCTCCTTGGGCGCAGCTGGAGGTGGCAGGATCCATCCCTGGGCACAGGAGCTGGGGGTTCAGCAAGCACCCTCCATCCCAAAGTCCCCCTGCACCTCCAGGTGAGCCACATGACCCACCCTGCCCCTGTTTCTGTCCTTGCAGAGAAGGGTTCATCATGAAGCGCTCCGGGGGCCACCGCATTCCTGGTCTGAACTGCTGCGGCCAAGGGAGGATGTGCTACCGCTGGTCCAAAAGGTACTACTGGGGGGTGAAGGTGGGGATGCCACGTGCTCCTCGGGCACACAAAAATGCTCATTTGTCTGTTTCTGCAAAAAGTCTGTGAGGGAGATTCTTACTTTTTTATAAAAGCCACGAATTTTCAGGTTGGAAGGCTCTGTAGGCTGTTTCACCCTCACTGTCCTGTGTGATGTGTTTTTATTTCTGCTTTGGGGTTCATAGAAAGGACATGTTACTCTAAAGGAAAATTGGGATTTCCTGCAGGCTGGCAGAAATGGCAATAATCCCCAGGTCTGTGCCCAGCTTTCCCTGTTGTGGGAGCACTGGTGACTCTGTGACTTGCAGAGGGGATGTGGCTGATGACACTGCCCCTGGCAGATTTCAGCCTTGTTTTCTGAGCTTCCCTTCCTCAATTTACAGAATGAAAATCAATTAATTGAAATACACTCTGGACCAGTTCAGATCAGAGCAGCATTAAATCAGATGTGACCTGCAGCAGTAAGGAGCTCTTTGGTACAATTAACCTTGACATTAAATACATTACCTTTTCCTTATTACTGCAGGTAGTTAAATCCCACTGTTTTCATGGAAATGTTCACAAGCCATGCTGTTCCCATGACCCTTCCTGCTGCAGACAGACATACTTTAGTGTCCCCATCCTTCTGTGTTAGGTCTCAGTGTTGCCTGGGGCTGCAACACAGGGAGACATGTGCTGTTTGGGAGTATGAGTGTTACCACCTACCTAAAATATGCAGGAGATATTTCCTGGAGCATGGCTTCCCCTGCAAATCTTTCCTTTTGAGAATCAAAATAGCCCATGCCTGCCTTACAGCAAAAATTTCTTGGTCAATAGATCTTCCCCAAGCATTATCTACCTTTGGATTTTAGCATCACCCATGGGCTGTCATTAGTTTTATCTTCAATAATTCTGCTTTTCAACAAAATCTTTCTGCATTCTTGTGAAGAAAAGGTCCTGTTTCTTAATAGTCTTTCCAACATTTCTTAATGTAATTTTACAGATCTCTGTAATGGGTGCACAAGGTGATAAAGATGTGGCTTTCCTTCAAGTCAAATAATTAAATTGTCACCAATTCTTTTTCTATTTCATGGAGAAAAAAAGGCCTTTTCCTCTTGATACCCCTTAGTTAACTCTTCTCTGTGTTAATGCAGAGCTCAAGCTTTAGTGGGGGCAGTAGCATATCTAGCTCTGATGGATCTTCATTTTCCTTTAGAGTCTAAAAATGGGGTGGGAGAAGTGTTTGAGTGGGATCATGTACAGAGTATTCAAGAGGGACACCAAATTCCCATCATGGCCCACTGTGACTGACAGTTTATGCATCAATAACCAGCAAATAACAGTAATATTTCCCAGAGAGGGTTATTTAAATAAAGGATTTTAGGACAGTGGGGAGATGCAGTTAATGGACGCAGATGAGACTGCTTGGGCATGTAGAGTTGCCTGGGAAAAACAGAAAGGGGAATGCTTGGAAATGTACCCTGTGGGATGCTTAGAGTGAAACTATGGGCCAAATAGGGAGAGCAGGTATTTTGCCATGAAAAGGGAGGTGATGCTGGGTAACAATTTCAGGGCCCTGAAAGAAAGAAAAAAATACGGGATCTGGAAGTAGCTGGAGAGCTTGAGGCTGTTACTAAAGATAAAAGAACGAACAGATTTTTGCAGTGTTTTGTGTTGCTTTGTGTATTTCTGTGTGTGCAGAAGAATGAGGAGAAGGTCTGGTGATGGAGACCTGTGTGGGACAGAGGGGGCTGGTTACCCCAGCTACACCACAGGGGAAGAAAAAATTAGAAATGCCACTCACAGTAAAAAATGTGTTTTTTCCAGAGTTGCCTTCAGGCTACTGTATTTATGTAAAACCTGCCGGTCATCTCTCCTCATGTGTTTCTAACAGGGTGCCTGTTGCTTGGCAATGAAAGTGTTCCAAAATGCCTTGTTAATATATTTTGATGGGAGTGAAAGTGATCCTAGAATCAGAATTAATGTTAGAAATGTCAAATAACTCCTGTATAGAATACAAGCCGAATTAAAATCTTGGATGGAGAAATGCTTGTTGCACCTTGCCTGGTGCTGGGAGGTTTATAACCAGGGAGGTTCTCATGGGTTTTGTTAAAAAAGGAAACCTGTATTTTCAAAGACTCTGTAAAAAGGAGTTCTGTAAATAACTATAAAAGTCTTACATTGAAATCAAACTCATTGCTCAGTTTCATAAAACAAACATGTTTCTACTCAAGAGAATCATCCCCTGGTCTAACCCCTGAGAAGAAATGTTACCATTTTGTTGAATGTTTTCCTTTCCCTGATAAGTGACTTGCCCTTGTTTTGACGGAAGCACTTTTCCCTATTAGTAGCTTTTTTACGACTTATGTTTTGGCAACTGGAATGGGTGTGAAATCCAGGTGATGTGGTTGCTGTACCCCACAGGTGGCTGGTGGTGAAGGACTCGTTCCTGCTGTACATGAAGCCTGACTCAGGGGCCATTTCCTTTGTCCTGCTGGTCGATAAGGAATTCAATATCAAGATAGGCCAGAAAGAAACAGAAACGAAATATGGGTTGCAGATTGACAATCTCTCTAGGTAAGAAAACGGGCTTTGTTTGGCTGCTTTTAGCCTACTTTTGTTTTTTTAAGGAGGAATCAATGTTCCTCAATAGGAGGCATTTAACAAGGCACTGGGCTGATGGTGTAGCTCTGCTTCCTGCAGGGCTGGGGCTGGGCTGCTGCTGCTGTTGTGCTCAGACCTGCTGGGGATTTGGCCCATAATACTGATCATTTCCAATATCTTAATGAGGCGTTTGGAGCCTCGGCTGCTGTTTGTCCATCCCTGGGGTTATTCCTGGGGCCCGAGGGCATGGTGCATGTGGATTTGCACAGTCTGGTTTGACAGCAATTGCTTAGGTAATTTTCCAGGTGCTGTGTTCAGTTTATGCTGCAAGCAGGGATGTTTTCTTCTGCATCCCAATGAAGTATTACCCAAAAGATATGCTAGTTGGGGTAAAGAGATACTTTAATATTTTTAGATTAGTGCACAGCGTAAACTCATCTCTTAAAAAATACAACATTAGCTGGTTCCAACTCCAAGTTAAGCTGCTGCTATTAATTTAAATCTGGGTTATTTTGTGCTTGGCAGTGCATTACTGTTAGTCACTCAGAACAGCTCAGTGCTGTGTATTCTTTTGCAAACAAAATAGCAAAGCAAAGTCCTCACTTTCTACTTAAAATATGACTGATACAGATGCATTTACCAACATGGAGAGATGGCAAGGAGCAGACCAATTAAGCACAATTGGCTCCAGCATCCTGCCCTGTGCATTGTGTGTTTTACAGGTCGCTGATTTTGAAGTGTAACAGCTACAGACATGCCCAGTGGTGGAGGCAGGGCATAGACGAGTTCATTCGGAAGCACGGCAAGGACTTCCTCACGGAGCATCGCTTCGGCTCATACGCGGCCGTGCAGGAGAACACACTGGCCAAGTGGTGAGGACCGTGGTGAGGCTGCAAGTGGCTCAGTACCAGGGGTGCTGTCACATGCACACACCCTCTGGTGTCACCCCAGCTCTGATGGACAGAGCTGGTGACATTTGGTAGCTGTAGGGACTGATGATAATTAGAGAAGTAGCAAAATTATAAGGCTTTCTCCACTAGGAAGGGAATAGAAGTGCTGATGACAGGAGCGCTTTGCGTCACAGCTTAATAGTGTTTTTTAAGGTCAAGTTTCACTTGAATTTGAATGTATTGGGTATTTGCTGTTGTAAGGATGAAGAGAATAAAAGAGAATCAACAAATGTAAATTCAGGTATAGTCTGATGGTGACTGGTCCTTATGCACACAGCAGTCCCATGAGTAATCCTTCTGGCTGCAGTGCAACCTGATTGCCCTGATGCATTCCCAGAAGCACCTCAAAAATGGATTCTAGCTGGGCTGGAAGCAAGTGTCTTGTGGTGCTTTTGCTGCAGCTTCTGCCTTGCAGCAACCACTGACTGAGTAGTTTCCGTAAATCAAGGAAAGCACCACTCCACCATCCTCTTCTGAGGGGCAAACCTGCCTTGCACATTAGGCAAAACCCAGGAATATTATGTGTGGTTGGAAGAGGTGCCAAGTGGCACTTAAAGACCGCTTACTGTGCTGTTTTATCAAGCTACTAATAGCAGCATTGAATTCTCCCTGCATGTTGTCCTGATTCTTGATATTAGGTTTATGTTTGCTTTTGAGAAGAGACTGTAAATGGCATTGACACAGAACCCCATCGGTCTTCAGCCCTGTACTTTGGTTAATGAAAGGGGAGGAAACATAAATCTTCACGCTGTGTTTGCCTTTGCAGGTATGTAAATGCGAAGTGGTACTTCGAAGATGTCGCCAATGCCATGGAAGCTGCTAAGGAGGAGATTTTCATCACAGATTGGTGGTTCGTACTTACATACTTGGGTGTTGACCAGCTGTCTCTCTTGGGACGTTCCCGACAATGCGGCACTGTTCGGGGGCCCTACAGTATGGCAGCGAGCCGTGTAGCCAGATGGTTTGGCAGCACACCCAAACTTCTTGTGTTGTATTCAAAGGTCTTTTGAGGAGGGTTGGCAGCAAAAGTGCATGTTTCACATCAACAGCTTGGTTTTCTCCTTCCATGGAAATGCCTGAAATTGCATGGAGGCACTACCTGAATGGCAAATGTTGTGGCTTGAGTTGCTCATCGGGAGTATAAATCACTGCAGACCCAAGGGGCGCAAATATCTTTCAGTGTATGAGGGAACAGGGATGGTCAAACACTTCCAACAGTGCTCTTGCCATGGGATCTTCCTTTCAGCTCCTCCTCAATGTCTTGGGAAGCCTCATGGCAGCCAGTGAGAGCATCTTGAGGGTGTGTGATTTTAGTCTGCGCTGAAATGGTCAAGATAACGGATGAAGGGAGTTTTGTCACCCTTTCTGAGCTATGTGGCTGCCAAAGGACCTGGCTCTGCCGACTATTTAACTAGAGAGTCAGTATGTTTAAACAGTGCTCTGATTCCTGTTTGAGGCAGGAAAAGGGAGTTCTCACTGCCTCTGGTAGAGTTTCTTGGCTGGGTGCTGGTTGTGGCTGCCCATGTCTTGCCTTTGTGGAGGTTAATCTGCCTGAGGCAGCCTGGACCATGGGGATGGGAGGCTCCCAGGACATGACTCAGATGTCCTCTTTACCTTGGGTGTGTCTCTCTCCTATTATTTCTCCATCTGTAAAATGAACCTCTTACTACTTACCTACTGCAACTAGGAACTGGGAGAATTAGTTCTTAGGTGGAAATTATCATGAGAAAAATGCATATGATGTTAGCATTTACTGGGATAAATCTGTTTCCTACCATGACCAGAATTAAGCCCAGTGATCCCAGATTCTCATATGCAACATCAGATGGCAATTCAAAAGCATCCCGTTTCAGACCCATTGTCTCTTACTTAGTGTTTTATTCAGACATTTGTTAATGTACCATGGAATTCCATACCTTATCTGAAACTTGGAGCATAAGATAAAAATGCTGTTGTCAGAAGCATGGTTTTGGGTGTAGCAATGTGCTTTCTTCAAGCACATGTTCCCAAGTTTGCTTGGTACAAAAGTAAAGGAATTAAATTCTGTCACCTTGCTCTGCAGGAGTTAGATGAGATGGCTTAATTATTTCTTCTAATCCTTAAAGCTGTCAGTCAATAAAATGTCCTGTTGAGAGATCCTGTTGCTTTGTCATTAGGCTGCACGGAAAATTCAGCACAAATCTGTGCTGCTCAGATAGCCCAAGTACCAGGCAAACTGAAATCCCACTCTTATTTATTTCTTATGTCTGCACATTTCTTTCAAACCTACCGTGGGGGTTTCTTTTGTTGCATCTTTCTTTCATAGATAGAGAGTCCAATTTTTCCTATTTACACATCACTGTTAAACCTGGTCTCATGGGTTGTTAAATACCAAGATGAATGTGCTGGACATGTCCCCTGCCTTCTGTAATGCTCTGATATTAAAGAACAAAGAGCAGGATATTGGAGAATGCATCACTCTGGGATGTGAGCATTCACTTCCACTTTATTTAAACTTTAATTTCTTTGCTTCCCAAGTTGATTGTTTAGGGCAATGCTTTGTTTGCAGACTATAGATGCTATGTTTTTTCCACTTTTTATTTTCTCAGGCTCAGCCCAGAAATCTTCATGAAACGGCCCGTTGTGGAAGGAAATCGCTGGCGACTGGACTGCATCCTCAAGAGGAAGGCAGTAAGTGAGCTCCAGCTGCAACCTTCACCCTGCAGAGAGCCTCATTCACCTACCCAGTGACAGGGTCATACTGTGGCTGCAGCACTTGCACCATTTAGTTTGGTAGAGATGAGAGTTAAAGTTGGCCAAGCCTCGTATCAGATGCCCTTGGATAACTGCGTGTTTTGATTTGTACCTCCTGTTTGGGTTTGGAAGAGCTCAGAGGCAGAAGGACAGATCCCTCAAACTTCAGTGGCTTCAAACTGAGAAAGAGTAGGTTTAGACTGGATTAGGAAAAAGTTCTTTACTGTGTGATTGGTGAGGTCCTGGTACAGGTTCCCCAGAGAGCCGTGGCTGCCCCATCCCTGGAAGTGTGCACAGCCAGGTTAGACAGGGTTAGGAGCAACCAACCTGGTCTTGTGGAAGGAAGTTTTGCTCATGGCAGGGGATTGGAAGTAGGTGATCTTTAAAGTCCTTTCCAACCCAGGTCATTTCTGATTCTGTGATCCTCTGATTTCCGCAAGTTTGTGTCACTTCAGCCTTGCATTAGGACTGCCCCAGCTGCTGATGGGGTCAAAGACCTGTTACTGTCTGGTGCTCTGCATGTGACGTGTAATTTAGAAGTCAAGGAAAGGTTGAGCACTTTGTGGTATGTTTATGAGTGTGGGCTCTAACCTAACCTGTGATAACACTGGTGATCGAAAGAGTTTGCCCCATGTGATCAGTGAGTCAGAAGGTAAAGCATGGCTAGGAAATCTCTTGAACTCTTGCTGTGGTAGAAGGGCAGGAGTCCATGGATGTGAACTTTAACTTTGAATGACTTTAAACTAAAAAAGTCCAGGTTTAGGTTAGATATATTATAAAGAAATTCTTCACTCTAATGGTGGTGAGGCCCTGGAACAGCATGCCTAGAAAAACTGTGGCTACCCTATCCCTGGCAGTGTTCAAAGCCAGGCTGAATGGGACTTTGAGCGACCTGGTCTAGTGGAAGGTGTCCATGTCCATGACAGGGGGATAGGAACAAGGTGGTCTTCAAGTTCCCTTCCAATCCAAACCATTCTATGGTTCTGTGACATGGTGAAATAGTCTTTGACTCCTTTCCCTTCCAAACTATTTGTCATCACAGTCCTCATCCCTCTACAGACCTAGAAAAGTAAGAGGTTTTTTGTGTCTGTTGTTGACTTGGAAGTAATCTTATTTTCTGGCAAATGAAACCTGGCCACAGGGCAGGCTTACTTGATGGAAGAATTTGGCTTTGTTTGTCATGTTGTCATGCATTTTCCTATGGACATAAATACCTTTTAAGTGAGGAGTGTTTTAAGGTCAGTTCCTGGAAATGCTTGCTCTGTCACTCATGACATTGACTTGACAGGGCAGTCAGCAAACTGGTGTCGAAGTATAAGGGTAAGGCTGTCCTTTCTGTGTGCACTGTGCTGACTTGGACTTCTCTGGGTGCAGTGAGTAGCAGAATATTATCCACAATTCGGAGGTTGCCTAAGCTCACAGTGGTTGCTTTATGGGAATAGGAACTTAAAAGGCTGTGGAATGTTTAGATCCCAAGTTTATGCTGGCCAGCTCCAGTGCAGATTTTTAATCCATGCTAGCTGATGGCAAGTGCAGGTGTCTCAGTGTGTGACTAGTATTTTCCAAGATTTGGGATGTACTTGAAACATTTGAAAGTGCTTTAACAAGTGTTCTTAGAAATCCTCCCATGTATACCATCTTTTTAGCACTACTTATTGTATTCCAGGAGTTTGTTTACCTCTACCAGCAGGAGGAACTTCTTTGCTGATGCTGAGTTGGTGGCATCCCCTTTAAGTGAGGGATGTCCATATGACCACATCTCTCTTGTCATACTGCAGAGACAGTTGACTGTGGGCAAACCTCAGGGCAACACGAAGCAGCAGAACACTGGACTTCAGTGCATGTGTGCAACATGATTGTACATGGAGTGAATTGTGTATGCAAAATCTTACCTCAAAGGGTGTGTAAAAGGAGCTACTGTAGGAATGACCTGTATGTGGGCTTTGGCATAGCTCAGCTCTTCACACACAAACCTGGATACTGAGCCCTCCTCAGGGAGCTGAAGAGCTTTCCCAGGCAGTGCACATCCTTTCAGGCTGTGGGGTCACCATGGTGGGTCTGGAAGAGCATCAGCAGGCACAACACACTTACTGCCTCTTAGCTTTACTGTGTCCATTGATGTGCCTGCATACCATGTGTGATTTTTATTTCTGACAGCAACAAGGAGTGAGAATTTTTGTTATGCTGTACAAAGAGGTGGAGCTTGCCCTAGGGATCAACAGTGAATACAGCAAGCGGACACTCATGCACCTCCATCCAAATATCAAGGTAACTGCACACTGCTGTAAGGAGGAAGTTGGTATTTACTTGTTCTTGATGGCTAGTGCTGACCCCAGTGTATTTGGTGAATTGGAAGTGTTTCCCAGCACTACAGTGGGAATAGTCTGAGAAGACATACTCATGTAGGGACTACCCCATCTGGCAGCTTCATTTCTGTAGATTGTAATGGAACATAAAATTGCTTAGTTTATATTTGCCAAAGCAACTCTTCATCTAATTCACAAGAAGCGTATTTCATGTGGCAAGTTAATGGGGTTGCATCAAATGGAAAATTACACTTTGAGAATGTTTTCTCATTTCAGCATTTCTGTTCAAATATGAATGATGAGAATCAACACTTGATGTTAATGTTCCCATCACAGATGAACAGCATTGCAGTGTCCTGTGCTGTTATGCTGTTCTGGCACCAAGCAGAAAGTGAGTTGAGGCAGACAAACCAGTAGATAAGGCTAGATCCAGTCTCTTAAAATTAGAGACATAAACATCTTAAGGAGTAGTAAGGTATATGTTTTGCCAGAATAATTGACTTAGTGTCACTTGGTCAGTTGTCACAGTGAAGGGAAGCATCCACTCACCATCATCTTCCCAGCATGTCTGGAAGGTGTAACTGGAAGATACACACTGGCTGTCTTATAGGTTTTGGGAGTAGCCAGGTGAAATTCTATAGCTTTTTCTCCAGGAAGCTGGTCTAGTGGCTCTTACATAAAAAATAAATCTATATACTGTGTACTTAGATACAGAAATTTCTGTGCCATAAACACATGTCAAAAAGAATCTCATAAACAAATGCCAAACAACTTGGCGATTTTAAATGGGGGAAAAATCCCAGCCAGCTTCTCATTTCACTTGTGTGGTGGCAACAACCAAAGAAGTGACTCAGATCACCAATATGTTGTTTTCTTTTAGAGCAGGCTCTGTGTTTGAAAGCTCAGCTATTACAGCTCTACTGAAAGCATGATTTGTTGAAACAGTTTGCTTGACTATGGTCCTCTCATGAAACTTGTTGTAAGCGTGACCTATCCCAACATCAGTAACCAGTGCTCCTGGGGAATCCCTGTGCTGTCGGGAACCACCTGCCTGCCAGTATGGCTACCCCAGCTAGGGGTCAAGTTGAGTAGCTTCTGCAGTCAAGCAGTCTGTGTGGATGCACCCATTAAAAACTCCAGTGTTTCCCCATCATCCCAAACAGCCAAAAAAACTCTGGACAGCTCTCTGCGTGGAGGGATTTAAATTTGGCAACAATGCTGAGCTCGAGTGCTGGTTTTTCTCTGCAGGTGATGAGGCACCCAGACCATGTGTCCTCTTCTGTGTACCTCTGGGCCCACCATGAGAAGTTGGTCATCGTTGACCAGTCTGTGGCATTTGTGGGTGGCATCGACTTGGCGTACGGCCGGTGGGACGACGACGAGCACCGTCTGACCGATGTGGGCAGCGTGAAACGAATGACAGCTGTGAAGTCGGTGTCGACAGCCAACCTGGCAGTAAGTGAGCTTGTTCCAGCTGGTGGCCATGGTCAGCACCCTCAGAGAGGGTTTACAAGTGGGGGTGAACAGGCAGTGTCCACTTCTGAGCACAGGATTGGGTTCAGGGGGTTTACAGACAAGTAGTGATGAGAAGGAGGAAGTATCTGAGCATTGAATGACTCCCTCAGGCTGGATGCTGACCAGCCCTTGTTAGGGCATGGAGATAGACAGATGGGTTTCCTCTTGAGCTTGAGGCAGCAGTCACAACTTAAAGTCTGTATTCTTAGAAACATAGAATCTTAAAATGGTTTTGGTTAGAAAGGACTTCAGAGATCATGTAGTTTCAACCCCCTCCCAGGAACATGGACACCTTCCACTAAACCCGGTTGCTCAAAGTCCCATCCAGCCTGGCTTTGAACACTTCCAGGGATGGGATATCCACAGCAACCTTTCTTTTCTTAATAATACTTGGCTAGAAATGGGAAGTAAGCACTCAGAGCACTCTGAAATTCTCAATAGTTGTGCCCTCAGCCTTGTTTGCTGAGCTTTCTGCTAGCCTGGGTCTCTATGCAACCACATATCTCTAAGAATTTGAGAGGTCTAGGTTGAAGAAAATTTCAAGGGGTGTAGTAATACAGAGTAAATTTATGGAATCAAATACTGCTGGTATTACTGGGTGTTCCTGTCGAGTACCTCCTCACTACAGACTCTCTCCAAAAAGCATGCTTAGCTCTCACCAAGGTGTGTCTGTCACAGACCAATATTTGGCTTGTGGTTGTTTCTGAGCATTGATATGCACAAGAACCTGTGGTTAGAGGGGCACCAGTCTGTACATCACCTGCAGCCACATCTCCTGTCTGTTTAGTCTGCAGCGGAGTCTGAACGTGTCCCACTGCAGCCTCAAGCTCTGTCCCCAGAAAGCCACTTGTTCGAGAGAAATGCTGATGATGCCTCAGACATATCAAAAATGAAAGGAGTAGGAAAACCTAGAAAGTTTTCAAGGTTCAGTATTTACAAGCATCTCCACAAGCACGGCATGCACCATGCTGACAGCGTCAGCAGCATCGACAGTGACTCAAGTAAGTGATATTCAACTAAACAACGTATATAAGGCATGTGTGGAGGTGGGTGGGTGGGTGTATGTGCAGATTCAGTGATTTCTAGGGTAATATGTTCTTTGTAAGGAAGGAAAGTTGGTGAGTTTCTTAACTATCAGAATATTGGCTATGTATAGTCAACATGTAAATTTGTGTCACTGCAAAATACACAGGGAAAGGTTTTATGTGGATTTTTATTTAGCAATTGTCACGAGCCATCAGATGACATGATATCGTGTACATTTCTTAATGTTTATATTGTTGGAAAATGTTTCTGCAAGAGAGAATTGAATCTATAATTTTTTAACTTGTGTTTATTATAACAAACAAAATGGTTTCTGGATGGGATTATCCCTTCTCATAGGCTAGTGTTAACCAAGGTTTAAATCAGTTCACTTAAATGGTAATATTCCCAATTTACCCACTTACTAGAAAGGAGATACTAATTAACAGCTGAATACTGAAATACAGCGTTTAATTCTCTACATTAAAAATAGCTTCAGTGCTAAAATTACAAGGATCATCTTGACATTTGTTCCAGCATGGAGTCCTTCATGAAAAAGTCCTCATCTCCTGAAGCATTATGTTGATCATGGTGGGAACTTTCTGGACTTTCCATCCCTTCCTGCAGTTCTTATCTCCTCCTCTGGCTGAATGAAGCCTTGCTGGAGCAATCAGCTCAGGACACAGGCATGGCTTTGTACTTCATGGCATCAGTTTGGTTTAAAACCAGCTGGGTCTTGAATTTGGTCCTTTGCCTGTTGGTCACTTGTAATTCCAGCAAACTGATGCCTTGTTTGAGCTGCTGTCATGCCAGGCAGGAGCAGGCACCAGGGTAGCAGAGGTGGACGTGTGTTTTTGCTATGAATAGAGCATCTTGACTTTCTGCAGGTTACTCTAACCCCACTAGAAGTCAACCGAATATAATCCAGAGTTTAAGGCCCCACCTGAAAATGTTCCATCACCACAGTGAATCCAAACAGGGGCTCGCTGAGCCTCGGGAGGGTAAGTGAAGGAAGGCAGAGGTGCGGATCTCTTCAGGCTTTAGCTGCTGATGGTTTTGCATTATAACTATGGTGAGAGTTAGGTTGGGTGCCAGGATCAGCCTTCACTGCTTGTTGTTCACCCAGCATCCTTGTCCCTTTTCTGTGGGTATCCTGGCAGAAGAGTCTTCTCCAGAAACTACAAATACTGCAGGGTAGATAAATAAGTAAAAATTAAAAAAAACAGACCAAAACAACAACATCAACAAACCCAAATCCAAACAAACCCCCCAAACAAATAAAAAAAAATTGCAGTAATGACAGCAGGAAACAGTTGAGGAAATAGCTCTGGTATATGATGATTTCAGCAGTTCTCATCCTGCAACAGAAGAGGCTTGTTACTGGAGCTGGGAACTTCTGCATTGGATATTTTAAAAGTAAGCCTGATGCAGGAAGACATGCAAACAGAGAGAGAAAACAACAGGGCAGCTGCTGGCAGATCTACGTTTGGACAAAGACTTGGCTTCCCTCTTTTACCCCTAATTAAAATCAAAGAAAGCACACTCAGTTGAGACATAAGCTGGGTGGTTGTGAGCACTGAGCTGTTCCCATCTCTGGACTGGTGTTGGAAGGGCCTTTTCCAGTGTGGTACCTCACTGAGATGCCTTTGAGTTCTGGTACAGAGTGAGGAGCAGTTCTTCACCATCTTCCTCTTGGAAACATCTTCCTCTATGGCATTTATTGCCAGTTATAAAATACTGGTTACAAAGTAGTGGCAGGTCAAGAGGAATTTTCCTTGTTTTCGTGGAAATGATGTACAGTCTCCCCTGTGGTCACTCGTGCTCATTCATGACTCACTGTACAGTCATCAGAGCTCGGCACATGGAGTGTATGTTGGCTGGTTGGTGTATCCCACCCATTCCCAGTCGAGCATGTCGAGTCAGTGATTCCCCAGCTCCACCTGGACTCTCACTAGAAGCTCAAGCTCCTCAGGGCAGCTGTGGTGCATACCTGCTGCATGGCATTTTTGGCATGGCTTAGCTCGGCTCGGCTCAGCTCGATAGGGTCACAGCAGCGCTGGCAGGGCTTGCTTTGTGTAACCAGTTCTTGTGCTGCTGCCAATGTGTATTTTGTTGACTGTTGAAAGGGGTTTTTTGTGCTAAGGGGTTTTATGGTTGTTTTGTTTTATGGTTGTTTGTTTTATGGTTACCTGGTATGTGGTCAGGTTAAAGCACTCCTGGCATGTTATTGTAAAATTACTGCGCTGGTGTTTGGTACCATAGGTGAAGGCTGCTCTCAGGGTCAGGAAATAATGCCAGTTAACTTTTTATGGTCTAGGCCAACATTTTTGAATTTTAAAAGAGTGGAGAAAAAGTGTTCCCTGCACAAAAATATGTCCTCTGGGAAAAGGATCCTGTTAGGAGGAACTATCCCGGCCTACAATATTTTAGACCGTTTTTAATCACCATGAATTTTGGAACTCAGGATCCATTTGTTCAACATGTAAACTTGTATCAAAAGATGACATTTTTATTTGGAAAAAAAACCAAAATAAAACAGAGAAAATACACAATACTTAATAAGGGAACGTGAACATCTTGTTCTAGTTATTAATGACTAGTTCTGTTAGAGGAGATACACCCTGCTAGGGACACAAAGCAGTAAACCCTCTAGCAGAGAAGGTGGATAGTTCTTTAGTATTGTAAAATATATTAAGGAGGTGATATATATGATGTGGATTCTGCCAAATGGAAATATCTAAGTCTTGTAGGACTGGGGAAAAACAAATGATTATAGGGTGATTTTTTAGTCCAGTATATAGAGAATTCAGCATCTGCTTTTTGTTTCTGTAACAGACTCCTATATATATGTATATAAAAACTGTTTTGGTTATATAACAAATACTAAAATAGGGAAGAAAAAACTTTACTATACATCCATTGAAAGCAACAGGAAGACTAGGGAGAAATCAGCTTCAGCTGCCTGGGACTGGCAGGTCCCATCAGTGCTGTTCTGAGTCTCTCACCAGCTGTGTACATGACTTTGGAGCATGTGTTTGGTTTTTTTGTTTACCTGGAGCAGATAAAGGATCCATCCGCAGCTTGAAGACAGGTGTTGGTGAGCTGCTTGGAGAAACCAGGTTCTGGCATGGAAAAGACTATTGCAACTTTGTCTTTAAAGACTGGGTTCAACTCGACAAGCCTTTTGCTGGTAAGTGCCTTTGCAACCTGGAAGTCTTTTTACTTGGCGTTCCCCCAAACTCTCTTTCATATCTTTTCAATCTCAAACTGTATTTTTCCTGCTTTTAAGCCAGAGGTAATGAGGCTGGTTTGGTGTGTCTGCCAGGAAGAAGCAGCAAAACTCTCTTTGAGAGGTTCTAGGGCAATTATGCAGTTATGGTCCATGGATCTGGACTGCAGGTGACAGGATAAGTCACCTGCCTGGCCCTCCGTGCTGTGCCCCAGAAACTTCAGTTAGAGGAGGGGGATACTGTGCTTTTCCACATTCATGTCCTTTGCCTGAGGAAGTTCAAATGTGCTTTCCTTTCCCTTAGACTTCATTGACAGATACACCACCCCAAGGATGCCCTGGCATGACATCTCCTCTGTGGTGCACGGCAAAGCTGCTCGTGACATCGCCCGGCACTTCATCCAGCGCTGGAACTTCACCAAGGTGGGATGTGGGCATCACTGCTGGGGGCATGGAGACAAACACAGCCCTGCATCATACACATACCCTCTGTAGGCATGCATTTTATTTCTTCATGTTATTGTGATATATTGCAATCTCTTCAAGGATTTTTTTTATCTATTTTTCCCCTGCACAGATTATGAAGCCCAAATACCGATCCCTGTCCTACCCATTTCTATTGCCAAAATCTCAGCAAACTGCTAATGAATTGAAGTATCAGGTGCCTGATGCTGTTCCTGCCACAGTCCAGGTGGGTGTTGATTGTCTTCTGCTCACAGTACTCTTAAGACAGCTTGTTCTGCATCCTCCTCGAAGGAAATGTTGATTATTGACAGACCCTCTGCAAAACTTGAATTCAGAAATGCAAAACTCTTCCTTAGTTCAACTCACAGATTAGGTGCTCAGATCCTCAAATACAATAAAGTAATGCAACTCTTTCAATAGAGAAACATTAATTTATATCTCCACCTTTGAGGTACAAGAGCTAAGCTGTCTGCAGTACTCAGGTTGTGGGAACACTGTGACTTCATATTGCTGTGTGGTTTTCTGTTTTGTTTTCTGCTGCTCTTCTTCTAGCATGTAACATTTGTTTTTTACGATTTGGGAAGGCCTGATGGGTTGAGGTTACTGAGTCACTGAGTATTTATCTCGGATCTCAGAGCAATCTACCAAGCTCCTGACACCTTCCTCAGACGGGCAGTACTCTCAGAGAGCCCAGCATTAAGTGGAGTCTCAGGGCTGTTGCTTTCTGCCTTGAACTTCGTCTGCATTTTATTATGCAGCCACCCAGCCCTGTGGGTCCTGTGCAGTTCCACACAGTCAACCCACAGTCTCATTTGTGACAATCATCCTCACAGTCAGAATTGCCAAGATACCTCTACTTAAAGCCCTGTTAGTTCTACTGAGTGCATGTATTGAATACTCCTGTTGCCTTGCAGAAATACAAACTTGTTGAAGAGTACAAAGTCAAAATAGTTATGCTAAAGCAGCAAAACCATTGTGTGGATAAAAGATGTATGAAGTAAGAGCAGTTAGACCAAACCCAGGAAAAATGCATGTCTTTGCTCTTCATAAGGAGTGGTCTACCCAGAAGAGAGCAACACTTGGGAAAGCTTAGTGAAATAAAATGCTTTTTTCTGGGTTTGTGGGTTGCCAGGGCATTGTCTGCTCCTCCCTGCATGGTGTGAGAGGTGGCCAGCACGGGGATCTTGTTTCATGGGTCTGGGGTTTTTTACATCAACCTCCAAAGTAATGCTTTCAGCTTGTTGGGAAATAGTCTCCTTCAGGCATCAGTGTGCTTCCTTGTGGCTGTAAATGCCTCCCTGGCTGTCTGTGACACCAGCGTTTTGGGAAATCTTGTTCTCATGGAAGTGCTGGAGCTTGTGTCCCCTGAGCAGACTCTTAACCACAAGATAAGCTGCAACTTCTAAATCATGGGGTTTGCTGGAGCAAAATGTTAAGCTTTACTGATTACACAACTGGAAGCAGCTCCCAAAGGAGAAATTAGACTGAGAACAACCTAGATTTAACTTCCCTTCAGTCCATACTGCAGAGCTACTGGCTCAGGCCATCAGCCTGTGGGAGAGGAGGATGGAGTTCAAACGGTGACTGTGGAATTCTGCAGTCACCGATGCTGAGTGATGGGTGAGCTGTTGGAAAACTAGCCTGGCCACCACATTGCTGTAACATTGCAAATAACTGATACATCCAGGAAAATGAGGGGCTGTTCTCAATGATGGCATAAACAGCAAAAATAGAGCAGGTTTGTCATGTAAATTATTCTTTTGAAACTACTTTACTCACTGCTAATTTATATCAAATTGCAGCTTTTATAGATCTGTCAGAGTAGCCCAGCCCTGCATGCAGGCAGATAAATAAAACTAGATGATATTAAGGTGAAAACATGTTGCCCTGCAATGTACCAGCCTTGCCAGTGTGAGGGAAAACTGGGGGGAAGAGCATTTGGAGCACCAAGAGCGGTGGAGGCGGTGAGGGGGTCTCCTCTGCCCAGGCTGGGGCACCCTGCTTGGCTGCAGGTCCCCACGCTGTTGCAGCTGGTTTATAATTTTTGGGTGACCTGCTTGAGCTCCAAGGCATAGTTTTGCATGCACTTACTGGAATTTTGGCTGTCTTCTCCCTAATGCCAACACTGGCATGGTTTGCATCAGTTCCCCATCATCCCCCACAAGTGCCTTGGGCATCCCTGAGGTCCCACTGCGGGTCTGTGAGTGGCTCAGGCTCTCCTCCTGATGGAGGTTTCAGATTTAGCTGCTCTAGGATGTGGGGAGAGGGGATCTGCAGCCTGGATCCAAACTTCCCCTCGTGGTTGCCTTTTTCTGGAGCTTCCAGGGTGTGCATCCCTGTGTGACTTCTTTCCTGCAGTCACAGGAATATCAACCGCTTGCCTGTCCTAGTTTATTAGTTTTGGAGCTGAGGGCTGCAGGCACTCACATGTCCTTTCATTGGTACAGTCCAGAACAGAAATAAGCAGATACCCTACAATCTTTCCCTAGCTTTTTAATCCAGAAAAATTAGAGCAATATTGTTCCTATTCTTGATACTGAATCCTTTGAGTGGCCAAGAGCCAAACTCGTGTTATCCCCATTTTGGTGCTGTGTAGAAGTTACAGCCCTGAGGTAAAATCCAGCATCCCAGGACTGTCCTGAGCTGTAGGGTGATTGAGGAAAGCCTGGCTGCTGGGGTTCTTGTTTCTGAGCCTTGTTTGCAAATCTGTCTTCAATTGTGGGCAGATCAGAAGAAGGGAAAACACAAAGGATCCATGAGGATTGCAACTTTGCTGTAAGCCCAAACCACTGACCTGTCAGCAACAGATTGCAACCTCATTGTACCATCTGGTTTTGCTTTCCTTTGTCAGAGGAGAGGAGCAGGAAAGCATTTTTGGGAGGGTGGGGATAGCAGGAGCAGCACTGACAAGGGCCTTCCCCTGGGCATGGAGGATGAATGCAGTGTGCATGGGAAATGCTGTGGAGGTATAGGGTGGGAAGGAGGAACAGGAGCTGGGAATGGTCTCTCATCCTCTTTCATTTGAACTTCTGGGCTTTGCTTGCAATAGCAATGTGATTTTTGCAAGAACACATTGATTCTTGAAAGAGTCAAACAGTCTTGTGCCAAAGGCAGTGCTGGTTTTTTTTTCCGTCTCTATTTCCATTCCAGAGTTTGCAGTTATCTGCCAAAGGCAGTGTTGCAAAAGATGTGATGTGGTGAGGCAACATCCCCTTCCTGATGGAAATGCAATGAAAATTTAATGCTCTGGCAGTAGCTAACGCCCTTACCTCTTTGAAGTCTGCGTGAGATCTTGCATTGTTTAGGCTTTATGCACTACCCCCCAGCAAACATCTCATTTATTATCCCTCTATCGGTTGGAGAAGTTAAAGGGATGACAAGCTACTGAGAGGCTTGAGGGAGGGAAGAGGAGAGGCAGGAGCATGAAGGTGCCAGATCTGGATGGGATGTGCTTTGCTGGGCAGTGTGAGGTCTTTTTTCCTTAGGAAATAGGTTGGATTTGAACCAGCTCCCTTTAATACCTTGACAGGACAGGGAAGATGCCCAGAAGTGTGAGATGGAACATCAGTGATATGGGAAGGCCTGTGTAAGAAACTTCCAGGTGTGTGTATATGCCTGTGAGTGCCAAGGCTTTGTTTCCTTGGGATGCAGCTGCACCCATGCAGTGCTTGTCCTGCCACCTCCTCACCTGTCCTGTGGCTGCAGACCTTTTAAAATTATTAAAACAATCTTTGAGGTCCAAGCTGGAACACTTTACACCCATTCTGCTGTCCCAGCCAATACCTTCTGACACCTCCTCTTCTCTCCACACATGTATTCGAGGTTGCACCTGACATAAGCTTTTTGGGTGATGCTGTGCCAGCTTTTTGGAATGAGCCATGACACATTGTTTTGCATGAAACAGAGAAATGATGGCCCTGTAACTGCAGGCAGCATGGGATGTGTAGGAGCAAAGATGAAGGCAGGGAAGGGCAGGTGGATGATATGTTGGTGGTGGAAAGGAGTGGTCCTGAGGGATGGTTCTGTTGTGTTAACTAGCAAAAAAAAAAGTAAAAAGTTAAATATCAGACTTTGCACACCAGGAATCTGCTGCCCTCTGAAGTGCAGTTCCAGATTGCTGCGCTGGTGAGGATGGAAGGGCTTTGACCTCCTGTCCAGGCTGCAGCTTGAGCATTGTGTATGGAAGAATTAGCCTGCTTCCTACCCAGAAAACTTTGTCTATCCTTATTAATGCCTGTGGTGGATTTTTGTTCAGGATCTCTGTCTGCCATGGTGCTTGGTGGGGTATCAGCAGTGCCCAGCCTAGGGCAAGTGCGAATTCTCAGCCTTAGCTTTGCATTTAAAACCCTGTGGGCATGAGCAGCATCACCTTGCAGAGGCTTTTGCAGGCACAGGGCAGCTGTTTGGAACTGGTAGAGGCTGTGACGACCCTTGTGTTCAGGCTGGATTCCTCACTCCAGGATCTGGGACCCCAACACTCAGTTTGGGAGATGCAGAGTGCTCCCTCCTGTTGGCCAAGAGAGCAGCCCAGTAGGTGAGTTGCAGGGTCTGTTTTTCAGTGACCTGGTGGGGAAAATTCCTTCTGTCCAGGTGAAAGAATTAGCTCAGGAGTTGTGTGCTTCTTAGCAGAAATGCCCCTCAGGTGCCACTTCCAGAGTTGCTTCAGAGATGAGAGGAGTGGTTTGGTTTGGGCAAGCAGCACCTGGAGCAAAGGGCCAAATCCTTACCTGCTGCCTTACTACGGGTGATTAATTAACCCTCAAAAGTCCTCAGCTGTGCCATGAACAGCAGTCTGCTAGGATGGTGGGTGGTGATGACAGTGACACAGCAAAGCGCAGGGTCAGGGTGTCGGGGATTTTGCGAAGGCAGGGGGACTGATATGGAGAAGATTAGAAGCTGGACACAGATAATTAAAATAAATCTACAGAAGAAATTTCCAAGGCAAAATGTGGTTGAACCCTGAAAGAGATTAGGATTTTGCACGTACTAACACACACATTTCACAGGTTCTCAACTCTTGGATCTTGTCCTGTCTGGGACTGGTATAATGGCTGTATTGAAATATTTTAAGGCTATTGTTTTGATGGTTTTGTCTTGACAATGTTTAAAGACAGAGGCTAATCATGAGTAATTATTTCCCCCAAGCACGTACTCTGCCAGAACTTAATTAAAAACTACATTTCTGTCTAGGAGAATGTCACTTGGGGCATAGTGTGGCTTCCTCTTGACTCGAAGTATAGGAGCAGGAGATGCCACAGCATCTTTGGCTGGGGGGGACAGGATGCTGGCTGCTGTGGGACCCGCTGAGCCTGGCCCAGAGCACGAACAAAGGTTGTTTCTCATATTGGTTTGGCTCTCTTGCACAAGAACTGCAGGAGGGAGGGGCAGAGCATGCCCAGGGGATCTTGCAGGATCTACTTTAAAAGTGGATTTCCAGTAAAGACTGATAAATAAACATGGGCAGCTGAATTATAAATTTTAGAAGTCATATCATCACAAATGGGATGGCTTGTGCAAGAATTTGGCAGAAGAAACAAATGACCTTGAGTGCTGAGGACAAAGATACCCCCTGAGTTATCAGACTGACTACAATTGTGTACAGGCTGTTTGTGGGAAAAACACACAGCCCCAGCTGTAGACCATCTTAAAAGTGCTGGCCAGGAGGTTACTGGTGGGATGTGCACACCTAAAGGTGGAAATTCAGGTTGTTTTAAAAGCAGTTTATCATAAGCCCTTAAGCAAGAACAAAATTTCATTGTGCTACTTCTGTTGCATCTGGAGCTGCTCAGGTGGGAGAGGAAGGAACACAGCAACAGGACAGGGCACTGGAACTTTTAATCAAAACATTATTAAGCATTGATAGCATTTTTGGACATTCTTGCTCCTGATTAGAAGTGCAGTACAAATGATACACGTATTACCTTATTTAGTGAAATCCTGACAGGAAACGCTGCCAGGGAAGAGCATTGCCTCTCAAGTAACTCAGTTGCCATGCCATGGTGTCCTGGGTGGACAGAGCTGAAGGTGTTACTGTCTTGCTTTCCAGGTGATCCGCTCTGCTGCTGACTGGTCAGCCGGCATCAAATACCACGAGGAGTCCATCCACAAAGCCTACATCAGTGTCATAGAGAACAGCAAGCACTACATCTATATAGAAGTGAGTGGCTATGAGGGAAAGCAGGAGGGTGCTGATCCTCTGGGCATGGCTTGCAGCCATCAGGAGAGTAATTCTACTTCTTGAGGTTTGGTCTTAATTTTTTATGAATTTAGACAGATCCATTAACTTCAGTGGTCTTCAGACCAAGCTGATGGGTTTTACCCTGTCAGCCTTCCGACCATGAGGTGGAAAAAGCAGACCTCTCCTTTATACGTCTATTTGCAAAATTGCCAGCAGCTTTCATGGCCTGTGCAATGCTCTTCCTGTCCCATCCATGGATTTGCCATGTCCCCTGTGCACGCCCAACCTCCCACTCACAGGGCTGCTTTTCATCCATTCAGCCTTCAGCTGCAGGAATCTCTTGTGTCAGAGTGACACTCAGTGCTGGCTGAATGGAGATGCTTATTCTCTTTTTTTTTTTAGCCTCTTTTTAGGTTGCTCTTTACATGAACTTTCTAAGGAGCATGATTAATAAGGACTAATTCATTCCCTAAACAAGCACAGACACACATATCATTTAATCATAATTTAAAAAAGCCTCCACTCCAATGGCACACAAACCCAGCTATCTTTAGTTGCTCTTGGTCTGAAACAAAGCATGCAAATATTTTTGGTTGGTTGCTGGCAGTGTCTGACAGTAGCTCTGCTTGCTTTTCCTGCAGAACCAGTTTTTTATTAGCTGTGCTGATGATAAAGTTGTCTGGAACAAGATCGGCGATGCGATTGCTCAGAGGATTCTTAAAGCTCACAGGTAACCTATTCTTAACAAGGCAGTGGAAGTGTTCTAAGTGCATTTCCACAGTGTGGTGCAAAATAACACCTTCCTGGACACATCTGTACAGTAGCTGTGCCAACGCAGAGCTGATGCAGTCAAGCATCTGCTTGCATTCGCAGCAGTGAGACTCCTGAGTGGTTTTTTGCACCCAGAAAGTGGTTTTCTGGGCTTACCCTGATGCAAATGTATTTTTATGTATGGAGCTTGTTTAAAGGCAGGTCCTTTATGTGATACCTTTGCTCCACAGCCAACCTGCCTTGAACTGGGTGGTCAGGCAAGTTAATGGGAAGGGTGAACTAGGTTTTGTGGTTTATTTAAATCATCTAATAGGGAGAATTGGTTTCAAATGAGGGAAACAAACACATTTTGATGATTTGCCTGCAGGGCTCAGCTATTTGAATAACTTTTCCTGGTACATGCTGGAAGGTGTTCACAACCTCCAGCTGTTGCAAGGGAACCATCGTTTGTTCCTGGGTGGAATCCAACCATGCTTTAGGCACTCCTTTTGCTTCAGCACACTTAAGCCAGTGATAATATTAGTGCCACACATAGTGGCTTGTCTTCACTTTGATCCTGGGCAGCCTTGCTTAAGGTTGCTCCCCTGGAGTCTCTCTTTAAGAGACAGATATGTATTTCATGGTCTGAAGGTGTATCCTGATATTGCTGGCCTGATCTACAGAAAACTCAGTAAATTTCTTCCTTTCATCTCTCATGTGCTTTTTCACCATGCATGTACATATTTCTTGCACTGATCACTTTTTCCATATTGTTGTCCAGAGCTTTGCTGAGGCTGCTTTCCCAGACATGCTTTCTCCAGGGTCACAGAAATTTTTCTCATTTTGGCACTTGAGCCTGGAAATTCCCATTTGGCAAAGACACCCAACCTGAGACAGGCAGGCACTGGGATACGGGAGCTCCCACGAGCCAGGCTTTGTTTGGAGACACTGTGGAAAGATGAGAACTTTTCAAACTGGGAGGGCTCCAGTGTTATCTGCTGTGCCATTAACAACAGGGTGGAGTTTCCTGAGATCTGTGTGAGCTGCAATTCATAGCCCAAATAATTTAAACTAGCTAAACATGAAAAGATGGGATGGATTTTCTCACCTGGGGTAAATAAGGAGTGGTGCCAGTGCTGCTGAAAATGGTGTTGCTGGTGTTTGCATTGCAACCTCAAGGATCTCAGGCAGCTGGACATGTCACCTTCTCATGCTTAAAGGGGCTACAGGAGAGCTGGAGAGGAACTTTGGACAAGGGCATGTGTGATAGGACAAAGGGAAATGGCTTTAAGTGAAAAAGGGCAGGTTTAGATTGGGTATTGGGAAGAAATTCTATTCTGTGAGGGTGGTGAGGCCCTGGCACAGGTTGCCCAGAAAAGGTGTCCCTGCCCATGGCAGGGAAGTTGGGACTAGATGAGCTTTAAGGTCCCTTCCACCCAAACCATTCTAGGATTCTATGATCTCTGTGCTGATCAGGGTCCCCCTGGAAAGCCACTCTGGATTGCCTTTTCTGCCTTTGGGAACTGATTACCATGGGTGCCTTGCATCAGTTGCCCACTGTTAGCAATGCTATTGAGGTAGCAGCAAATTCTCAGAGTAATCTGTTAAGATTTTCCTGTTATATAAACTTTATGTAACTGGTGTCATTCTGTCCAGATACTAAAAAGTTTAGCACAGAAGGGAGTCACACAGATTATTCAGTGACCCATTTCCAGACCTAATGCTCTATTATTACTCCAATTTTATGTCAATATTGTGCCAGTTTAATGTTGGTGATTTCTCACTGAATATAAGATTCAAATTCTGCACACTCCAGAGGGTTGGTCATTGCCTAAGATTAAAAGTAAATTCAGACCTAAATAGTTTATATCATAATGCTCATGTTCCAAACTGCCCCAGGAAAACAGCGTAGGTGACACACAGATGTTTAATTGTAAATTAAGGTCTCTAGTGTAGCCTGTATGCTTCTCACTCTGCTAGACTAAATATTTTCTACTGATGTTATTCATAATGCTCTTTTCTTAGTTTCCTCTTTTTTCATGGGTGGCTCTGTAACCAGTTTAATAAACACTGGCCTTAGACAAACAAGTTGCTTTTTGGGGAATGCTTTTGTTGGTAGATCTTTTTCATGATACAGACAAACTTGGTTTCACAGTCTTTTGTGTATGGGTAAGTCCTCATTAACTGTTTCTGACCTCTGCTGGCAAACAAAATCCAGTCTGCAGTGCCCAGCACAGCTAGAAGGAAGCATTGCTTTAAATTAAAGACACGCAGGTCCTCCCTGTCTCCCTCACAGCTCAGGTGGGACCCCCAGTGCTCCACAATTCCCACACCCTTAAATTTGCAGGCGTGGCTTGCTCGAGGAAGGAATACTTCTAATAAAAATTGCAGACTGGCTTATCCTCAGACTGCTCTTGAAGTGGTTTTGTGCTGATTAAACTGTGTTTGCCATCTAGTGGCAGCGTCCTTCCGTGGAGCATTCTCCTCCTGCTTCTGGGTGCAGGACAGGAGACTGACAGCACCCAGGGGTGCTTGGGAAGTGCTGGCAGAGCTCTGACTTTGGTCAGCAGAGAAAACCCAAAGGTGGGCTTTGAAAAAAACCCCAGGCAGTGCTGTGATGGTAGCTTTTGTTCTGAATGGGATCACAGTTTGGATGTGGATTAGTTTGGGCAAACTCTGGAACAGAGTTTTTGTGGGATTTGATATATCAGTGACATACTTGCCTTCCTCAAATGATCAATGTTTTGCTTGTGCCCTGAGTTTTTTCCACCTTTTGTGATGTTTCTGACTTCTGAAAACCAGGAGGCAGTGGAATGTCAGGTTGGATTTGGGACTTCTGCCTGTGATAGCTCTGTAACCTTCACTGTGCTCTGCCAGGCTGTTCTATGCTCCAGTGTCCACCAGCATCAGTGTGTCTGGCCTGTTGGGGTGCTCAAACAAACTTTTATAGTGTAAAAAACCTAGCCTGCCCTTGAACTTCGGTGAAAATGTGGTTCTTTTCCTGCAGTTTCTTTTGCTGTCTGCTGAGAGTAAATTATTCCTTCTCCTCCTGAAGGAGCACTCAACAGAAGTACTGACAGTGAAGACCTGAAACTGGAAATCTGCTTCACACTTTGCTCCCTGAAAATTTGTGTAGGAACCTTGGATGGAACCGAAGTCAGTCAGCACAGGGGAAGTGAAACCGAGGGGACTTCACCTTGTACAAAGCTGTAACTTCTCCAGGCTAATGTAACATTTCCAGGCTGATATTGCTTCAAACTGTTGTTTCAGGGAAAACAAGCGTTTCCGAGTGTACGTGGTGATCCCGCTGCTGCCTGGGTTTGAAGGAGACATTTCGACTGGTGGGGGGAACGCGCTGCAGGCCATTATGCACTTCAACTACAGGTACTGCAGGGCTGTTGGAGAGCACCCTGGAGGTGCCAAAGACCCCACAAGCCATCAGCATGGCCAAGTTGGACAACCTGATCTAGTGGAAGGTTTCCCTGCCTATGGCAGGGGAGTTGGAATGAGATGAGCTTTAAGGTGCCTTCCAACTTGCCAAACCATTGTATGATTCTATGATTTGTTTTCCTTTCAGCTGATCAGACCAGGACATGCTGATTTGTTTCCAGATCTGCATTTTTGGCCAGTACTTGGCCTGGCTCTGCCTACTGGGCCCATGAAGGCAATGGCATGCTCCCCAGTGTGATTCTCCTGCTCTGGGATGGATGTTTTGGGGGGGCACTTGCAACCCGGCAGATCTCCTGGGAAGGACTGAAATGCAGCAATGCTAGGTAGCCCTTGTGCTGGGAACGGGCTGCATAGGAAGGCAAAATGGCCCAAGGCAAGATGGTTTACTGGAAATCTGCTGTGTTATGGTATGCCCAGGGCACAGTCAGACTGTGGAGACTACTGCTACCCCTGGAGTGAAATCTGCCTCATCTGCTGTGCTGCAGGTGTCCTGCTGCACCTCCAGAAGGATGAGTGGGGCAGGGGACACAAGCAGAAGGAAAAACAGCATGTGCCCCTAACAATACCCTTCTGCTTGAGCTTTTTTCTGCAAGGGCAACCACGGATCTTGAGAAATTGCCCATGGGTTGGCTGTTTCTTAATGAGATTCTAGCTGTGGCTTTTCCAGCCTGACCATAGTCCCACAAACTCCATGACCTGGCATTCTGCACATGTTGTTATTTTTTCTTAACGTGATTTCAGATCCAGACATGTGTCACAGAGAGTAGTAGCTCTGTTTGTCACACATTTACCATCACTACAAAATCGCTCCCCTGCTCCTATGTGGGTTGGTACGACCTCCTTTAGGAAATGAGCAGTCCTTGATGTACCAACAGTTATTTGGGAAAAGTGTGTGCTCTGGAAGCACCCTGTTTCTCTTGCTTGCATGGGGTATTTGAGAGGCACCTGTGTTTGTCATTTACCTTGCCTGGCTCTGCTCCGGTATATGTTGCTGCCTCAAGTTGCAGTGGTGCTGATGGTTGCCTGCGTTCTTTCCAGGACCATGTGCAGAGGAGAAAACTCAATCCTGGGTCAGCTGAAGGCAGAGGGTGGTAAGAGCTTTGTTCCTCTCCTCTGTTTTGTTTATCCTTGGGATGCTGCTGTTTGGCGGATGCATCTGTAACACGTCATATAACACATGCTATGGACTCGTGGGGCTGTGAGCCACCTCCTCCTTGACTGTGATCCCACGGCGAAATCTCTTGGGTCATGTGAGCCACGGCCAGTTGTCAGGCTTCACGCCTGGATGCAGCCCTGATGCAGAGGAGGGGAGCACCCCAGGGAGGAGCAGAGCAAAATTGCAGCTGCTCGGGATTGTGTTATTTGGAAAATGTCCTGAGAGGGGTCACACTTCTGGGAGCAATGAACCCTCAGCCTCCCCCATGAATCCCACCCAGGGTTTGCTTCTGGCAGTTGTGAAACACTTAGAGGAAAAACCTGCCTGAGCACGATGCTGTATCTGAGTTGCTTCCTTGCCACAAGGATGCCTGCTGGAATTTGCTCTGTTGGGAATCAGAGTACCATGAAAACCCACTTATCACAAACTCTAGGGGCATGCATAATGCCTCATTTGTTCTAGGTCTTGGTGTAAATCTGAACTGCACACAAGTAGGACACATTTTCCATACTGTGCCTGGACAGAACACCTGCTTCCAGCCTCCTTTCTGCAGCATCTGCAGAAAAACAGTTGCATAGTCCAGTTATTTTAAGATATTCAGACCCTTGTGTGCTGTGCCAGGGAGATTGGGGTCATTCTAGCTGAAGTGGATGTCTCTGAGCAGGCAGCAGATCAGAGCAGCACAGAGAGCCCACAGGCAGCTTTTGAAGTCTATTTTTGAAGGAACTTATTTCCATTATCAGTTTATTTGTTTTTTTGTTAAGTCAAAATTAACTGGTTTTTATGGGTGTTTTCATGTAAAGAGGGTCTTTTCCTTCTCTTCCACCTCCCTCATCCTATTGGTTTTGTTGTCTTTTAATTTGCAGTTGGAGATAAGTGGATAAACTACATATCATTCTGTGGACTTCGAACATATGCAGAGCTGGAAGGAAAACTGGTCACAGAGCTCATCTATGTGCACAGCAAACTGCTCATTGCTGATGACAACACAGTTATAATCGGTGAGCAGGAGCTTTCAGGAGAGATTTGGACCACTGGGTTATACCTGGATCAATCCCTTCCCATCCCCATGCACAGTGCAGGCTGTAGTGCCATGGCTTTTCTATGTTGTCATTACTTTGCTGAGAAATAGTTTCCTGTTTAAAAAAACAAACCCAAAAAGCAAACTCATAAATTCATCAGGAGGGAGGAAAGGATTTGGAGGGCTGTCATTTAATTTGTTTTTCTGAAATGGTTTTAAATCTGTGTGTAACCGTGAAGAGAATCCCAGTGCAGGGAATATTGTCCATCTGTCTTGTATCAAACTCTGCTCGAGCAGGAAGATTTGTGAGACTTGTCATCTGTTCCTGAAAGAACAGAATGTGCCGTAAAATTTGGAAGGTTTGGACAACATGTGTCATGTATCAGCTCCATTTCCTAAGAATGGGGCAATATGCTATAAGGAGTAATAGATATTATTTCATCCTTTTCTCTTACCATATTTATTGTGAGAACATGAAGCAAAGACAAGAGAGTTCAGGCTCAGAGTTCCACACTGCAGCAGAAAAGCAGAATTTCAGCCTGCTTCTTTAAAGAAGCCCTTTTTGAGCTGTTATATCAGCAATGAAAAGTTTGCCAATGAATAATTTAATACCAGATTTTGCAAGGCTCAAAATACTCCTGCTGTTCAAAGCAGCAGTCCAGCCTGTGGTCTCAGATGACCTGTGGTGAGGTTTGCTGCTCTGTCACCCTCTGGAAGGTTAGATCCCATCTCTAGTGCACAGAACAACTCAGAGGTGGTTTGATATTAAAACAGGAGCAATGTTGTTCCAGCTGGGACAGGTCTGGGGGACTGGGGCAGCTCTTGATTTCTATTTTCTGTACTTATAAGCCCAAGGATGGGTTTTTATACAGCAAGTGCCTCCATCTGGGTGGTGAGGGGATAGGGAATCAGTGTCCTCCTTTTTCCATGTAAGAAAGAGAGTGCATAGAAATTAAATGCTTGTGGAACTACTGTGCAGGAGCTGGAAAGCAAGAGAGGGGTTTCTTAACTTGTTTTATCTCTGGAGGTGTTAGCTCCCCTGGAGTTAATCCAGTCCCTGGGAAGGCTTAATGGCTAACTGCTGCCTGAGGGTCTCTTAGGGCTCAGTCTGGAGATTTTTCCCTCATCCCCTGCTCTCTGATGGCTATGTGGGACAGAGAAACCTCTTTGGGGGATAAAACCTGAGCTGGTCTCAAGCAGAACCCACCCTGAAAGGTACAACCTTCCACAGCAACCTGGTCTAGTGGCAGGTGTCCCTGCCCATGACAGGGGGGCTGAAGTGAGATGGTCCCTAACCATTCTGTGATTCCATGATTAACCCACAGAGCCCATCCTGCCTCAGGTAACTTGGTATCCAAACCAAGTGTAGTTAAGACCTTTAACGTTGTTGCTCCTTCAGCAAAAGCATCTGGGAAGAGTAAACTTCTGAAAATATTGGCCTGGCCTTGATTGTGATTTAACCTTCTTCCAAGCCTGGAGCTGTTGAATCCTGCAAAAATTAGTTGAGTTTTCTTTTTTGCCTCCCCCAAATCTTGTCACTCAGGGTCTGTGTTTCTGTAAGGAAGCCCTCTGGGTGGCACTTTACCTAATGAAGCCATGAATGGTCCCCCATGGAGCTGAGGGCTGTGGAGGGCCTGAGGGGTGGTGGGTGGAGATGGAGGGTGTGGGGGAGAATCTCGTGCAGCAGTGGGGCATTGCCTGTGCTCTGTCTTCCCCCTGCCCAGGCTCTGCCAACATCAACGACCGCAGCATGCTGGGGAAGCGGGACAGCGAGATGGCCATCATCGTGCAGGACACAGAGACTGTCCCCTCTGTGATGGACGGGGAGGAATACAGCGCTGGGAAGTTTGCCCAGTCCCTGCGGCTGCGGTGCTTCAGGTGGGATGCACGGGGCTGGCCCAGCGCAGCAGGGATGCAGGCAGGGCTTGCTCAGGCTTACACGTGCTCACAGTCTTGCAAACTAGCCAGGCTTAGCACTGCCTGGCCTGGATTTAGCCCAGGGTTTTGCTGCTGTATCACTGGCCTTGCTCACATTGCTCCTGTCCTCAGCTCGGCAGCTTGACTTCACAGATTGTTTTCCTCCAGGACTTCTCTAGCAGAGCTCATAGACAAGTGGTGTTTCCCCTCCACATCCCATTTTCACACTCTCTCAATCTCGGATGGCAGTGTCAATTTCCAATGGAAGTTTCTTCAGTGGGAGCAGCCATCTGGTCCATAACACGTCCAGTTTTTTCTTTAAAACCTTTTTCCTTTTTTTCCCCCAGCCCTATTTCCCATCTGGACAGTTACTGCACAGAAAAAAAAAGGAGGAAATCAAGTGGCATTTCAGCTGACAAACTATCACAGGGGATGGGAGTGGGAGGGTGCTGGGAGAAAACAGGGTTCTCAAGAGGGGGAACACCCAATGCTTCAGCCTTCATGAGCATCCACGCCTTGGTCTTCTCAGGGTTGTCCTTGGTGGCTCTGATCAAAATCCGGAACACCAGGATCCCGTCTGTGACAAATTCTTCAAGGAGGTGTGGATTTCCACAGCAGCTCGCAATGCCACTATCTTTGATAAGGTGAGGAGCATGGTGTCTTTCCCCTCTCTCCCTCCCACACAGAGGCAGCAGGTGACAACGGGAGAAGCAGCACAGGGTGTGCAAGGGCAACAGGTCCAGCTCCTGGGGTTAGACCCTCAGAGGTACTTTGAAGGAAGGAATAATGTCACAGCAAGAGCTGTGAACAAGAAACTGGAGTTTGTGCATCCTCAGAATGTGATGGCAGCCACCAAGGCAGGAGATCTGATTTCTCCTTGTGTTTGTATCAGTACTTACTACTTGTAGTCAGTCACAGCATAACTAGAGTGGAAGCAAATTTTACATGCATCTTTTAATGAGCTTTTGCAATGATCAGAAAAAGTCCTGGAGCTTTCCCTCTGCCTGGTCCAGCTATGTTGTGGATAGGCACATACCTTTCCTCCTCGTTCTTTGGGCTGTTAATTAAGTCACTCCCATCCCGGGGAATTTGTACTGGATGTTTTGGTGTTTCTCAGGAATTCTGCATTGCAGCATTTCCCCTGCACTGACAGGCTGCTTCTTCTTTCTGTTTTGATCAGGTGTTTCGATGCCTTCCCAGTGACCAGGTGAATAATTTAACCCAACTGCGTGACTTCATCAACAGGCCCAAATTAGCAAATGATGATCCTGCAAAAGCAGCAGAAGAATTGAAAAAGATTCGTGGGTTTTTAGTACAATTTCCCTTTCGTTTTCTGGAGGAAGAGTACTTGCTTCCCTCCGTTGGAACAAAGGAGTCCATGGTACCCATGGAGGTTTGGACTTAAGAAGATGCAGACTGCTTTGCCTTTTAAAGTCTTGTTCTCAGGAGAGCTGATGAACAATATGGAATTTCAGAAAGCTTTTTATTGCAGAGGGAGGCAAAAAACATCTCCACCAAGCTAATGTGCCTTTCTTAAGGATTTTGGTGGAGGAACTTGAAGCAAATCGACACTAGCAAAGGAGAGGAGCAGAAAGACTTGGAGATGATGGCGAATGAGAAGTTTAACCTCTGAACGAGTTAATTCTTCAGGCATGTTCTGATCATCTAAAGGACGCAGGCCACTTCCTAGGACAGGAACTCAATCCCAATCGATGTTGCTACCACTGCCAGCTGTATCCTGTGGTTGTGTACGTACTGTGATCGTGCTGTGGATGCACAGAAGTCGTGGGCTCTGTGTGCTTTTAAGGCTTTTGGGTATCTGCACCTTGGCTCACTGGAGTCTCCCCATCTCACCCTTTTCACAGGCTGTCAGAGCACATTGTGCAGCCCTGGAACAGTTGGGAAGTGCCATTTGCTGCTGCCTTGGGCTGTCCCACAGCTTTCCAAGTGTAGGTGTTTCACTTCTTAAATGGAAACAGACTAACAATCTTGCATCAGATTCAGCATTTTGGTTTCTTCTTCTCTTTGGGAGAAAAAACTCTTCCCGTCGCAGCTGGAGCAATCAGCAGTCCGTAGGCTTGGCAAAGGGCAGTCTCACTGGAGCTGGAGGTGCTGGAAATCAGTGGAATTTGCTGGCCTTTGCAGAAACACAACATATCAGTTTGGTCCCCCTGTGCATCGCAGGTTTCCCCAGGAGAGGATCAAGGTTCCAACTCAATCCTGAGGTCTCTGGAGCCAAAGGAAAGCAAGGCACTGCGTGTAATGGGACAGAAACTTGAAAGCCAGCGTGGGCCAAAACAAACTGCACTTATGACCCTTCATTCATGCATTTATCTTGAGTTTGTAGGTAGATTTTCAGTTCCATCCCTTTCCTCCATATGTAAAAGAAGAGAAAGGCCTTTAAGCTGACAGCAGGCTCAACCTGCTCTGATGTGTGGCTTTGTGGATGGGGTGACTGCAGGGAGGAAGGGGAGCAGTTGGCCAAGCCTTCTCTCTGGTCTGCTTTGTTATTAGACCAGCTACAATCTTGAGCTCAGTCATGCAGGACATGTCTTCCCAAGCAGAGGTAAAACTCATCATGCCCAGTCCTGTTCCATTTCTGTAAGACAGTTTCCAAAGCTCTTTTGCATCTTCCTGTGCAGTGCAACAGCAGTTCAATCCAGTATCCATGTGAAAAACACTACTGTTCCTGGGTTAGGGCCCCATGTGGTGGGCACCATCCTGGGCCTTATCTCTATCCTCCATCCTGCAATGAGCCGTGCCTCCTGATTTCATGTCCAGCTCCAACCAGGGGATGTTCCTGGCAGTCAGCAGTTTTATGTCAAAGGCTGAGAGAACATTAGAAACACCTAAGGAGAGCTGGATCTGGAGGAGCAGGAGGCTAAGCTCCTCTGCTGCCCCTGCATCCAGGCATCCCTTCCCTTGCTGGGTTATCCCTGTGTCCAGCACTCCTTAGCCAAAAGGCCAAGTGAAGCAGTGTTTTTTCTAGTTCACAGGCAAGTTTATTTTTTTCCTTTTCTGGCTCTTCCAACAGTCTCACCTGTTTTTTAACTGGAAAAGAATCCCATCAGTCACCTAGCTATCCCCAAAACATTGTTGGCACCACATTTTAACCGATTCCCTTCTGTGTTCAGACCTGTAAAGAGACATCAGCTAATTCTGTACCTGCTGCATCACCCAGGTAAGGAACAACCTCAGATGTTCCTCCAGGGCAGCCCATTCTCAGGCCCTTCCTACAGCTTCCACTGTTTTATGCTTGTGTTTTGTAGATTCAGTTGCCTATTACACTCCTTTCTGGTTGATGCATCTGTGGTCTGGTTCATTGTTGGAAGTGCATGTGCAGCAGTTTATGTGATGGACTTCAGTTTGGGGGGTTGATGCTTTTACCTGACATGCTGTAAGCACAGAAATATGTTCCTTTGATTTTTTTTTCCCTTAAAAATACTGACCTGGGGTCACCCCCTGCAGAGCCAGAGAAATATGTGCCCTGACCACTTGAGATCAAGAAAGATCAAAGGTGTCTTGTTATTTCACATTAGTTCAAGTTCAGAGCTTTTCTCTCCTAATGTTTTTAGCCGTTTTAGTTTGAACGAAGTTGCTGAATTTAAACAATTACAGCCTGTCAGAGAATCCTTGTCAGTCACACAGATCTGTGTTCAGAGTCAAAAAGGAAGCGTTCAACCCTGCCACCCATACACTGAACCTTAAAGTGTAAGACTCCTGTCATCTTCTAAGTGCTCTTATTGTGCCCTCCTCACATTAGCAAAGGTTTTTATAATTGTTAAATTATCCTTACATTGTCTTTTAAAGTGGTAGGTAGCTAATTATTGGGGCTTCCAACTCCAGGGGTGTTGAGTCCCTCTCTGCCACGCTGCTGTTGGGAAAAAACACTCAGCTCACCGTGTGATGGCTCCTGGTCTCCAGTGACACAGCAGAGCCATGGAGGGAGATTTACTTGACTGATTCTGTATGAAAAGGTGCTAATTAAGAAGGTCTTTTGTTATTGAAGTAGCAGACAGGCCTGACATTGGCGCTCTGTCCGGGAGGAGGCTTCCCTCTGTGCGAACGTCCCTTCCCTGTGTTGGGGCTAAATTCCTGATGCTGGGAATTTAGTAATGTTCAAATGCAAGCAGGGTGTGCACAGCAGCCTCAGCATGGAGCAGAGAGCCCAGCATCCCCAGGGGTTTGTGGGGCCACCTAATCCCCCATGGGTGCAGCCCTGCTTGCCCCAAACGGACGATGGGGATGGAGCCATTCCTGATGGAGGCCCCACTCCTTCACGCCATGGCTGTGATGCTCAGAGCTGGCTCCATGGGTCCTGTCAGCTGCAGGTTTGTTTCTTGTATTAAGAAGCCTGTGAGGTTGAACAGCTTGATAAGGTTGATTTCTGCACCTGAACAATCACTACTTCTTAGTCCGTCATACCAGCGTGGGCTCAACACCTTCAGACCAGAGAAGGTCACCCACAGATACCCAGTGCTGTAGATTCCAGCACTAACAACCCCAGAAACATCAATGTTTTCTTGTGGCATTTATTTGTTAGAACGATAAGAAGTGAGAACTTCTCCTGGCCTCAGACTTTATTTTGTAGTTCAGCCTGCGTAGAACATTTCTTTTCCCTTTAATTTATTCCTTAACATGTGCTACTTTGAGAACTCACACTCCTTTCCTTATTTTTTAAAAGTCTGGTATTTTAAAATATGTGTTTTGTTGTATAGATATTGGACTGGATAAATGTTTCACTGTAAAGTTAGTGCATGGTTTAAAAAATGAGGGATATAATGTCATCGTATGCAAGGACTGTACTAAAAAATAATCTGTAGGAGAACCACTCCAGCACTCCATGGCAGATGCAAAGTGCTGGGCTCAGTTTCTGATCTCTTGATCTCAGTTTGTCCCCTGACTTGCTGTGAGCTTTGCTGGATTAAACCCCAAATGCTCCCCCTTTCCTTTCTTTTGATCAAGTAACAACATGATTTTGCAGTCCTGGTGCTGTCCCTGAGAGGACCTCGGTGCGAGTGTTGCCTACCTGAGACCCTGCCATGAATAACTTACAGTATCTTTATTCCTTCCAGGGGAACATCTCTGTACAATCAATCCCAGATGTGGTTTGCTCTTGTTATTTCAGTGTAACGGGTCTTGTGCACTTGTAGCAAGGACAGTCGGGGGTTGTGTCTGGGCACAAAGCTGCATTTGTGGGGACACTGACATACAAGTCTGAATGGTCCTGTAGAATAAAGCCTTTTCCCTCTCCTGCAGAATGTAGAGACTCAAATCTGTGCTGGTCTAAGCTGACACCTCTCCACCAGCAGCAGAGCCTTTCATGGTAGGATGCTGAGGTGACCAAGAGGAAGAAAGCCAGTGGTTTCCAGACCAGGGTGTGGGCAGAGGTTGGCATCTCTTGAGTGCCCCAAGAGATGTGAACACACTGTCACAGTTTGTGGCACTTGTTCTGCAAATAGTTTCCAGTAAGTAATCCCCTCTGCACTGCTGAGATCCTGCTGAAACCAGGAGCTTTGCAGAATCCCAGTTTAAACCAGGAGCATAACGTCATGGCAGTAAATCAAGGCCAGTCTGTAAATCTAAGTGTATCAAAGTGGAGCATCCCCACCAACTGTACATCGACCACTGAATGCAATGATCCTCCTGGGGTGTCACTTTTTCCCCCCTATTTTCCTTTCCCTGCCTGCTTTCTTGTTGTATATTCCAGTATTTGTGATTATTCTATTTTTAACCTTCCAGTCTCTTTTCATAAAATCTCCATGTAAATAATTCCAACTTTCCCTAGTCCTGACACTAGAGAAATGAGAGGAAGTGTCAAAAAGTCACAGTTTTGGGAATGTTGGTTGTTTTTATTTTTTTTTTTAAATCATGTATCTAGCTGAAATAATCCACAAAAGGAGAGCTTCCACTTGGGGTGTGAGTGCAGGTCTCCATGCATCCCTCCCTTCGACAGTGCCGCTGTGACACTGAATATCCCTTCTGTGAAGGCTGCTGGAACTGAGTTTTGTATCCTTGTTCCTGCTAATAATCGCTTTCCTTTCCACTCCATTTGTATCTGATAAATGAATGTGTATTAATGGACTGACAATAAAACTGATGATCATGTTGGAAAGTTTGGTTTTGGTGTCATTTCTGCTTGTTTTGGGGGCTGTGGTCTCATCCTGCTCTGGGCTGAGTTCTACCCTTGCTATGCATCAGCAGTGCTGCCCCAGCAGCTGAGACATGATGGGAAAAGGCACAGAATTGCAATAAAAGTGGCTAGACTTGAGTAATTGGGGTTTTCCTGGGAGAGAGAAATTGCTGGGGTGAAGCAGCTTGGAAAGAAAATTGGACATCTTAAATAGATTAAAAAATCCTGTTTTAAAGGACTTTTAATAATCCAAGAGCATTATGAAAGACACAGACAAAAACACTTTGTCTCCAAAACAGAATTAACTTGCCACTGTCTGTTTTAACTTCCAGTGAAGGAAATTCAGCAGAGACAGAGGAAGAAGCAGCTGCCTGTTGTCCTCCAGGGGCAGAAGAGATTAATAAAGCATCAGTGGCATTCCCAAGCTCTCTTGCAAACTGAAAACATATTAACTTCTCTATTTCTTAGGTTTCATCTCCTTCCTCAGATGCCAGAGGGCTCTCCACATTTTTAGGACTTCCAAACCCAATCTGTGCCCTCAATAAACACAATAAACCAAGACAACAGAGCCGGAGGGCCAGGCAGGGGGTTGTTGAAAGGCATCAGGCTGAGTGACACCGTTGCTTTGGCTGCCACTCCGGCATCTCCCCGCTGATAATGTGCCTCCTGCATCCTGCTCACAAGCTCTTGAAGCAGAGATAGCAACAGGCAGGAGTGACGTGGGACCTGACAGTCACTGCTGGGTGCAGGGGTGCTGGCTGGTCCCAGGGTGGATAGTGGGGTCACACAGGGTGGCCACAGCCAAGGCTGGCAGCGTTGCTTGCTCCGTTTTGCCAGCATCACTTGATTTTTGTGTGTGCAGTGCAGGAGAGCTGTGGGATCACCTTGTGAGCTTATCCTGGTGTGAAATTAATGTGAAACTGGAAGCAGTCCTGAATCTAGAGAGTGCAGGTACCACTTTGTAGGAAGGCTCCTTTCCCTTTTCCATGTGATTGTCCTGGGCTTGGCTTTGTCATTCTTAGTAGCTGGTGCGGTGCTGTTTTGGATTCAAGTAGGGGCCCAACTTGAGGGCCCTGTTGCTATTTTTGCTGTTTTCCGTTTCCTATACATAGGCACACAGAGCCACGACTTCATCCACATCCATCCATAAAAGCAGAAGTAGAGCCAGTTTATGGCTATGGTTGGCACCAACTGTGAGGAGGCAAAACTCCCCTTGACTTTCCCACAGCCACAGTGTTCACTCACTGACGAACTTGCAAAGCCTCTAATTTGATGGCTCCTCGCTGAGCAGGAGCACAGCCCACACATACCCTGAACAAAAAGTGCCCTTACCAGCGTGTTTAACAGCCTGTTCTCTCCAGGATGGATTTCTCCAGCCACTTTTTTACCAAGGCCACTTCTACCTCATCTCACAGGTCAGCTCCTCCACAGCTGATGTGTCCACAGGCATGCAGTGCCAGAGGCCGGAGGAATCCTCTCCTCTACCCCAGCATCCAGCACATCTGCTTTCTGGCTCTTCCTTAGAATTTATGCACCAAGCTCTCAATAACATACACACTTTTTAATGAGTGCATGTATGAAATCACTAGTAGGCTGTAGTTATTTTTGTATAGAGGAGGAAAGCAGGGAAGAAGAAAGAAAAGGTTTTGTGAGCTTCATCTAAAGGTACACAAAGAAACAGGTTTCTTCTCACTGCTAAAAATCAATTTATTTTAAGTCTCTCTGCAATTCTGTCGGTTCTTCACATTTTCAAGTACTTCTCTGAAGCGCTGATGCGATGGAGCGAAGGTTTGAAGAGCTTGAATCACAACAGCACTGTGAGTGAAATGCTCAAATTTTTTTTTTATTGGAAAAATTAAAAGTGACAGCTTCAAAATTGGTTCCACTGCTTTGATTGATTAGTCAGAATATTTAGCTCAAAATGATTATGGCAAGATTTTCTACAGAGGCTCATGGCTGGGATGGAAATTAATTTGGAGAAAGGGGGAGGGGGAGTTGTTAAAAATGAAATTATTCTGCAAAGGAGACTGTTTATCCCCAGACTCAGTGATGAGGAATCTCTCCATATTCAGCCTGATCTTGATCATTAAACATCCCGTAAGTTCCCATTTGAGGACAAAAGGGAGAGGACAGAGAGATAGTGGTAACATGGCTTCACAGGTGACTCTTACCTGGAGATTCTAGTGCCCACTGGCAGCCTGTGTGCTGCTTGGGAGCTCTGCAGTGCCCTGCAGGTGGCCCATCCCCACGGAATATCCTGACTGGGAAACCTGCCCTGGGCCAAGGGTTGGGGGTTTCACTGGAGTCCTGCTGGGGCAGGTGAGATGGAGGTCACCCTTCAGGAAGCTGAGGGGCACTGAAGGTGGGGTGTGGAATAAGGGAACTTTAGGTAAGAGCTGGACCCACCTCTCCAGCTGTAGGATGCTGCACCAGGGCCCAGCTGTGTGGTGGCTGCTCACCTGGGAGCACCACACTATCCAGGAAGGTGCAATCCCACCACCGTGGTGATAGCTTCTCGTATCCTGGCCAGGTCCTTGTGCACTCCCTTATATTCCTGATACAGGCATGGCTTGAAGGCAAGTGTGTCACATGGATGCTTCAGTGTCTCCAGACAGACAGCTGCTTTCTCTCCCCAGGTCCTTCCTGGGATAGGAGAGGTGGGGCCACCTGGGAGGGAGGAGACAGTCAGTCTGGGCTTTCACCCAGTGAGACACCAATCAGAATCACAGATTGGTTTGGGTTGGAAGGGACCTTAAAGTTCTCATTCCATTCCCCTGCCGTGGCCAGGTATACCTTCCACCAGCCCAGATTGCTTCAAGCCCCATCACACCTGGTCTTGCACACTTCCAGGGACAGGAATCCACAGCTTCTACAGGCAACCTGTGCCAGGGCCTCACCAGCACCACAGTAAAGAATTTTTTCCTGATATCTAATCTAAACCTACTCTCTCAGTTTGAAGTCATTCCCCCTTGTTCTGTTGCTACATATTCTTATAAATAGTCTCTCTCCATCTTTCCTCAGGCTCCTTTCAGCTACTGGAAGGCTACAAGTAGGTCACCCTGAAGCCACCTTCTCTTCAGACTGAACAATCCCAATTCTTTCAGCTCTTCCTCATCAGAGAGGTGCTCCAATCCTCTATCCCATCTCGTAGCTCCTCTCCTTGTGTCCTGCCTTAGATATTGTCCTAGTTCAGCAGGTGGGACCAATTTAACACTGTGTGGGGGTGACCAAAGCTGTGTATCCTATGACCTCTATTAATTTCCCAAGAACTGTTAACAATGGACCATTTGCAGCAGCTGTCCAGGGCACGCCTGACTCCTCAGGATGTGAGCTGGGTGTGAAAGACCTGTGAGAAAAGAGCTGTGATAACTCCCTTTCAGAGACTCGTTAGCACCTTCACACCCAGCCTGAGGTGTTATGTCTGCTAATGGGCCATGACTCACAGAGTGAGATCACCCATTGTGTGATTCCCCACCCTGGGGGAGGTACTGGGTGCTCCCACCTGGACCTGGGAGTACATAATCTTGGGGTTTGAAGAAGACCTCAGGGAATCACCAGTGGGATCTAGAGGAGGACCAGAACCTTGACAGGAGGAGACCACCTCTTTCAACCAGACTGCAACCATCAGCTGCACCAACAGGTTTTTCACTTACTTTTAGTTTGGACTTGGGGAAACCATGTGGGGTTAAGCACAGGGGCTAACAAGCCCCTTTGTGTTTGTGCCCCAGGGTGCTGGGTCATACGTCTGGGGTTTTGTGGGTTAAAACCAATTTTCTCTTTGTGCCATTGCATTTATTGTAATATTGTTACTAAATTGTGACTCTGACTTATAATCTCTTTTGTGTTGAGTTCATTTCTCCTGCTGGTTTACCTTTAAACCAGCACAGGTATCTATCTGATTCCTTCAGTTTGTCTCATGAAACAGGGAGGAAAGTATTTCTATTCTCTTCCCTGGGTTGCCTTCCTTATTTCATTCTTTACCAGCCAAATGCATGTCAAGGGACCTTGGCCAAGCCCAGCAAACTCGCAGGTTGGAACCTGCATGTTGTGCATCCAAGACAGAAACAGAAAATGGATCCTTCATGAGAGGATTCAGGCTGCCTGCCCAGCATTTTTTTAATTTCAGCTTGAAACATGGGTTTGAGACTTTCAGGGTTTGGAGTTTTTTTTACATTTTAGGATTTCACATTTTAGACATGCTTCCTCTTGAAATTGTTACATGATTTATGAAATAAAATACAAAGCACTGTAACTGCAGAAATAGGAACTAGGTACTGGATACAGAATTAATCTGAAGCAGAGTTAATGGTTTTCTTTATGCAGAAAAGCCCTATTTTAGCCAGCAGCAGACATGGAACCTAGAAACTCCAGAAATAAAGACAGCTATAGCCACAAGCACAGCACAGCAGGCAAAGGATGTTTTTCCTTGGGTGTCTCATGTTTCATACACAGTGAATACCAGATGAACCCCATGTATCTTTTAGGACTGTATGTTGGCCAGACCATCATGAGTGGAAAGAGTATTGCAGATATAACCACAGCATTTGTAATCACATATAGGAATTTAAGTAGTGTTTCCTTGGGACCCCCCTACAGGGGGATTTTACTGATAGATCACTCTTAGGTGACAATCCACCAAATGCTTCTTGACCTGATGCAGCTGCTCTGTCAATGTGGGTGTAGGAGTGCAGTGCCCATGGCTGAGGGATCCTAAGCTAATCTGAGTTACAGTCCACAGCCTTCTGGGGACCACATGTTGTGAGTGAAATGTCCATCTCCACACCTGCTGGAGCCCCACTTCCAGTTTGTGTTAAACCTGTTATCCTGACAATGCTGGCTGCAGCTGGGGACACACTGGGGACCTGGAGCCCTGCAAGGCAGGAGCTCGGAGGACTTTTCCCTGAATGCTTCTTCCTGGTTTGGTGGGGACCCTCTGATACACCTTGTCCTCTCCATCCCAGCCCTTGCCTGCAGCAGTGCCCATCTCCATCCCCTTCAGCGGGAGGGACAAGCTGGAGGTCTGGTACCACTCATCAGAGACGCACAGGGTTCATGAATGATACATCTCCAAGACGAGCTGCTGCACAGCAATAGGTTAAATCCCCCTGAGAAAGCATTGCTGGAAAGATGCCTTCCAGTGGATGCAAATCCTCCCTGAAATCGAGGGCTGGGTGGCCGCGTTCCTCTAGAGGGTGCTGCGGGCTCAGCCTGCGCACCCCCAGAAAGGGGGGTGCCCACCTTGCTGGGTGCCTGCGAGACCTGACCCCTGTGCTGGGTCCCGCTGTGCCTGCAGGACCTTTCAGTCACGGCTATGCTGGAGGATGGAGGCTGCAGTCACATCACATAACCCATGGACTCCCTCCTTCACTGTGGGGTCCTGGGGAGCGTGGCCCTTCCTCTCTCCCAAGGGACCCACATCTGGCCTTGCTGCTGCAGCATCGCAGGGCAGTGCCTCCCCCTTCCCTCTGAGCACGGTCACATCGACACATTTTAAGGTGAAATACTACATGTACCGTGACTGTTTGGGCTTAAATACATTCCCTGCCTAAAATGTCCTTCCCAGAAGGCTGTGTTGGCTCTCCAGTGACTCGCTGCAATATGTATCTCTACTTTGTTTCCTTGCAGACCATATCTGTATGACATCGATTGTACTGGGTAAGAATGCTTACAAACCTATTTCCTGCTGCAGGATGATCACATTATACACAATTACACACTCTAGGAATTTCTTCTGAGATCCAGCTGGGTACAGGCTGGAGTGGCAGAGGAGCCGGAGCGTGTGTGGAATAATGAATCATTCATTCAAACCTCCACACTGACTTCAAGCTTTTGGGTTGTGTGAGCATGTGGTGAGCTGCAGTAGCTGCTTATTGCCCTGAAAAAAAGCCTGAATCACCTAAATCATTCCAAATTTGCTTCTCACTGTGTATATGCTTTCTATGTCTTGCCATTTCATTATTTTTATTTTTACCATATCAGAAAAGTTCAATGCAGAATTTATTCAAAATGACTCAGCAGGAGAAGTCTCCATGAGCCAAGACATGCTGTTCCAAACAGAGACTTTCTCAGCAGGAGCAAAATCAAGTTGTCCATGTCCACAAGGTTCCTGCCTTCAGAACAGACCACGACCAGTATCCTGTGTTACTAGTGGTGATGGCAGCAGCAGTAGCACAGTGATGCATTTGCTTGGCAGCACCATGGAGCGCTTTCCCAGCATCCTGTGATACCAAGGGATCTAAAGTCCCACCATTTTCCTGCCCTGGAAACCTGACAGCAGGTTAGGACAGAGCCAGCTGGAAACATGGAGGTGCTGCTTGCCCTCAAGATGGGCAGGGATCTCACATGCAGCATTTTGCTATAAACAAGTAAACTGATGCTTTTCTTCGACCACTCTTGGATCTGTCTAGTAAAACCATGTGCTGTAGTGTCCTGGGAGGGACATGGGGTGACCTGTGGACATGATGAACCACCTGGTGAAGAGCACAAAGCCCGTTAAGCCATGCTGACCATCCCTGAGAGCAGGGCACTGGAACAGCTGCAATGCTGGGGCTGCAGTGTGTCACATTGCAACACTCAATAAAACCTAACCCCCACCTTCCTCTTCCTGGCCAAGCCACTCCAGGAGCAGCTCTTCTGCCTGGCACTGCTCACTCTGGCCTGGTGAATCACCCCCCTGCACAGCACCACATCCACCGCTTCCCTGGTATCCAGCTATGTTTTATCCCTGTTCCATCGTTATCTGCCAGCTCAAAAGGCTGGAGCATATTTGTTAGCTAAAGATTTCCTTTTAGGGAGCTGGAAGCAGATTATCCTGGCTGTTTCTAACAATGTGTAATCTAAGCTGTCACCCACATTTCCAATATTTTACTTCTGGCAAGGCTACAGTGAGGCTGGAATGGAGCTGAGGTGCTGGAGAGCCCTTGTCACAGAGGATGGATGGTCCCTTCAAGCTGGGACGTCACTGATCACATCATCTTCAACCCCAGGTCACCTGAACTTACCCTTAGTTTCTTTAACCCTCTCAAGGATCATATTCTATTGCTTTCCTAAAGCTACAACTTTCGGTTGTTTATGATTATTAAATAAGAACTAAAAGTCACATATGGACATGTGGCTCCAGGATCTGCAAAAGTGTTGAGTATTGTGAGAATTGGGACAAAAATCAAGTGAGATGTCTCCGCAGAAACACCCACACATGCCACTTGGAAAACCCATCCTTTCCCAGCAGGCTTGTGCACCCTCCTTTTGTTCATCATAACTTATGTCCATACTAACCTCTGCAGAGAGAATTTAGCAGGGCATTTACTTACACACGGACTTTTTCCTATTTTTCTGGTGTGGTACATCTCCCCACCTGGCTGTGTTTAGCAGGTGCTCAGCATCTTGTGATAAAGCTGAAGGAACATATCCCAGTGAACCTTATGCTTCTTTCTTTCTGACTAAATTGCTGCTGCATTGGTGGTTTTGCTTTACTTAATCTGAACTCGGTATTGGGCTGATGTTCTTGCTATATTCCCAGATTGCTTAATCTGCAAAGCCAGAATCTGAAACAAAACACAGGCAATTCTGGTAAGGGCAAACATGGCTGTTTTGCATGCCTGGAAGGAATTACTGTCTCACAGTTGTCTTACAGGTTTTTTCATTATTTTTTGGGTAATCTCAGGCTAGCTGCATCTCAACTCTTGCACTAGCTGAAATAAGAGATGGAAAAGAGAAGAAAAAAAACCAAAACAACAGACTGAAAGAGGCCCTGCATGTTTCAGGAGATCAGCTCCTATTTTTCAAAAGCAACCTGGGCTTTTAGCAGCCTAATTGCCATTTACTAGCAGCTGGACTAGCTCTTAATGTTCAGTTTTGCAAAGGAAAAGGCTGATTCTCTCACAGCAAACAGCCTGTGTCAGCTACTGCAAATGCAAAACTCAGGCTTTGCTGTATTTGTCTTTTGGTGTTTCTGAGAGCTCACCATGGGCTAAACCCACCACCTGCCTCGTATGGAGGATGGTGGATTTTCTGCTGGGCTATGGCTAACTCGGTTCTTGAGGTGTTGTGTAAAGTACTGAAGTCTTCTTTAACAACTACATAATTCTGAGAAATTTTGCAGAGAGGTTTCTTATGTTGCTGTTGGCACCTCCCCTCTGCACCTTGGTGAGATGATGTGGTTCAGAGTGGTTCAGATGTGGCTTTATCCCCTCTGTTCAAGCACATGATGGAAGAGGACAACAGGATAAAACAGTGCAGTTTGCTTCGCTCAAGTATGACTTGGAAGTGGACTGAGCCACTGGTTTATTTTTACAGTCCCCTTGGCATCCCCTGCCTTTGCCACAGCCCTGAGTGTTCAGCCGACTCCATGAGAGGCTGGGTTAGAAAAGCAGCACAGTGCTTGGGCAAACATAGTGTTTGATATTTGTAGAGCTGATGTCTCAGCTCTCCAGAGCCCTGCACTGGGCATGGCTGGAGCACCACTTTGGCAGTGTCAGGAGTGACGGGCAAAGAAATCACTCTCCAGTTGTTGTCATCTGTGATGTGTCTCTTCCCACTCATCATAATGTGCTTTCAAGGGTCTCATGCTGTAATCCCTGGGGAGGTCAAAGCTCTTGGCAGCCTCAGTGCAGGCTACTACCTGTGCCAGAAGTCACAGACTGAGAACCACAAATTTCTGAATTAATTAAATATATAACAACACTATTAAAAGTCTCTCTAATACTCTGGCTGCTTTGAGCCTGTAGAGGACAGAATTTCAAAGGAAATTTTCCAGTTCATCCCTCCCACTCAACACGTGCCCAGGGGATCTGGGTCTTGGTCATGTCCTTGTCTTTTGGGGCTGATGTACCTTTCTTACCAAGGTTCTCCTGAGTGTCCCATGTAGTTCCCAGCTGATGGTTTTGTTGTAGTAACCTACTCATGAAAGCCCAGACTGCAGGCTCAGATGTGGGCAGGGTTTCCCTCTGCTCTGAGGATCAGCCCACTCTTTCCTGCTTTCTTAACTGAAGATGGAGTCACTCCACTGAACATGCAGAACGCCTTCAACAGATATTTTCAAAACCACCCAGTTTCCTGCCTGGTGTTTTGGTAGCTTTTCAGAAATCACGTGTTAACACTAAAATAATCAGCTTGTTTCAATGTACCCATTTTCTTTTGGTCTCTGTATCCTTGTGCTGAACCAAGTGTTGACCATGTTTTTCCCATCCTGGGTGTCCTTTCATTCCCAGGGCTCTGCTGATCAGTGGGATGCTGCACAGCTGGGAGAACCCTTATCCCTTCCTCATGTGTTTGCCTCCCATGGGTAAGGATGTATAAATCAGATTATGTAAACTCTACAGGACCTCCTAGGCCTGAAGCAAGCCTCCATCTGCATCCCTCCTGCAGAAGATTTTTCATACATAAATCCAGACTCAAATGGCTCCTTTCTGAGATGGTTCAGTGATATTTTTGGGAGCTCTGGTGACGATTTTCTCTTTCAGCAAGTCAGAAAGCCCATGCCTTGAAATTCTCCATACGTTTCCTAAGCATGCAGCATGGCTTACCTTTGGTGAACATTTGGGTGAGCTTTTTTAAGCTTTTCCTTGTTATGACAGGACCTAGAACAACCCCCTCCTCTCTCTCTCTTTTTTTTTTTCTTTTTAAACCATTCTTATCTAATTCCAGGAGGAGTGCTTTCATAGACTGCCACATCTCTGTGAAGGCACGAGGAAGTAAACACCTCTGAGCGAAGCCTTCTCAGAAAGGCAACAGCAGTTGGCTCAAACCCCGTCTTCCTACTCAAACACTCACACTTTAAGCACTACTGAGACGATTACTTTAAGTTGCTTTAAGTACCTCCAGTTGTTTTCTGACTTGCTTCTGCTTTGGGTATCAGTGATGAGTGGGAAGCCTGAAATATCAGACTTGTAAAGTCTGTTCTGTGGTTTAACCTTTCTTTTATTATTTGTGTGTGTATGTGTGTGTGTGTGTGTAAAAAATACTTTTGCCTTTTGCAGGGGGAAATAACAAGTATTTAACATGCTTCCAACAAGGCAGAAGCATTGTGCCTTTGCGGCCCTACCTTCTTTGCAGAACAACACATCTCACAAGCCATGGTGACAACATCAATCATTAAAAATAAGTGAAAATCTGGAAAAAAAAATACATGCCAAGGAGGTTTTGGACCTGGGCTGCCTCCAGTCTCACTGGTCCCCAAGCATCCTGTGTGCTTGGCTGCCACTGAAGCCCTGTGGGACCTTCATTGTCAGCACCTTCGCCAACTGCACTGCACAGTTCCAGTTTTGTAACTCCTTTCCTGAGGAGAGATGTCGAACCCTACCCACACCTCAGGATAGATTATAATTTTTTAAAAAAACAACCCTCACTGTTCCTGAAATGTCTCTTAATTAACTCTCAGCAATTTGCATTTGACAAAAGATAGAGCCAGTTTCTCTTGTTCTACTGATCTGTGCTTCACGCCAGATGGGGGTGGCTTCAGGTCAGGTGTTTCCCAGGCCTGGGGCTGCCTTTGGCATGCAAGACAAGCCAGGAAAGCAAAGGGAAAGAGGGAATATGGATACTGCTTGGCATAGGATAGCTCAACTCCAGACTGATCTGCATAAAAAACTTATTGGGATGATAAATAACTTTGATAAAAGGCATTTGACAAACGAAGCAGCTGATGCGCCCCATGGAAGGGGCTGTAAATCCAGTACTTATGGGCAGGGGCTCCCAGAGGACTGTCCTGCTGTGGCAGGTGGGATCTCGGGAACATCCCTATTCTGGCAGCTTACACATTCTGGACCTTACACATACTGATATTATCCTTCAGATCTCGGCAAAGAAAGGAGAAATTAGTATTCCTCAGCAGGGCTTTGAGGATGTGGTTTGCTGGGGGCAAGGCCGTGTTAGGTTTTCTGCAAGCAGTGCAAAAATGGGAATTTGATCGGTTTTTAACCAGTCACAATTGGCACATTTTAAATGACTATAACAGATCTGACACCCTCCTGAAGAGCAGGGTTGCCCTTTGATGCTTTTTTTTTTCTTTGCAGAGGAGGCACAATGGAACGAGGTTAATTGACAAAACCAAGTCCTGCATCACTAGTGTGGCATGTTCTCAAATAGTGACATGGAAATGTGTTTCCAAAAGGACATGTTAGACCTCTGAGACTATAGCCAGGCTGATGAGAGACCAACATCAATGCCTGCTGCATCCGTTGGGAAGACACACAGATTATTATTTACAGCTCTGCTTTACCTAAAAATTCCAACTTTACATTTAAATTTTAGCATTCTGGTAAATAATATAGTGACGCTTCAAGGGTGTGGGCACTTGCTACCCCAGAGAAGCCTCTGTTAGCTCAGGCAAGGCAGGGAGTGAGTCTGAGTTATGTAAACCAGGGAAAGGCAGAGCAAACACTCCTGCTGTTGTTTGCACCTTGCTGGGGGTGGCTTCTAGCCTGGTGTCTCTTGGTGGCTTTGGCCCTCAGTGACAGCACTCAAGAGAAGGCAAATGCAACAGCACTGGAAGAGGCATAAGGCAAACTCCGTGCTGGTCCTTGGTGTCAAGTATTTTGGGGAAGAACAGCAGCTTGGAGGGATGCTGTGGGTGAGTTAAGCTACTGGAAGTTTACCATCCTCCATCTCTTCCTTTGTGGTGCCCCAGGACTGTGCTGTTTCAGTGCCCCATGGTGTTCCCTGGGTATGAATCTGTGGAAAAAGGTTTTTCCAAACAGCCTTGCTGATTTTCCATTTAGTCCTCCATCACAGTGATTGCAGTGGTTTATACTTGAACAACATTTAAATGAGGGAGCGATGAACTGTTTACAGGGGTTTGGGGGTTTTTTTGCATATAGCTATAGGAAAAATCCTGGCAGCAGGGTTCACACAGATAGACCTGCTCAGCTCCAAGGATGCAATGGAAAAACACTTCTCTCCCTGGAGAGAAACCCCTATCAGCAGGAGGACTCGCAATCAGTAAGCGATAATGAATCAGTTAGAGTGCATTTGAGATCAATAGATGCAGGTTAGAACACATGTAGCCAGTCATTTCTGAGTGCCTTTTAACACAGCTGCATGTTATCATGTTACCCTAAACCCCAATTATTATGCATTTTATAGAGTATTAATTTTTCAGAATCTTCCATTCAGTTTGTGCAAAGTTCTTTAAGTATTGCCTTACATGTGCTAACTCTGGGGTAAACCTGCCTGGACTTAGGGAACCAGAAAAACTGGGGCCAAGTGGTCACAGAATTATTGCGAATAAGTGATCTACATGTGCTGATAGAATAAATCATGTTTCAGGGCCCAAATGTACTTCCTTGTTTGCTTTGTTTCTTTTCTTGACCATCTTTTGGATAATGATCCAACATCCAAAGCACCTGAAGCAGTTGCTAATCAGACAAGGGCTTATGTGCCACATAGATTTACTCATTCTACACATATCCCCTCACGATATAATTAACAGTGGTGGCACTGTTAGTTAATTAAATTTAGTTTTATGCAGAGGTCAAATGACGCAGATAGTTTATATGTGAGCTGATGCCCTTCAATAAGTAAATCAAAAATAGTGATCTCAGGGTCACTGACATTGGCCCTCCAGTGTCGACCCCCAGAGCTTTGGGTCATTAAGGTGCTCACTGCTCACCAGGCTGAGCAAGACCTGTGGGAAATACAGTATTTTCATATTTCCCCCACTCTCCAAGTGGAGATGAAATGGGGAACAAGGACTTAGAACAAAAATCCCAGTTTCTGTGGCAGTAGAAATGCTGGGTATGAAGCTGATGAGGGACACAGTGAGGCTGAGCTGGGAAGGGCTGTGCTCTGCTTCCATGGCTCTTGCTTAATGAAGGATGGGATGTGGCCATGCCTCAGGGGATGTGGCAACTCAACACCTTTGCTTGGCTCATCAGTGACCCACCCATGCTGAACCTCACCTATAAGGGTGCCAGCACTGGCTGGAACACAGGGCATCATGTGGGAAAAGGGGCCACGATGTGACACAGCAGGGTCCAGCCTCCATGACCAGGGGGACTTGCCAGGTGGAAACACAACTTCCTTCTGCACTGACTCACAGCAAAATATTTTGAGACAGTTCAATTGAGTGCTCTGTTTTGAGTCATAGTGACTGTAACTGCAAGGTTTTGTTTAGATGCTCCTGGCAGAAAAAGGGTACAGAGAGACACACATATACAAGTAAGCAAATAAATAAAAGAGTAACATATTGGAAATTTAACTTTTTATGGAAAAAGCTTCCTGCAGGAAAAAAAAAAAAGACTGTTCAGTTCTTTTCCTGCAGCCTGGCTGGGCACCAGTACAGACTGTGCAGCAGCCCTGACAGCTCCAGAGGTCACCAGGCACACATCTCCCCACCAAGGCTGCTCCTTTCCCCAGGCAGCCTGGAAACAGCAGGAGTTTTCCTGTCACTTTCCTCTACCACTATATGCAATTGTTATGTCAGAAGTAACAGGAGGATCCTCTACATTTTTCCCATCTTGATAGGCAGTGGATAGATCATAATTAAATCACAGCTTCGCTTGGAACTTTGTTTTTGTACTGAGGATCAGGGCAATCTGTCAGTCTGCAGGGCTAGATATATATTTGTGTGTATATATTATTAATCCTTATGTTTTTCACAAATAATCCCATGTGTTCTTGGATGGAAAGCACATTAGAGCAAGTCAGCGTCCTCCCTCATCCTGTTTGTTCCTCCCTTCTCTCCGAGAGAACAATGACAGCAGGAGGAAGTCTCGCATTGGTTTGTTACTAGTTTCCAGGCAGTTTTGCTTCCAGCTTCCCAACTACAAGCGCAGCATTGCAATCCCCAGGCTGGAGCAGACACAGACAACATCTGGGTAGAAAAAAAAAACATTATGAAAGATTCGGAAGGGTGCTCAGACAGTCCTGGGTGTTTATTTCATTGAATTCATCATTTTGATGAAATTTGCCTCTTTATATGCAAGTGAGGGCTAATGACTCTGCACGGTATCAAGGAGTGATGATGTGCAGCTTGGGAAAAGGGGATAAATCCAGGCAGGCTGCCGTTGCTGCAGGTGATGTGCAGCCCTGCATGACTTCAGCTACCTGCCACTTGGGCAGTTCATTACCAAAAAAAAACACATTCTGCTGCACCCTCACATTCCTGCAAGCTGAAACACCAGTGCTGCCATCCCTAGTCCCTGTCATCCCTGCTGCCATCAGGACAAACAACACTGATAAACTAGTGATGCAGTCCCCCTGGTGTGGGCTGCCCAGCGAGCCAAGGGTGAAGGCACCGATGGCACCGATCCTGCCGCTCCTGGGCAGGTTCCATCATCTCCTTCTGTTCTTTGGTCTGACTGTGTCCCCCATTCCTGCCTGGGGAGGCTGCACCTCCAGCACCAGCACTAGCACAGAGCCTACCCACAACTGCACAACTGCTTTGAATACAATTTATTATTATTTTTTAAAGCACATCTCCAATCAGAAAGTGTAAGAAAATCCCATCCGCCTGCCAATTGACTCATGTGTAGGGTTTCCACTTCCCAGATCTGCATATTGTAAGCTCCTGACACAAGTTGATGTTCTAAGTACAGCTTCCATACGGTTCTCTCAAAGGCAACAGATTTTTTATACATATATATTTATATATGGCACCTGGTTTGGCAGGAACCACATCCGAAAAAGGGAAATAAGGAAAACTAAAAGCTGTCTCTACCTAGCTATTGCTGGCTTTGGAGGGGGTTTGGCCAATTCCAAACACAGCATCAATCTCTCATTCCTACCCAGGACAAGAATGGGAGGCGGTAGGGCTGGGATGGCTCCTGGGTGTGGAGGGAACAGGTCAACAGGAGGTCGACAAATCCAGGTGTGACATCTGAATGCTGCTGCAAAAGGGCCAGTAGTAGACCCGAGTACCCCGAGGAGCACAGGGCCGGGGAATGGCTGCTCCTCTGGCACCAGCTGGAGAGGCCCTGGTGCTTCCCATGCTCCTGCCCGACAAAATCTGGATTCAGAGCCTGAAACTGGGCAGCTTTGTCCACCAAAGCTGTCAGGCACCTCTGGGGTGATGGGGCAGGGGGGGACCCAGGCAACCTGCACCCCTGGACCTTTCTGCTCAGGTCCAGCCTGGATCCTTAGACCTTTCCGCCCGCTCCCTGTCGGGAGGGGGTCTGGATACTGAACAAGCTCGTTTGTGGAGCACTGTGCGCGCACCGCCCCGGTCCCCCCGAGCGCCCCGATGCCACCACAGCCCCCACCTCACCCCGTCCCGTTCCGACTCTCCGCATCCCGCAGGTCCCGCCGCATCCCCCGCCCGCCCCTTGGGGGGGCTCTGCCCGCCCCCGCTCGGCACCGCCCCCTGTTGGCGGGGCGGCGCCGCCCCCGCGGTGACAGACAGGGCAGGGCGGTGCGGGTGCGGTGCGGGGCGGGCGCGGTGCGGCGATGCGCCGCCGCCGCCGCCATCCCGGCGCAGCCCGCGGCGAGCCCTGCCTGCCTGGCCGCCCGTAGCTCGGCCGCGCTGCGGGCGGAAGGGCAGGGGCGGCGGCGGCGGCTTCTTGTTCCCCGGCTCCCCGCATGCGGAGGGGCGGTGAGTAGCGCCAGCGCCGCCGCCACTGCCCGCTCGCTGGCGGCGGGGCCGCCGGGCCGGCGGCGGAAACATGGCGAGCGACTCCCCGGCGCGGAGCCTGGACGAGATCGACCTCTCGGCGCTGCGGGTGAGGCACAGGGCCAGGGCTCGCCGGGGAGGATGCGGGAGAGGCACCCCCACCACCCACCCATCCATCCTCGCATCCCTCCATCCATCCCTCCATGCAGCCCCCGGAGGGGAGGGGGCGGCAGGGCTCTGTGTGTGTCTGTGTGTGTGTGCGCTGTGCGCCTGCACGGATGTAAATGCGGGTGGATAACCGTGTGCGCGTGCATGTGCGTGCCCGCCGCCGCGCGCCCGCACGCGTGTGCATCCGCACATGTGTGTGTGTCTGCACGTGTGTGCGTATTTACACGTGTGTGTGTGCGTATTTACACGTGTGTGCGCGCCGGGCCGGTCTGCGGGCGCGGCAGGTGTGTGCGCGTCTCTGTGTGCGCACCCGCGCAGCGCTGCGGGGACCGGGTGCGTGCGGCCGGGCGGGTCCCCGCGGCAGGGATGGCTCGGCCCCCCAGGAGCCCCCCGAGCCTGTGGACGGGCAGGCACACAGGAATGGTGGGATCGGGCATCTCCGGGGTGCCCCAGAGCCCGCACCCCTCCCTCCCTCCCGGCCCCGCAGCCTCTCCATCCCTCTCCCGCTGTGTCCCTGCGCGCTGTCTCCTTCTCACCCCCCTGGAAAAAGAAGCCCGGCATATACCCTTGAAATGTCAGACTCGTCAGACGTGTCAGTCTCGGCGTGGGCTGTGGCCTGATGTCTCCCCTGGTCCATTTTTCCTGTAACTTTCTTCCTTTTCCCCCTTTCTCCATCCTCCTGGGCGTTAAGAGCAGCTTGTTGGGAACGAGCATGGGGAGGCATTGGGAGGAAGCAGCGTTTATGCGGGAGGCAATAGTGATGCTGCTTCGTGCAACCTACTGGCATAGACAAATAAATAAAATCAAGCAGAATCCGCAGAAGACTTGCACGAGTGTATTTTTAGAACTATTATTTGCTTCAGTGCAAGAAAAAAAAGACAAGTCTATCTTTATTCACTTGCCCTACTTTCTACCTGGTGAGTTTCTGGTTGTTTAATAGTGTAAATGATTGCTCAGCAATACACAGTGTAAATGAGGTTGGACTGGGGGAACCATCCGGCTTAAAAGCAGACCTGGAGCTCATTTTCCCTCTTAGGTGGAAGGTGTTTTGGGAGAAAGGTTGCTGAATCCGGTGGAGTTAATCCAGGAGAGAAGTATCATTTGTGGGGGAGGGGGCCCTCTCTTTCTTCTCTGCTCTCTGAAAATCGTTTCTTTATTTCAATATTCATTTTTAACATCTGTGTTGGAAGGCATATTTGCATTAGGGTCCTATTTCTTTTTAAAACTGTGTCCACACATGCTTAGGGTTTTTTCTGTGTTTGTGGCTTTTTAATAACAATGCACACCACATACAGTCAGGGTTTTGTTTTCACTTTGGGAGGAAATGTATATTCCCTGCCTCTCCTGGAGACCCATGGGTAGTGCCTGGTCTGTGAGCAGAGTGGTGGTAACCAGAGACAAGGGGACTGACAGCAGGGTGGGAGTGCAAAGCCATGTCCCCTCTCCAGCCTTGTCCTCCTGCCCAGCAGTGGCCAGTCAGGCAGCACGGGGCTCCTGCCACTTGGACCTCTGCCCTCTCTCAGGGGGAGAGACCTGCTCTGACACTTTCCTGTAAATGATGAGAGATGTGGTGGTTTGCAAGCGAGACAAGAATAGGAGCTTAATTTGCCAAGGAATAGATCTTCTTCTAAACTAAGCTCTTCTAGCACTTAGAATAATTGTTAAAGGTCATAAATTCAGCAGATAGGGCACGGAGCGTGAATCATTCCATGGGGTCTGAATCAGAAATCAATAGTAAATTTGCTGCCTGAGCACAAAACATGGCAGGGAGAAGTAATTCCCCAAGCCTTGCAAAATTTTATTTATTAGCAAAGAAGTGTCACATTGCTGTGGGTTTGTAGGTGAGACAGTGGGGGAGATGTTGCTCTTGTGCAGCCTGTGTTTGAAGGGGTGAGGGAGGGCAGTGTGAAATGCTGGGAGCAGGTGGTGACTCAAAAATGTGGTGAAGGGGTTGATTTGTACCCAGCAGTGGGAAAAGGAAGTGCTTAGGCCACTTACCTCCAAGTTTGAGTCACTGAAATGTTGCAGGAGGCTGGGGTTTATGAACAATGAGCAAATGTGTGTAAGAAAGGTGAACCTTTGACTGCCAGTTTGCCCCATCCTTTGCTTTGGCTTCCCTGCTCCTGTCCCAAGGGAGGGAGGTGGATTTGCTGTGTGCTGATGAAGGCTGAGCATGGCACAAGCAGAACCTTGCACACATCATTCATTTCCGTTTGCCTCTCCCCTCTGGCTTATTGAGTGGGATTTGTAGGGCTGGGCTGAAAGGTGACATAGGAGGTAGCAGGAGCTCCCATTTTTGCCACACTGGAGTTTATTTTGGCTACACAGTTGGGTTCTGCCACAGCAGTGCATCTGCTTGAGGTGCTGGTGGCTGGGCCAGGAACAAAGCACTGAATTCTGATTAAAATGCACAGTCTGGTGCATCGAGTAAGCACACTTTGGGCTGGCTCCTGCCTTCTTCGTGACAGGTTTCTATCCATCACTGTGCTCATTTCCGTGGTATCCAGGTGTTCCTGTGTGGGTGCCGAGGGCTGAGTGTGCTAGGAAAGGGCAAGGTAAAGCCCTCAGCATCAGAAGGATTCTTAGAACAGGGATGTTCTGGTGGTGGTGCTGGTAATGAGTATTGTTAATGTTGCAGAAAACTGTAATTTAAAATGATGAGGCCATTGAACAGGTAGTGCTGCATATGATACTGACAAGGGGATAAGATAAACTACATTATAATGTTCTTTTGCATGGGCAAGGAGATATTTTTGCTAGTCCACTCAGCATGTTTAATAGCCGGATGACCTGGCAATGTTATTAGCAGAATAATGATTAACACAGGGCTTCGCACAGCCTGTTGACAGGCATGTTTGAGAAGCAGATTTTTGCAATAAAATGAGAATGAGCGTGGGGAGGGATGCAGTGGGCCGTGCTCTCTGGTGCTAAATGCACAGCTGATCCCAACAGGCGAGAGCAGAACGTTGGGGCTGGGTTTGGCAGTTTTTCCCCTGTTTTTTTTTGTCTCAGTGAATGCAGGAGCCTGTCATCTCTTGCTGAAAGCAGTGGCCTTGATCCTTCTCAAATATTCAGGTCAATAGCTTTTCCTCTGCTGCATCCATCTGCAGGGCTGGGCCTCTGGTTGATGTGGCAGTGGGCTCTGCAGTAGCTGCCACAGCTGGATTCATCTGGATGTGCTTTGCAAGGTGTGTGGGCAGTTATAAAAGCTCTCAGGAAGGAAAACCTTTCTTGGGGAGCTGATAACCCCTGGGCTGACACCATCTTGGGGCCAGCAACCCCTCCTGCTCTCAGCTGCCCCTTGTCTTCTGAGTGAGGGGCTCACCCTGGGTGTAGGTCACCAAGCTCACCTGGGATGTGTGGCTTGGCTGAGGGTTTCCTGCAAGGCTGGGATTTTAAAAAGAGCCTTTTTTGGGAAGAAGTAATTGTTTTCTTCATGTACCTGGATGTTAATTTTGGTCTGAACTCATTAACAAAACCCAAGCTTTTGTTATTTACTTTAATGAAGTGCTGATGGTGCAGTTTCTGGAAACTGGATCCTAAAAGCCTGTTTTGGAGAAACAGTTGTTTTGGAAAAGCCTGGTCTTTAATGCTCAGGCTTGGAGAGGAGGCAGCACAGAATTAAGGAGCTGGTGGGTATTAGCTGTTGTTGGGAAGAATTAGATGAAACTCAAAAATGTCACTACTCTTCCTTTAGCTTTGTTTTGTATAGAAGTGAAGTGTTGTGTTGTGGCTATTTGTTTGCATTAGATGGTCACTATCAAGTGAAGATAAAAGCTGGGATGTTTTAAAAACCCACAAAACTCAAACAAACATGTTGGCATTGTCCTGTTTCCAGAACTTCGTCAGTTTATGGCATATTTCAGCATCATTAAAGATTTAGGAGAAGTTTTAATGGGGGATAAGCACTGCAAGCCACCACTCAGGACCATTATCCTGGCAGCATTATGTTAGTTTTCTTCTTCCAGCACCTTTTGAAAAAAGCTTTGTAGCTCAACAGAATTTGGGCAGCTTTTGTAAAGGTCACCTTCTTCCTAAATAGAAAGAGGAAGAAATTTGACTAGAGATGACTTCTGGAGATTAAAAAAGTCATGAAAAGCTTCTCTGTGCTGCGTTTTACATGATGTGCTGCCATGCAAAATTTGGGACAGATCTTCAACAAATAAATATATAGTCACAGTTCCCGAGGATACGCACTCTCAGGAGTCTTCCATCAGGGACTTCAGCTGTCCTATTCCAGTCTCATTCAGTGCATATGTAAGCTGTGGACCATGACAGTGTCCGTGTACTTGGTGTATTTTTGAGCCTTTTAGATTTTTGACCATAAAATCTTGGCAAATAGAAGAATACTGTTTTGTGAACCACCAAATCATGGAATGGTTCGGGTTTGAAGGGATCTTAGAGCTCATCTAGTTCCAACTCCCCTGCCATGGGCAGGGACACCTTCCACTAGATGAAGTTGTTCAAGGGCCATCCCTCTTGGCCTTGGACACTCCCAGGGATGGGGCAGCCACAGCTTCTCAGGGTATTCTGTTGCAGTGCCTCGCCAACCTCTGAGTAAGTAATTTATTCCTAAAATCAAGTAGAAATCTTTCCTCTTTTAGGTTAAATCATCCAAAGAGATGGCAGTGTCCAAATCTCAGCCTTTTTTCTGCATCTTGCTTCCATTCCTTGAGCCAGGAGTGCTGATAGCGGTGCAAACATTTATCCCCTACACATGCATGTTTATTTTTGGATGTGCTTCTGAGGAGTTAGGAGCAGGCCTGTCTTCTGTCTAATCTTTCTGTAAGGTTGATTTTATTTTTTTCCCTCCCTTTTAGAGTTGTGCAGCCCAGATGGTTTTCTTCTGCAGTTCTCCATTGTCCTGTATCCTTCAGCATTGGTGCTGTGGTTCCTCTTCCTCTTCCTTTGGAGTTCTTCCACAACACAAATGTGTATGGTGTTTTTAAAGGCATGGAGAGTCTCTGTGTTCTCACTAGTAGTGTTCCTCTGCTGGGTAGCCATAAAAATTAATAATTTGGAGTGAATTTATAGCAAAACATATGCTTGAGCAGGCTGAAGTTTGAGCACAAGCACTTCGTTGACTCAAGGTTTGAAGCAACAAAAAGCATTTGATTGGTGTCCATATTTAAAATAAAGGGTCTGATTTTTTAATCCATGCAAGAAGGAGGAGTTAGAGGAGATTTTATCCTTGCTATGTGAAGGTAGTTTTTATCTGCCAGGCTCACAGATGTAGTGGTACAGTTTATGTGGGGTGAGGGGGGGAAGTGGGTTGCATTTGATCTGTATGTAAATCTTCACGAATGAATCACCCAGCTGTGGAAGAGATGTCCTTGAAAGTCATCATTCACGTGGAGCCAGGGCAGACAAAAGCTGCTGGCACCTCTTGGGCTTGGGCTCTGAGCTGCTCCCTGCAAACCCTTGCCCGAGTCCTTCTAATGCACCCTTACACTTTGCAAGGGTAATTATAGATACCAGTGGGAGTTCTCTGCCTCTGACCTGCAGACCAAGGACAGAGTATTGATCCCTGTTTCATTTCTTCATGCCTCAAATACAAAGAGGGAGAATTGTGCTAGGTTTCCTGTGCTTCCCCCAGTGAAAAGCTATCAACCAGTTAAAAGCGTGCATGGTGTGGAGAAACAGCATCAGTAAAAGGTGTGCCTTGGAGTTGGGAGAATGGCATTGAGGGTTCAGGACCTACCACCTCAAGGCAGCTGCTCACCCCGAGGTATCTGGGGACCATATGGGTTGTTTTCCCTTGCTGCCAGCTGCAGAAGAGACCTGGAACATTACAGAGTGTCATGCAGACCCACATTCCCTCCCCCAGGGCTTTGTCTGACTCATTATCTCTCCTGGTGTCTTGTTTTGGCCCTGGCTACTCTGCAGGTGCCCTGCTCACCTGCAGGAAAGATAGATCTTCCATCACGTGAGGTTTCCATTTGCTGATGCTCAGGTGCCTTCTTTGTTACCTTTCACACAGCCATAAAACAGGCTGCAGGTTGAAAAGTCTAAGTTATTGATAACTCCATTAAGTGAGAGGTGATGTTTCCCACTTACAAGGCCAGTAGCTTTAATTTCCTTCTCCCCTCCCCTCCTCCTGTTCTGTTTTTTCACTTTGAATTGTGACTGCACATTCAAACTGATGGACTGTCTGCTCTGGGCTAAGGGAAACAATTCATGTAAGTGAGATTTGATGTTTTCCATCTAAATCATTTATGACTTCCAAAGGAGGATTGTCTAAGGAACATGGTCTTTGAGAAACGGATGCTCCCCCTCTCTCTGTGTTCCTCTTCCATGGTTGTTTCCAGATGAGCCCTGTGAGGTGAACATCCCCTTCCTGCAGTGGGATGAGGATGCTTAGCACGTAGGGCCCCAGCCCTGAGGAACTCCTGCAATGGGTCATTAGTGAAAGGAGAGGAAAAGCTGCCAAGGTTGGAAAACACTGATAAGAAGTTCAGTCCTTGCTCAGTTATAACTCTCTGCACACCTGATTTTATTTTGTAATGGCGGCTCAGAAAACCTTCTTTCCCTTTGATCCATAATGATGCTTTTCCATGTTAATGTGCTGCAGTGCTTGCCAGAAGTTCAGAGTTCCGTGTTGGTAGTAAATGATGGATAATGGTTATCAGATGGGCAGCACTAGAGTATCCAGATTGGATACCAGCACCTCCTCCTTCCATATCCAAGGGGAGCAAGCAACATTTACTGTCCTGTGCTCAGGTGCTGAGTTACCCTGAGCAGCAAAAGGTACACACTTTGCTCTGCTGCAAGGAGCCAGCTCTCCTCTGCCACAGGAACCCTGTCAGATATTAATGGCTTCGTGCAAACACCACCCTCCTGTCAGGGAGTGAGGCCTGAACGGGTGACACCGTCCCATCCTTTCCATCCTTCCCATGGATGCACTCAGGCTGAAAACAGTCATAGCCTCTGGCAGGCGCAGGCACAGCTTGGTTTGTGCAGCTGGCTGTGAGCAGTGAGTTGCTCTTCTGAGCAAAGCCTTAGCAGTCTGAGTTGAACATCCTCTTGGTTTAAAGCACTACTGCTGCAGCGAGGGTGGGTGTTTCGCTTCACGTGAGTGCACGTGTGGTTTTGAGCTTCAGAGTGCATGAAATCTTTTGTTACAGTTTTTGCATGTTCCCTCCAGCAGTGGCATTTTGGGGTGCAAAAACTGTTGCTTTCGGAACAATAGGTTGTTCTCAAAGCAGCACTCAAAGCCAGGGATTTTGCCTCAGATGTATATTCTTTTATAAACTAACAAGAAAAAAAAAAGAAATTTAGGTGGCTGACAGTTTTCCCCCCACTTCCTTTTAAAAATTCCCTTTTCTCCTAAATTTGAAACTCCGCAGGAAAAAGCCTGCTGCCAGCTGAGTCATGTGTTCAGTGCATGACAGAAGTGGCTGTTTGGGACCATGCCCTTAATCTGCTGGATGATGGCTGTAGGATGCATTGGAGGTGGTAGAACCTTTGCCGAGGAAAAGATCGCACAGCTTGAATCTAATAAAATGTGTCTAATAACTGCTGTAGTATGCTATAGAAATACAAGAGATCAAAGCTTCAGAGGCATTTATTTTCATAATTTGTGGGTCACATCCTCACAGGACTAATTGGGTGCTGTTTGATGTCCAGGCAACAATAGAAATCTCCCTCTAAATCAGAATATATTTGCCTTTTCCTTTCTCTTTCATACACAAGCATAAAAACTTACTGTGATCTTGAGATAAGCTGGCAAAAGTGAAGGTACAGATCTCCTCCCTCACTGCCATCTTTCTTAAATGTGATAAGAGGTTGGTGAGGCACTGGGACGGATTGCCTGGAAAATGGTGGATGCACCATCCCTGGAAGTGTTCAGGGCCAGCCTGGGTGGGGTATTGAGCAACCTGGTCTAGTGAGTGGCATCCCTGCCCATGGTGGGGCATAGGCTTTAAGGTCCCTTCCAACCCACACCATTCTATGATTCTTTTACACTGAGGGCTATATAGCTGATACTGTTTACCTGGTAGATGTTGATTGTTTTGATTAAGGTTGGTGCTTCAGGAGTACTAAGCCTGATGGCTGTTGCCTACCATGCTTCTGCTTGCCAAAACATGAGCCAAGATGAAGCCAGAGAATGAGCTTTGATGGTGCAGCTCAGTGAATGTCCCCAGTTGTGGCTCACAGTCATGATGGTCGTCTGGCATCTCAGCAGTGTGGGTGGTCACTCCCAAAACACAGCAAGTCAGATGGGTGTGAGGCACTTACAAACTTGTTTATATATACATATACATACACACATATATATATATGTGTGTGTGTGTATATATATATATATATATACAAAAATAAGCATGGACCTAGCTGTTCCCTCTTAAATCAAGTAGGGTAGCATGGTGTGGCTATGAATGGCACAGGCTGTGTCACTGTCCCATAGACATTCTTCCAAACACAGGCCAGAATTCTCCAGGCTACTCACTTTAATGGAAGATGCTGAATTAGCCATGGACCTGTTCTGGCACATGAAACATGGCTGGAAGGGAAGGGATAGTGCCCTTAATCTTGTGGGGTTTGTGTTTTATCCTCCCACTGAATACTCAGGGTGGGTGTCTGGGGCATGGCTTCTCTTGTGTGCCTGCAGATGCCATCACCAATTGGGGAGGAAAGAAAGATGGGTGTGCAAGGAGACTGTTCTTTGAGAAAAACCAGAGGCCAAAGCAACAAAATGAAAAGGACTTTAAATGCATTTTCTGGCCATGCAGACAGACTGTCTTCAGTGCAGTAAATCTTCAGCCTTTATGTATTGATCAGCTTCAGTAAATAGTGTGATGACTGTTCTTCCCATTGCTATTCTGTAGGGATCGGTAAGAGGCTGTAATAGCTAAACGGGATTCCAGTAGTGAGAGCAGTTTACAAATGCTCTCCAAAGTGATCCCTGTGACTGTGTTTGACTGCTGTAAATGTAAACAGAGTTTTCCACTGGTGACCAGGCTGGTAATGGCTGTGTTTTCTAATGGGCAAAACTGTGTTCCCTGAGCCAAGTGTCCTGCAGTGACTGTGCCCTGCCCTGGCAAGGTTGCTGTCTGTTCTGGGAAGCTGTGATGGGTATGTTGTGTGTGGGGTGAGTGAAGAGAACAGGAGTGGAGAGGAGAGGTTGAAGTACTGTTGAAATGTGGGGCTGCTTGGCTAGGAAATGGAAAATGGCTGAAAATGACCCTTTTTATACCAGCCCCATTCGTGGCTTATAAGAATTTCTTCAATATTCATGTGATGCTGAGCACAATTCAAAGTGATTTTGCTTGTTGAGCTTTGCCCCTGCTCATGGAGGCAATAATGTGATGTGGCAGCATGAAAGTGGTTTTGTTTGAGCTCTGGGCAAGCCCCGGATCCTTGAGCAATTGCTACAGTAAAGCACAAACAGAGGAGGAAGATGGGAGGGACAGCAGTGCTCTGTGGTAGGAGGGATGGATGGAGAGCTCTTCTAGTATTAGCTGCTGTAACAAAGCCCATCCAGAACACCTCCCATTGGCACGCCCACGTTTTGTGACTACCTGTAACTACACCACGGTGGAAGAGTTCTTCCAGAGGTGATTTGGACCATGAGCTGAAATCCAAAGTTGCTCTGGAGACAGTGAAAGGAAAGATAGGATGGAACAGATGTAAAATTAGCATCACAATATACCTTTAATTCAACTTAAAGGAAATAATTGAAGAGTAGTTGTCACTTATGTTTGTGACCTCTGCCAAGATGACTCATGCTGAAATATGATATGAGTCACTTGTTAATGATGGCCTGTTGAGGAAAAGGTGCCAAATCCCTGTAACTTCTCTGTGTGCTGTAAAGTCAGGGTGAAGAAGTGTGTTCAGGATGTTATTGCCTAAAAGTAACTGATACTGAAGAGCACTGAAGCACCTTTGCTTGGCTCTGGGAGACTCCAGCAAGAAAAGGCAAAGGCTCTGAGCAAAAAATGGTACTTCTTCTTTGGCCTTGGTTTGAAAGAGCCACACAATGTTGTCTACTCTTCCCCAACCTGCTGCCTTGACATGATGGTCCCTGAGGGTGGGGACCCTGATAGCCTCTCCTTCCTGCCAGATGGCTCAGCTGGCTGGAGGGCAAGTGTCTGCTGGTGGGAGGCAGGTTAGTGAGTGCTCAGCTGTGCAGTGATCTTGGCAAACCATGGCAGTGGGCTTAGTGCAGGGAGGAACCCTGGCTGATGGGAGAGCAGGAAGGTCCCTGGGGACCACTGATGGGGAGCCCTGGACTGGAGTCTGGGGCCTGGGGGATGGAGTGAAGAGTTACAGTCTCTGCCATGTCATCCCTTGCAGCAGGGGCTTTGCCAGGCATTGTCCCTCCATGAGCTCCTCTGATGTCTGCCAAGTGGGTGCAGAATTAGAGGGTTTTTTATGGTCTTAGGGAACCAATGGTGCTTCTGCAGCCTTTAATTTGAGAACTTACTTGTTAATCATCTACTAGCTGTCTTAAGAGCTTCCTCTTACTCAACTAGTGTTTTTCCTCTAGAAATGAGATTTCACAATCCATAGAAGAGAGAGCTAGTGTGAAGGTGCTTGTGACCAGGGGCAAGAGCTCACCAAGAAGTGAGTGGCTCCTGTGCTCATTCTGAGGATCAGTGCTCTTTCACATGGCAGAGGGGCACCTTGCTCTTGGAAAAGGCTTCCTACTTGTCAAAAGCTTGATGATTTTGTCTGTGGTCATGAAATCCTGTGATGTGCTAACACCAGAAATTAACTTGAGTATTTTTCCCTATATCTCATAATTGTAGAGGAGCATGAAAAAAGGCCTTCATGAAAGATCATGATCCCAAAGGCAAATAACTTCAAGTAGTTTATTGAAAATTGAGGGGAAAATAAATGGTGGTAAATATGTTAGGCCTTGCCTTCTCTCTTCTGAGTAATGCACCAAAACAGCCAGAGATGCTTCTGCCACGCTTTCATATTCTGAGTGAGCAGCTGCCTACCTCCACCATCCCTCCCCTCTGCCACCATTCCTAGGTGTATCTTGCCCACTGGATTTTGCATGTTGTCAGTCCAGACAAGACTGCCAGATCCCACTCTGCCTTATGCAACACCAGTGTGGGCATGTGGAGACAGGAGAGTGGTGGTGAAGGTCTGTGGAGGAAGGTTGGGGCTTGAGGGGAAGAGAAGGGATGGACGTGAAGGAGCAGAGCTTTGCAACCAGATGCTCTTATCAAGGCAGCCTGAAGCAACTGGAGGACACTTAATGTATGAGTGGTTGCATTGCAGCAAATTGGTGTGTAGTACCTTAGGAATAGCTCTCTGAGAGCCAGGAACACTTCCTGTAAAGAAGCTACCAATGCAGTGGGACCCAGGTCTTGTACACACCTTCATTTTGTCTTGTTCCTTTGGTAATTATCATCCTTTCCTGCTTTAGCACGGTGGTCCTGGCACTGTGGCAGCTCTTGGGAGCTCTCATCAGGCCTCTGGCCATCCTTATCAGCTTCAGCATCAGAGCAAAGGAGGAGTTTTGCTCTTTGATAAGGCAAATCAGAGCTGTTGGTTTTCACTGAGGAGCTGGATCCCACCTGGATTGGGTGGAGTAAAAGCATTACAGGTTTGAATAGGCAAAGACTTTTTCATGTGATTCAAAGGGAAGAACACCTTGTAGATGGACAGACTGTACCACCCAAAAAGCAGCACAGTGTGGTTGGCAAGGGAGAAGAGTTGTAAGTTCAAAGCTGAAGTTGCCTTCCCAAAACCCTTTCACAGTAAATTGTGGTTTTGCTTTTACTGGTTGATGTGACCTCTTCCGTGCTGCTGGTGTAGAGTGAAGTGCCTGCACAGAGGAAACGTCCTCAAGAGAAGATGCAAAAGCCCTGCTCATTATCAGAAACAAGTAAAACTGCTCCAAGCTAATATGGCTGCCCAAAAATAGAAGTGGTGTTGGGGGGAGGGACTGTCTTCTGTGTTCATTTGCCCTTGATTTTCATGACATTTTGCTGCTCTATATTATGTGTCTTGTAGGAGAGACACTGTATCCTGGTCACACTGAAGCAATTCACAAGAGCATGTCCTTGTGTCAAAAAGCATCGGGGAGAGGGACTGAGGAGCTTGTTAGGGGTTTAACAGTTAACTTGCAGAATGCAGTTGTTCAGGTTTATTCCCTCATTCTGCTGCTCACAGGTTCACAGCCTGTCCTTTGCTGTGGTCTTGAAGCCTTCCCTGGGGCAGGTCTGAAAAAGGGGTGTGGCTGGTGGTGAGACTGTGTAGTGGGATGGGTCCCTGGTGGTGGTGGGAGCAGAGGGCATCCATCAAATGTGCACCTCCTCAGAGGAGAGTCACAGTGCAGTTGAAGGTTGCAGCCTCTGCCAACCTTTGGAAAACCAATCTTTACAGTTAAAGAGAAAAAAAGAAGGGAAAAAAATCACTTGTAAGACTTAATTACTGTGGTATTGTTATTCAGCATTTAAACCCCAAGTTTCATAACTGCCTTGTGATATCAGCATTCATGTTCTTTGTCAGTATTATGCAAGCAGCTCACCTTGTGATCATGAAATACTGAAATGTGCTTTCTAATGCTCACCCTTGTTTCTCAATGAGTCCATAAAACCTCTTCTGCTTTCTATTAATTAGGGAACAATATGACATTTTTCTCTTAAAAAGAGCTGAACCTTTTTTATTTTTATTTCCAGTTCTTGAGTCAGCTGCTCCTCTGAGACCTTTTTGTTCCGTGTGGCTTGACCAGGGTGGACACTGCATTGTCTTTTACCACTTGGGAGGAAGCAGGAAGTTTGTGGATGTGTCTTAGGGGCAAAGGTCTTGCTGGACTGGAGCAGTCCCAGCTGGTTGCTGGCACTGGTGTGGTTGATGTGATCTGCCTTCAAGGTTAACTCAGACAACTGGGAAAGATGGGAACAGGCCCAATGGGGTAATCTTCTTCCTCACCAGCAGAGCTGAATTACTAGCTTACTTGTTGATGTTCAGTTGTTTTCCATCTGTGAGTTTCTATTTCACACCAGAAAAGCCCTTTCTGTACCCCAGAAGGAGTTGTGCTGTAAAGCAAGATCCAGGGAGTGAGGCTCTGGGCTTACCTATGGGAGCATCTGGCTCATCCAGATTTTGCTGAACAGTATAGTAGACTTCCAGTTTTTCTTCTGATGAGCCTGGTTCTGCCACTCGGTGGCATCCATTAGGGTGGCACCCATCCAGTGGCATCCATTAGCAAGGGTGGGACAGGGAGGTTTATCCTGTTCTGTGGCGGGGTTACCTATGGGGTAGTTCTGCAGGTGACTACCTAGAGGTGATGGTGGTCTCTGGATACTTTATTGGAGGATTCTCACACGATTCCCTTGACTTACAGAGACATGGAATTTAATCTTTTGTCTGAGTTTTCTCAAGAAAAAGGAAATGGTTGGGTTTTTCCTTCCCAGCAGAGGGAAAAGGATTGGAATGTTTCTCCAAGCACAGATGTGGAGTGCAGAGTGCTCAGTCTGCTGAGCACTGGAGAGGATGTGTCTCCAGGCCAGTGCTGCTTCTCCACTCCTTTAGACTTTGCTTCACATACGCATCCGGAGATTCACAACTCTTTTCACATGCTAATGAGACCTTTAGAGATAAGATGCCCAGTGGGAAAAGGAATGCTAGGAGAGTCTCATAGCAGGGGAAATGGAGGTGAGGAGAAGTTAAGCACCTTCTCTAGGCTGTCTCACAAGCCATGCAGCTCTGGCAATGCTGAGAGTAAAAGTCAAACCCTTTAGCCTTTTGTCCTGTGCTGTAGCCATTAAATTGTGCTCTCCTAAGATTAGATAACCTGTGGTTTTAGTGTCTGCAAGACTTGATGAGCAAATTCCTTTGGATAAATGCTTTTCTTGTATACTTGCCAACACAGTGATGTTTGGGACATGGGGGAAGGGAAATAACTTGCAGGCGTCAATTTTCAGGAGATGAATCAGATGGAGAGGTAATACCCAATAGGTTAGAGCTCTTGGAAAGACTCAGTGATGAGGATCACATCCTGCACCTCTGGTTTAGACTAAGTGATATGGGGAGCACAGGGTGCAACTGTGCTGCCAGCAGCTTGAAATGAGTTTGACTGTTACTGAACCATCTAGATCTCTGGCAACAAGATGTGGCACTGGAGTTTGTTTGGGCCTTGGGATAGATCCTGAAGGGGTTGTAGTTGCATAGTACTTGGTGTTACCTCAAACAGAAAGTCCATCCTGATTTTAGAGCACTTGCAGTCTGGGCAAAGTGATAGCTGAAATGGTTTCCCTGCAAAGTGAATTACTCCTTTTCAGTACATCAGGTTGTCAGAGGAGGAAAGGATTGCAAAAGCATCTTGGTCTTGTAATTTGATTTCTTTGCTATAGCCTGGGGCTGTAAGGTGGACTGGAGCTCAGCTGGGCATGCACTGCAGTTGGCTTATAATAAAACTGCATCAGCTGCTCTCCCTTCTGACCAGCAGAGATGGTGATGACCCAGCTAGGTGGGGTGAGGTGATGCTCTCTGAGGATTTAGTGTGGCCTGACAGAGTTCGTTGTACTGTTTGTTTTACTTTCTGAGATGGTGTGTTGTTGCTGAAACACGTGGCTTTGATTCTTGGTTATGAGCACCCTTATCTGCTTTCTGAGCCATTAACTCTGTCTTGCGCACGTGAGAACCTGTAAGTTACTTCATCCGATAAGGCTTTTTCTTATCAGTTCTGATGTTTACTGTGTAGTTGAAATTATTCTAGGAAGTAAAAAAAAAGGGGCGGGAGCCCGGGAATTACAGCTGAGAAGTTGTGTTCCTCTTCTCTGCACAGACCAGCAAGGTGTCAATAGAAAGTATGAATGTCTCCATGTGTCAAGCTGGAGCTGAGTTCTTGGTCGTGTAACGTGTCTGGAAAGAAACATATGTCCTGAGATTTCGTTTCCTTCCTTTGTGCAGAATCATCAAAACACCCCTTTTGGCCTTTTAAACTCATCATCCTGCTTGTGAAATATTCAGAAAAGCTTGGACTGAGTTTGCATCACTGTCAGTGGGTTGAATCCTTTTGGAGTGGCTTTGATCTTGCTTATTCCATGCTGAGTAATTTACACTCCTCTCACATGAGCAGCAGCTTCAATGGATGTGCCGCCCTCTGAGAGTCTGGCCCTTGCAGGCTCTCAGTTTCTCCTAATCGTGAGCATTTAAATGGTATTAAAGCTGCTTATTCAAGTCTTGTGCTTTTTTGGAGTCATTAACACCTCTGCAAAGAAAGAGTAAAACTCTAGTAGAGTCAGCTGGTGGCACTTTGCAATGGTTTGAATGGTAACCCGGAGTTCAGGGCATGGAGAGCTGAGCTCCTGAGCTGGGAAGGTGGTGGTGGTGGCTGCAGTGCCCGTGGGTGGGGAGCTGGTGCTTCCATGCACCATGGAGATCACCCTGCGAGGTGTTCCCCTTCAGCAGGAGATCAGGGCTCCTTTCTGGGTGTGAGGACAGGAACCTCAAGTTCTGGTTGAGTCCCCCCCTTGCCATGTTTCCAGGCTAGCAATGTCTTTCTTTCCATCATGTTTTCTGGATCTCATTTAAGGGCACATTTCAAGTCATGTCACCAATTTTCTTTTGAAGGATCTCTGCTGTTGTTACCTTTACAAAGAGATGATGTTGAGAACAAAAAAAAGAAAAAGAAGCTGGCTTTTTCACCTTAATTGTTGCCTTGAGAGTCAACGGTGCCACAGTGGTCTCATCATCCTTGTGACCATGGAGAGGTCCCACTCTTGCTCTCGTTGCTTGGTCTCTTGAGCCAGTTGAGCTCTGCACTGATTAACAGGAAATTATCATGACTAACGTTAGGCTGGTAGAAAAACTAATAGGGGTGAATAATAGCACAAGATACATGGAAATCAACATTTTTCTCCTTGGAGGCTGTAGATGTAATCCACTTAATATTCTGTGGAACACAAGATTAATATTCTTCAGCATAGTATACATGAGGGCTTTTCTTTTTAGTTTGCTGAAGCTGAGGGCAGGGGATTAGGAGGGGGGAAGGATGCTGACCCAACTTCCAGAGGATTCAGAAACAGTGAAATCTGGATAGAGGAGATTAAACCTCTTCCTCTGTGGCAGGACTTTACTTCAAGAAGTGTGGCTGGGTGTCTCCCACTGGGATGGCCCCTGTTGAAATCTGGTAGGGTGTCTTTCAACTCTGTGGATGTGTAAAATACAGGGAAATGAATCTGAGTTCCTTGGGCTGTGTGGTGTGACTCTGCTGGTGGGCTCCCAGTGCAAAGCCAGTGTGTGCAGCATATGGAAACCAGCTCAGCCTTGCACTTGTCCTCCTTCACAGCATACCTCTGCTGTAATTTAAACTCATGGAACTTCTAAGCTTTGTAGAGGTTCTTTTATAATAATAATAATAAAGCAAAGCCCCTGTTCTTTTTCTTTCACGGGGTGGAAAGAATGCAGTGACTTGCCAAGCTTAAAGAGGAGTAGATACAGCAGAAATAAATAAATCAAGCCCACTTATTTTAAGTTGATTAATCTGATATGTTCATAGTTTTCTAAAATAAAATCTAGCCCCAGAGAATTTAGCAAATCAAATAACAATAACAGCAATTAATTTAGCAGCAGTTACGAATGTTTCCCATCCCCTTTTCACATCCCTACACCCACATGATTAATCTCACAGTTTATGACTGCAGGCCAAATCCTGTGTGGGGATGTGCAGTGTCTCCCTTGGGCTGGAGAAGGTGGACCTGAAGAGCTGACCCCATTCCTGAGTATGGGGAAGGATTGTGGGTGGGGGTGGGACGGGTTGTTGGCGGATGCTGAGCTTCTGGGGTGTCCTGTGCCTGCAGGAGGGCTTGGATTGCTGCTGGATGGGATTTCTTTGTTGAAAATCCAAATATTGAGAACTTTCTTTCCTGCTTGATTTTCCTGTTTCATACTGGTCTTCAGCAGGCTGGTCCCTGTGGTCTTACAAGGCTTGCTTAGCTGCTGTGTGCATATTGTGTTAATGTTTCCAGCCTGCTTGTGTGAACTAATAAAAAATCCTGGAGTTCTGCAAAGAGTCACATAATGTCATGGTTGATTCCAGGGACCAGAGCTAGCAGAGTTCCCAAGGCAGGGCGGTGTCACCGGGCTGTAATTTGACAGGGAACACAGCTGATCCCACAAAGCAGAAAGTGCTGGTTGGATTTATGGGACATCGTAGTGATATGCAAAGCAAAACCAGCACATCTTCCTGGGATGTCTGTGTGAGACAGGTCCCTTTGTCTTATCAAAAGTGCTGTTGCAATGCATATATGAAATAAACTAAGCTTAAGAATCCTTGCCCCACCTCTAAGTATTTTGGGGCACTGGGGTTTGAAATAAGAAGCATCTCTCTGAATTTACAAGAGTATTTCACAATATAAGGAGCCACCAAGAAATACAGAAGTCTTACAATGGGAAATACTTTATGCCCTGGCAAAAAATTCTTGCAAATCATTTCAGCAACTGTGGATTGTCCCTGACTTTCAGGCTGTCTTTTTGGCATGTGTGAGGCAGGAACTTGCTTTTTGCAGTGGGACCTTGTTTTCCATCCAGTTTAAGTGGGTGTCTGTTAAGACCAAACCTTCAGACTCCTTGCAGGGTCTGGCATTACTGGAGACAGTCTGTGAAATGTAGGAAAAAAGGTGAGAAGCCTTCCCTCTCCCTTCCCCACAACTTGTTAAGTATTGGGAGAGAAAGGTATTTCTAGATAGGAAACATGCAAATTAACTTTTTTAAATATTCTTTTAAATAATTTTGCTGCTTTGTCAAGACAATTCAATGTAAAAATGAGTTTGTACTACATGGTTTTGGCAGCTTGTTTGTATAGTTGTGGGATTTGAGTTTTTTGCAGTCTCTCTTGTGAGTTCTGCTCAGTAATTTGAAGTGTTTTGGTCCCCACATTGTCCTTTCTTGAAACTCTTGCTACTGGAGAGAGTTATCTGATCCTTTCTGGCTAACCAGCCCTTGTAGAGCCAAGCATGAGGAGCTGATGACAAGTGACAGGCTGGGGGTAAACTATTCAAAAAGCCCCAGACCAGCTGATAACTCTGTCTCCAGGTGATCTGTGAAAATTGGACTGATGTGGGATACTTAACTGAATCCAGTAGGGAAGTGTTATTTCTCCAGACACTTAAATAGGGACAGGGAAATAATAAAAAGTAGTACCAGTTGCTTTAAGCTGGGATATAGAGATGTCTGATGGGGAAGGCTCTCCACCAGTGTTGTCTCTCTCAAGACCCATGTCTAACTCCTCTGTTCAGGTGGCATTTGGGGCTTCCAGCAGCTGCACGAGGTGCAGTGTCTTTGTAAAGCTCCTCTGCTGCTGAATGAATAGGAATGGTCACAGCTCTGGCCCAGATGCCTTCTCAGCTCTTCCTTGGCTTTGAGTTTCCCTGATGAAAGTCCTTGGAATACATGTCTACATGCCTGGCCTGTGTGTTGGTTGTTGCCTAGATCCCTGCTGTTGAAGGCTGTAGTCTGTGGGTTGTTGGTGGCACAACAGCACAGTCCTTTAATCGCTGACAATTTTACTGATCAGCTCAGCAACCATAACTTAAAACCAGACACAGAGGTACAAAACCAGCCTAGTTTTAAAAAGCAAAGGGTATTAAGATTACTTTTATTTTGCTCCAAAGTCCATATGGGAGTGAGACGTTCTCCCATTTTAAGGCATCCCTCTGGCTACGACTCTCACTGCAAGGAGGGAGAAAGGCTGACATTTCTTGACAAAGGCAATCCCAGGTGACTGACCTCAACAGCCTCCTGTGAGTGCTGCAGAAGCTGGGATGTCCAGTCTGCAGTGACTTGGAAAGGTGCAGACTGGCTGCTGAGCTGTCACCCCTAGAGACGTCCACAGACAAAGACAAGGGTGACCTCTTGTTGGAGGCTGAATGTTTGCCTGTATGTGAGAGAGTGAGCTCTGCTTCTGGTGTGAGGTTGGCATCAGCCATGCTTTGTACAGGCTCTAGGAGTGGGATGTTAAGAGGCCATGGTTCCCAAAACAGCTGCCTTGGTAAGTAATTAAACCAAGTCCCCCAAGACTCCATAAACCTTTGACAGCATTTAGTGGTGGGGTAACAATTTCATCTTGACACAAACGTTTGCTGGCCAAGGTTGAAACTCTTTACTTCTCAGAGGGATGAGATGTAAACTTTTAGGAATATCATCTAATTGGTCTGAAATGGCAGATAAGTGACTTCCAGTGAGGAGAGTGTCCAGCTGCTATGCTCTAATTGATGTCTGCATCCGAAGAAGCATGGTACAATACTGGTAGTGACTTCAGATCTTCTGGGGACTATAGATGTGATTTATAATTGGCACTGTAGCTTTTTAGAGACACTGAGCTTAGCCAAGCCTTTTATATAGTCCTGTTGAAGTTGTATGCTGGATTTAGGCATATGTTGAAGTGGCTGATTGTGCTGAGGCTGCATTCATCTAAAATGGCATTGAAAACCTCGGGGTTCACTTGACTGTAGCACTTTTGCTGATGCTTCTGGACTGATTGACTTTTGACTTTTCTAGATGAGCAGTCTTCTGTGAACTGGAAGGAGGGCTTGTCATACAACTGCAAACAATTCATGGAGTCTGTCCTGGGGAGCTATGGAATGTGCTGTAGAGCTTTAAAAATGAGAGAGGATTGTCTGATTTGGAGGGACAATAATGTCAAATGAAGAATAAGTACAATTGCGTTGTCTTAAGGGTTACTGAATATCTCAGCTTTTTCTTACTGTGGTGAGACTCATGGAGGCCAGATGTTGATCTTCATTAGCTTCAAGTCAAAACTCATTGTCCCCTGCTTGAATGACACCAGGATGAGTTGGAGTCATCGTATTGCTAGCGATGCTTTTGAAGGAATGGGGAGTAGGCTTGGACCCTTCTTGTTTTGATTATTTTAAGTGTGTAGATTTTGGATGGCTTTTCCGTGGAGGGGGCTGCTCCAGTGTGCAGTGCTGGGGGAAGGGTAGCTTTATATGTCATTGTTGTCCTCTCCTGGTATTGCTACTGCATCTTGGGCTGTGGGACCCACCTTCTGCAGTGGTACAAATGCATCATTTTGGTTTGAAAAAACCCATTATTTCCAGGTCTGTACATCTTCCTTACTGGCCTGGGGCTCCCATGTTTCATATTTGTGGAGAGGGTACAGAATGGCTGCTTTTTCTTTTGACACACTAGGAAGGAGAAACTGGGTCAGAAGAACTCTAATTTTGTATGTGTGAGTGTGAGTCTTTGAGCAGGAAATCTGGAATAGTCAATTTATTGTAGTTTTAGTGGCTTGGCCTTAACAGGACCAAGTGGGACTGGACTGCATATGTGCATGAGGGATTTTTTATTTTTCTTCTCTCAGCACTGGTGTTGGCTATTCCTTTGCTGGCTGGGGGCTGCAAATCCACACTTATATCCTAAACTGAACAGGTAATAGTTGAAGAAATAATCCAGCTTTATCGACTGAAAAGCCCAGTGTGGTGATTAGTTCTTATTTAATTTTGCTGCTGCCAACTATTGGCAGGTCTTAATACTCTGGAAAGGAAAGAGACTCACATGTGACTGGAGCTTTACTGCAATGAGGAGCTGGGGAGAGGAGTGTTGGAAACCTGCAGGAGTGGATTTATGGTTTAGAAAGGGGAGATGGACAGAGCACAAAAGTGGCTCTTGGGAGGGCCTAGAGGAACAGCTCCTGGTGAGATGCTGGAGTGGAGAGGTTCAAATAGATTTGTAAAGAGTCTTCTCTCATTTTTCAAGGGGGGAATTTTTTTTTTCTGTTAACAACTTAGCCTTGACAACAGTTTTTCTTACGCTGTGTAGTAATGTTGTTTCTTGACTAATATCTTCCTTTAAGTTACAGAGTTGGGTGTTTTGGGGGTGAGGGAGGACAAACTGCTTCTTCAAAATGAAAACAAAGCCCTCGGGGAGTTCATTATTACTCTTCCAAGTACAGCAGCTTGTATTGCTTGAGTAGGCAGGAGGTGCAGTGGTAGATGCCATTGATGATAGCTTGTCTTGTGAGTCTCTGGATGGGTGGGCGAAGGAGGGGAAGGTACCAAAGCTAGGAGGAGAAGATGTGAGATTAAGCAATCCCTGTGAGGGCTGAGTAGCATCCAGTAGTCCAGCATGGGTTTGCTTCATTGCTTGGCTTATGTCGCAGATATATCTCAAAAATACCTGTGCAGCCTGTTGAGTTTTTGGTACTGCTTTAATTAATGGATGAACCTAGGGCTCTGTCTGTGATTGAAGCTCAAAAAGATAATGGCAGCAGCCTCTTTCTCAGGAAGCTCCAAGTAACTCCATCAATATTTTTTGCCTTGGCTTCTGCCTTGCTGCTTTGTTTGCTGTTGTCTGCAGCTGTATTAGTAATCCTCTTCTGGCTTGTGCAGTCCATCTTCATATTACTCACAGGGCTGTTAACTAGAAGTGCCTTGGATATGGAGGCAGCCAGTTGATTACTAAAAAGCAGCTGTATCTTCAAGTGCTCTTCAAACCCCTCTATTTTTCTCTGAACTGCATGTCATTTGGGGTGACTTCCCCAAGGTGATCCAGACCTTGTTTTGTCAAATCATAAAGTGTTTCAATTTTTGCTCTAGAAGCCAGTGCAGAAAGTATGGCAAAATGAGTGAGTTGATGTGCCTTCAGAAGGAATAGCAGGGGACTTCGTAGAGCTTGAGGTTACTCAGGTCACAGTACTTTGGAGATACATGGCCGTCTCTAGGGCTTCTGACTTTGCTAATGTGAAGGATGGCTTCACAGAGTGTATCCCCACATGGGCATTTGGCCTTGAGGAAATAAAATCTAGGCAGATACGTAGTGTGAGAACTAAAAACTTTATCCTTATATTTGTTCCTTGTAGTGATGTTTTGCATAATCAGAAACACGTTACACTGATGGCAGTTTTACATATTGAACTTTACTGCTGAAGGACTTTTCAGCCTCTCCTGCATTCCTCACGAAGCCTTCTTCACATGCTGAGTTAATGATCTTCCTCTCCTGGTTGGAGCTTGGTGGGGTTGGAAGACTCAACTTTGTCCAGGCAATTGACAACTCAACACAACCGCTTGGGTTCAGAGTGCTGCCATGCCGTGTGGTGCTGGGTGGGATTAGGGCTCTCCTGGGCTGTCTCTGTGCCTTGGCTTTGCCATTAGTCTAAAAGAGCCAACTGTCTGGGATGGGTGACCCTTTGGTGCTTCCCAGTTCTGAAATCTCTCCTTGTGACTGCCAGGACTTGTCTAGGCAGAGGAACCAGCACCCTGACAGAGCTCACTGAATCTGACATTGAGGGTGGTGAGGAAACAGTTTTGTAAGCCTGCTTTGGTTCTTGTGGGCGCCTGTTGGGATCTCCTGTTGAGGCTGTTTTATTAAGGAGCTGTAAGGCTGAGTCTCATGAAGTCCTGATGTTTGGGAGCATTAGTTGCACAGGCCTTTTATTCTTGGTGAAGATTAAAAAAACTCTCCTAGTGCCATGGAGCTACTTTTGCTGACTAGTGCCTGGGGACACTCCTCTGTTACTGACCCGTAACTGAGCGCTGCCTCCAGTTACACAGCACATTTCCTTCTCTAGGGTTATAACATTTGCTTAATGACTGGGTAACTCCATGATTTTTGGCTGGAAGTTGTCATTAGCTGCTAGAATGGGGGGACTAAGTGCATGATGATTACAGAGACTCCAATCTTTCGTTTCCCCTCTTGTGCATCCACAGCAATCATGGTTTAATTGGTGTGCCCCTCGGTTCCCCTCTCCCAAGCATCTCTCTGCTGTCTCCTCATGTAACCTTTCCTGTTACATCCCTTTTGTGTAGGCTAGAAGGGAGAAAAATGAGGCTCTTTAAAGGAAAACAAGCAGGTTTGGTGTACAGACTGTGTATAAATGCTTCTTGTGTTTATGGACCCCTGCATAGCCGTATTTAACTTGTGTTCTGCTAACCCAGTGGTCACCATACCCAACACCGATACATGCTGGGAGCCCTTGGCCTTAGCGGACTTAGCCCTGGATGTGGATATTGCTCTCTGAGCACTCTCCTCAAAGAAGTATTGTCTGTTTTATGCCTTGGACTTGTTGAGATGTGGTGTAGGCAAGGACATCTTTCAGCTTTAATTCTGCAGGGTCTGGGTTGGGCAGAATGGAGCAGTTTTAACCAGGAATGTGCTCCTGCCGTGAGCCAGCTGCATGCTCCATGCTGATAAATCCTTCAAAAGGGATGCTTTTTTTGTTGCTGAAATTTGAATACATCCTGCTTTATCATCCACATACAGAAGACCCTTTTCTGATAAATGCACCAGTTTAAAATACACTGTTTATTGAAATATAGTGGACTTCTTTTCCTCCCTCCCTCCATGATATTGCTGGAAGGGGTGATGCTCCTCAACGAGGCTTTGTGTGCCTTGGTCGGTGAGTGGCCACACTGGGACCAGTAGCACCTTTCTGTGGAGAAAGCTACAGCTGGGCTCTTCTGGGAGTGGGGTGCTGAGCCTGCACCACCCCAGAAAGCTTGAACTATAAAACAGCTCATTCTTTCCTTAGCAGGAAATGATCAAGCTGTGCACCAGTGCAGGTCTAAAACAGGAATGGCTGGTAGTGGGTGATGTGCAAGTGTCCACCAGTGTCCCTGCAACTCTGCAGCCCCCTGCCTGGGTTTGTGGGGCTGCCCCTGCCCTGCCCACCCCTCCTGGAGCTGGTGTGGGGGCAGTGGGTGCTGCTGGCCTCTACAGACTCTGGATGACGTTTTAATTTCTGGTGCTTGTAGCTAATGTGGTCTGAAATGAGCCCTGCCTTCCTGCAGTGTGTGGGTGTTGGGGTCTGCTGAGCACAGCCTCTTCTCTTCTGAGCTGGGTTTTGCCTCTTCTCTTGCCCCTGCCTTTCGACTCCCCTCCTTTGCTAGGCAGTAACTGGGAGGAGGGAGAGACCCTACCTTAGTGTAAGGACTCTTGACAGAGCCCTGCTGCTACCACAGCCATGCAAATCCTTCTCTGTGTGACGCTAATCTAGAGCTGAAAATTATTTATGGGTTTGTCTTAAATGCTGGTTCTCTTCACCCATTTCAAACAGTGCATCTTCTTTGCCTAAACTAACAGCTTGCCTCGTTTTCTTTTCCTTTTATTTGTGGGCTTGTTAATTAGTACAGATGTTTTCAGTAAAAAAAATACAGTAGTGCTTGTGAAGGCATCCTGGGGTGTGGGAAAAGGAGTCTGCAGCAGCCTCACCCTCTGTGTGCCCCTCCTGGATAGGGGAGAGGGCATCAGCAGAAGGTGGTAGGTGCCAGGCTGGAGGCACCCGTGTGTGATGAGCTTTGCAGCCACCCCCAGCCAAGTGCAGCCCAGCACTGCTGTGAGCCCTGATCTGCAGCACAGGCTATATTTGGTCTGAGATTACTCCCTGCTTGGCCTGGATTAGTCCCAGTCGAGGCTCTGCAGGGTGGATTTCTTTTCTCCCTGGCTACCACGTCTCTGTTTTTTTCTCCGTTGTTGCCCACTCCAGCCTACCTGAGCTGCTGTTTCTTCTCTCTGTTACCCTCCTGAAGCATCTCAGCTGGGGCCTTGTGGGATGTGCAGGATGTGCCCCTGGTACCAGGGACAGCCTATTCCACAGCAGCCATTAACCTTAAAAGCTCTGTTCTGTGTAGGAATCCATGCAGGGGGGGCCAGTGGGTAGCAGGATTTTTTTCCCCTGGCCTGTCCCATCCTTTGCTGTGTATTTTCTGGAAAGGCAATTAACAGCACATCCTTCCAGGTGGCTTTTGGTGGAGAAGCTTGTCCCTGTGATTGCCTGCTGCATGGGAAGAAGCCAGGCTGAGGACAGCAGCATGGCTGGGAGGAGAGATCAGCCTCCTCTTCTTGACCTTGCTGGTGCTCCCAGTGTGTTGTCAGGGCTGTACTGAGGTGGAGCTGCCTGTGACAGTAGTCAGGGGAGAAGTGTCACTCATTACTGTGCTGTGAGATGACCAGTTACCTTGAGGATTTGTGGAAAGAGGTTGAAAAACACATTGCAGAAAGGAGTTCTTTTTATCAGAAATGGCCAGCTACATCCCTGGATGTTTCTCCAAACCTCCGGAGCATGTGCCCTAGGCACAGCTTTCTTCTGCCTTAATCTCCTAGTGAATATTCAAAAATAGATATACTTGTAGCACTGGAAAAGCCTCTTTCAGAGTTGTTTCAGCACTGCAGAGAACAACCCTTAGGAAAGAAACTCAAAAAATAAACAGCAGCTGCTGCCATGTTTCCCCCTTCTCCACCTCCTCATCCAGTGTGGAAACCTGGTCCTGGTTCCTTTTCCCATCTATTCATGGCTTTTCCCTGCCTGGTACCAAGGCAGCAAAGCCACAGACTGTGCACACCCAGATGAGTTGCTGCATTGGTAGAAACCTGTTGTGCTGCAGCTTCACCTGTGTCCAGCCCAACTGTGCAGCTGAAGGTGTGTTTGCACTAGGGCAGTGGTGTCCTCGGTGGTCTCTGAGCCTTCCCCAGCACAGCTTCCCTGCTCTTTGCTGTGGATGATCCCACTGAAGGCTGAGTGGGGCTCCCACTCTTGGGCTGCCCCAGAGTTTTCCAGGCTGCCTGAGGAAGCTGCTTGCATATGATGGAGAAACAGGCAGAAGGGGGGATGTGGTGTTTACGAATGATCAGAGAGGTTGCTGTGACACTGTCACAGAGATGTGCTAAACCCCAGCAGGTCCGTGGCAGCACATGTTCTGGGCTGGGTGGAAAGCTACCCCAGGCACGTCAAGACTTGGATTAATTTACTTGTGGCGTTACTGCTAGGTTAAACCTTGCTTCTCAGCTGCTCTCAAAGACCCAGTGTTTGACTTTTGGACCCAGGAGCATCTTGAGCTGATGCAGCTTTATAATGAATGAAACCTCTGTGTCCATAATGGGGTTGTGGGTGTCCATCTCCTGTCTCCCATGGCTGGCTGATCCTCCTTTGCCTGTTGGAGCTGGTAATTGACCCATCTACAACCCCTGGGATCACAGCTGACATCCCTTTGCTCACTGGTTTGCCGAATCATCTGATAGCTCAAGTGACTCAAAACCCAGCAGGGAGGATGAGGATGGGAGGTGGTATGGGAGCCAGGCTCACCCCTGTGGTGGGTGAGTGGGCTGGGTGGGCACAGGGGTGCACAGACACATGGGATGTCGGGCCACCTCGACATCTGCTGACTTCCAGGGGTATTCTGCTATCCAAAACTGGAGGAATGAGTACAGGAAAAGGAGGAGGAGCGGGAGAGTATAAATAAAGCTTCTGTAAGGGGAAAACCCACCAAGAGGAGAAAATAGCAGCGCTGGTGTATTCTTTCCCCACCCTCCCTCGTACCTCACTGCTCATATCGTCTTTTAACTGTGCCAACATGTGCAGCTGACTGTCCTTCCCCTGTCTGGACACATGTCTGGTGGAGGGGAATCTGGGGACAGGGCTGGGTGCTTCGTTGCCGCCCTCGAAGTCATTGTGTCCTCATATGTCACTGCCCTAGATCTGCTCATCTCAGTTGACAAACCAGGATGACCCAGGATGCACCAAACAAAAACTGGCCTTTAGGCCAAGTAACACTAATGCTGTTGACCTCAGGGGTAGACCTGAAAAACCCTGTTTTGAGCCCCCCAAATGGTGTCCTGCCAGTGAGTTTTTTCCAAAGCTGATGAACCTAAGTTTTAATAGCAAATATTTGCTGTTTTAAAGCATAAACTGAGTGTTTATATGTTGAGAAGATAACATTATAATGGATTGATGATCACTCAGAGGCACCTGCCTGGCATCTCCCAGCCCAGATGCTGGAGATGGGCAGTGCTGGGCAGAGCTTGGGCCTTGGCAGGACTGTCACTGGCATGGGGACATGCTTCTGCTTGTCCTCACAGTAATTCCAATCCCAGGTCTGCCTGAAAACCTTGAACTGCTCAAAACATTGGTCAGCTAAATGTTGATCTTCATAGAGTGTTTATTTTTTCAGAGATTTGTAAGTATTGCTTATTAAATACATTTTTTTTCATTTCTCCTAGGATCCTGCAGGAATCTTTGAATTGGTGGAGCTTGTTGGCAATGGTACCTACGGGCAGGTCTATAAGGTAAGGGCTCCACCAGAAGTGGTCCAGTTTGCCTTGGCTGTGTGTTGAACACGGAGCATCCCAGCACATCACCTTGGTTAGGGCTTGACCTGTTTCAGGCCTGACAAACAACATTTCTGAACTCTGGCCCTTTGGCCTTGTGTGCGAGTACCGTGTGGCACACAGAGCTATTAAAATAAGCAATTCATCTTAGTTCTGAAACAGCCACAAAAAATAAATGGCTTTTTTTTCCCTTCTCCCCCCAGTTGCTTTTTATTGATTAGGTGATGAGGAGGGAGTGAAAAGTCTGTGCTTTAATAGCTGAATCTTGATCTCTCCTAAGCGCTGAGTTTACAGCTGCAATAGGCTGCCAAATGAGTTTGCTGCAGTCTAGTGCACTCCTTGCACATGAGCTGGCTGCTGTCCTTTCCACTGGCAGAAACCTGCTGTAGGATTAAAAACACTATTAAAATGTTTTTATTGAAGTGCCTGTTAAACTCAGTAGTATTGCTTTCTGTAAACATCTGGATGCAGCAATCCAGGTGAGGCTAGTGAAGGGACCGTGGAGAGCAGGATTTTAAAACCATGAACTTCTTTACAACCATATTTAAAATGTCCACCCTCTGCTAAATTGCATCACCTGTCCCACACGCATCTTAGCCTGGGGGTTTTCCAGAATTTGTCATCTTGGTGGAGTCTTCCTATGGGTGATTCTTGTGCAGTTGGGGAGGGATTGAATTATTTCAAAGTCTGGGTTTATCTGCACCTAATACATAGTGGGGAGATTCTGGAATGGTTGTATGAGGAATTGGCCAAATATTTTTATTCTGCTGGAGTCAATATTTCCCCTGGGCCTCATTCTCTAAAAAGCTTCTCTATGTGTGGGCACAAGTGCTGTATACACGTGTACTCGTGTGTGTGTGGGGGGGTGGGTACACAGAAATCCTGTTTACCCATCGTGTTCATTTTATCCTTTGACTATAGAATGGAATATACCCATGTGTTCTTACTCTGTGGCTTTGGAGACACAGCTCTTGATTGTCATGCTTTAAAAGACAGTGAGTTGCCCCTGCTGAAGAGATGAAAAAGGTTTTAAAGAGCTGTGGTTCCCTCATCATCCTCCTGTGCCTGTAGGCTAATCCATCAGTAGAAGGATCGAGGGATTGATGTGAACTGAAGACGAACTGGAACTTCTGGAGTTTTAAATGTGTGAATTTTTGAACTGTAATCAGTTTGGTTTTTTTAAATACAAAAACAAAGGAAAAACCACTCCACCCCAAAGCCGTTCTTATCAAGGTTATATTCCAGGGAGCCTTTCCCTCTGGTATTCATTGTTTTCCCACCATGTGCTCCCCACCACAGGACCTCCCTTCTGAACTGTTTTTCTTTTCAGCTGCTAAAATAATGGTAAAAGGTGACCTAATTTCAACTGGTGCATATTTCTAACAATCAGTGGAAACTATGTGCCTGTAACGGCCTTTTGAAAGCGTCATGTTTTTGTGGAGAGCAGAAAAGGGAAATAAACTGGTGCCGGTGCTGCCGGTTGTGCAGCTCAGCTGATCAAGTTTCCTCTTGCTGTGTTTGATTCTTTCGGTGTGTTTGTGTGTTGCCTCAAAGTGGGGGAAAAACCACCCTGAAGTGTCCATGTGTAGGCTTTCTGGGAGGCGAACACTTCTGTGTTTCTTCTTCCCCTGCTGTACAAGGGGAAAATCCTCCTCTTCACTGTTTTTAACTTGCTGGAGTAACCGGATTGTCCTCGGTGTGATTCACGTGGTGCCGGTGCCAGGCGGGATGGTGGTGGGGGTGGAGGGGAAAACGCTGTCCAAACCAAATTAGTAAGTATTGAGGTATGAGCTCAGGCTAAGACTGACTTCCCAGCTCTCTTATACTGAAGTCTTGGAGTAGCACGCACTCTGTAAACAAAAGGAGACTTTGATATAAAACATACATAACTGTTTATGGTGTCCCACCCTAAAACCCAGCGCGGAAATAAGATCTCTGTGATTCTTTTTCTCCAGATACCACTGCTGTATTTATCTCTTACAGCAAAACAAATGGATCAACTTTCAAGACACACAGACCTTCTGTCTCCATTCTAAATCAGCCTTTAGAAGTGATCCATACCTAGGAGTCCCATCCTCCATTTTTAGAGGGTTGTTCCACTGCCATTTCAAACCCTCCTTAGGTAGGGTTGAATCGTTCACAGAATCGTTTACTTTGGAAAAGATTTTTAAAGAGAATCCAACCATTAACCCAGCACTACCAAGTCCACCGCTAAACTGTGTCCCTAAGTGCCACATCTATTTGTCTTTTAAATCCCTGCAGGGATGGTGATCCTCCCCTCTGTGCTGGTGTTACTTGAAGCTGTATGTGCCTCTGGTTGTGCTTTTGGTTCTGATGCCTGCTCTGTTGTTGGCTTCCAGCCTCAGCTCTGTGGCCAGGAAGTGTCACCTTGTGAGCGTCACCTCTCCTTTGCACAGAAACAAGAAAAGCAACCTTCCTGTTGGGAAGCGGCAGAAGTGAGATGTTTATTCCAGGCAGGGGAGAACATCATGTTTATATGCTGCAAGACTGCCAGAACAGGACTGCAGCCCTGATGTTTCCCCAGAAAACCTGGTTTAGCAGCCAGCTCTAACACTGCTGCATGGCCATGTTTGTGTTAGAGACCACAGTCTCCTGGTGATAACCAGCTGGCCTGCACAGGACCTGGAGGGACATGTACAAGGGGCAAACTTCCCATTGTTCCCATAGGATAAAGTGCACAGTTACATTATTCTGGTCATTGAATGATGTCACGGCCTGACAGTGCTGTGATATCGCAGCCTGAGAAGTGTCAGGTAGTAGTACCACAGTAAGAGGAGCCCTCAGAGAGCAGGGATTCATGGAGCCAACCTCAGGATCTGCAGTGTTGAAGAGGTTGGGCAGGTCCTGCCAGAGCACATGCCTTCTCCTTGCATGTTGGCCAAGCCCAGTGCATATTAAGAGCCCCCAAAGGGTGTGCACCCACTGCTAAAATGAGGGCACCGGGATGCAGCTCCCTGCACAAGTGGCTTTGATCCTGCTTTCTGGGTTATGGTTAGAAGGTCCCTCTCAGGTGGTTCACAGTGCTTCTGTAAGTCAAAGCCTTGTTCTCTGAGCCTTGTGCTCAAGGCAAAGATAGCTGGTTTGGTTTGACTTCTGTATTTTCAAGTAAAGGTCAGTGTTTGCTCAGGATGGCAGGTTAAAACACCCCTTTGGTCCTTCCCAGCTTTGGCCGTACCCCAGTGACACCTGAATGCTGCAGGAGCCCTTGGCTCGACCTGCTCTGCTCTCACTTCTCTAACCCCAACAACAAGCTCTTCACTTGGGAAAAATGCAGAGAGAAATAACATTCCTTGTTTGCTGCTTAACAGTCTCTTGTGAATAGCTTGATTTTTATTTTAATGAGGGACCGCACCAGTGATGATTTATCTCTCTAATTGAATCGGAAGCTTTTCTTTATTTTTTAATAATCCTGAATCTAATGTTACAGATTGTAAACTGGTTTTGATAAAGGACTGAAAGCTTGTTAGCTTCTGTGCCAGACATTGTTGCAGTAGTGAATTTTTATGTGTCCTTGGATTTTCTTTTTTTTTTTTATTTAAGATGTTTAAAGGAATGACTAACAGGAATACAGTGAGTTGGACTTGGGAAATTGAGCCTTTGCCTCACTGGTTTTTAGCAGGTGGCTGATGGCTGAAAGCAAAACTGTAGACACAAAACTCACTAGAACCCTTCAGAGCATTATCTATAGTATAAGGAAATGCTGTTTTTATGTTCCAGAACATTATTATTACTGCTTATCTCTATTTTGCATTAGAGAGCAAACAAATACTCCTTAAAATACTGTGTATGCCTAGATTGCCTGGATAAATCAGGGCCACAACAACAACACCAATAAATACATTGGTTCAAAGTAAAAGTACACAGGGTTACTCAGAAATACCTGTCCAACAGATGGCTACAAGGCTGGGGAAGACATGCAGCGGGCTGTTTATTGTGCACTGAATATATTGAAAACCAACGCACTCCCCTGGTGTTTTTATGGGCTTAGCCAAGGATGTTCAGTCTCTGGCCTGTGTATGGTGTCCCTCAAGAAGGATTTTGATGCAAGCCTTTGCAACAGGGTAAGAAAAATCAACCAGGAAATAGATCAGATGGTAACCTTTGTCCCTTTCACCATGTGTAGTTTTACAATATTGAAATAAATGATGTTGAGATTACATACTCATGTGCTTCTTCCCAACTGTGCTAGGAGGACAGTGGTCATAAATGCCAAGTGTTGCTTTGCCTCGTGCCCCAGGGATGTGGCTCTCCATTTACAGCTTCAACAAGGTTTTATTTTACAGGGTACAAGATACAGCATCTGGGCAACTCCGTAACTGCACAATAACTATTGATTGTTTAATTATCTGGTAAATGCCATATAATCACTAAGCCATTACACAGCAGTGTATTCTGTGTTCTAATTTAGAGTGTGTGGTATCCACGTGCTGCCAGTCTCAGCTGTGACCCTCCAGGGAGCTCCTGCATCACCACAGGGTGAGGCAGAGCAGGGAGTCACTCCAGGAAGCCACCTTGGAGTGCCACTAGTCACCTCGAGGCAGGGTGTCTGCCCATGGGCTGTCCGTGTCCCCTGCCAGCTTAGGTTAGGCAGCTGTTTGAAGAAGTCACAGTTCTTGCAATTGCTCCCTGTTGCGCTGTGTGTGTGTGTGCCTGTTGTGGGTACAATACACAGGGGAGAAGCATAAAGAAATGTATCCCAAGGTCTTTAATCAGGATTTATTTATTACCTAGCTGGCATTTGCCAGAAGCCAGGACTGATCCACCTGGAGGCAAACACCCAGGTTTGACCCAGTAGATGGAGGTGTTGAGGTGTGAAGGTATGAGAAAGTGAACCAGACATTTGAAATCCAAGGTCATCTGTTGCTGGAGAGCTGGGAGCATCCAGACTGCTGGGACAGTTTGGGCCCTGAGTCACACCCCTGAGAATGTCACAGGCACAAGCCTGTTATTGATAATGTTGTCCCAGAGTTTGTGAATGCCAGAGAAGGAGGCAGAAGATGTGTCCTGTCCTCCCACGTGCTATTTGTGCATTGCCTGCACAGTGGCATCCTTCCTCTTGGCATTTCTGGGCATTCCACCAATGCAGGCTGGTGAGGTAGCAGTTGGATATCCTAAAGAAAGGCTTTCAGAAGACTCTTTCTTCCTTCTACGTTGTTTGAGGGGGCATATGAGAAAATAAAGTGAAGTCTGTGCCATGTTTAGCCTGCCTGAGGTCTGTCTCGATCTGGCTGCTGCCAGTCAAGCATTGGGCCCTTGCATCAGGCATAGTGAGAACAGAGACTCTGCAGGTTCCTGGGTCATTTTTAGCAGCTCAGGTAATTAGCCTGAGTCAAGAATGACAGTAATTGTTTTTAATAATCAGTTGGTTTATTGTCTCCCTTTCTAAAAGGCTGATGGTCAATAGTTTGATAATTAATCACTGTTGCTTTTAGCTGTGTGGAAGAAGCTACCATGCTGCACACAATTAATATTTCCTGGGGTTTGCTGCTGTAAAGAATTAGTCTTAGTTTACATACAGAGCTTTTATAGCTGCAGACTGACTGCTGTGCCTTGTTTGAGAGACTGGACTGAATGTGTGCACACCATGTGCCCTGCCTGCTGACCAGGTCCAAATAGCTGTCCTGTGGTGCTGACTGCTGTGTGCTGGTCCTGAGCACACCAAGGGCACCTGGTGCTTGCTTTCACAGGCTACTGAAGGAATTTAGAGCTCATCATCTTGCAATCTAAACAGGCATCTCTAACCTCAGCTTTTGATTTGAAGGTGCATCCATTTTCCCAACTTGTTTATAAAATGAACTGTGATATTGTGAGGTTGGCTGTGACTCGAGCTGTATCAGTGGTTCTAGTGTCATGCCCTTGGCTTTGGGTCCTTCTTTGTGTTCTCCAGGTCTTCAGAGGTTGCTTTTTCTGCATGGCAGGGCAGGCTGAGTGTAAGCACAGGTGTGAACGTGTGTAGCCATCCCTTGTCATGCTCTGGTGTTTGCTGCAGGTGAAGGGTTGGCCCTTCCAGTTTGGGGAGTTCCCTGGCTTTCCCCAGAGTTTGTACTTCATTAAGGGCCTGCTCCATGATACTGAGACAGGGAAGCACCTTGCCTCTGCTCCTCTGGGGCAGCAGAAAAGGTTACCCTGTCCCATCGGGGGCTCTGCGTTCTGCTGGGATGGTTTTGGTGATGGCTGGACCAGTCACATCCACATCCAGACACAGACTCGTGTGTGGGCAGGGGCAGAAGCTGCTTGGCACCTTCAAGGTTGCATATGGTCTGTGTGACTGTGAATGGATTTAAAACACTGACAAGATGCTTTATAATCCTTCTGTATTACAAGCATAGTATTAAATACCAAGCCATTGTTTCCGCTGGGGTGGCTCTGTGCGAGAGGGTGGGGGTACTGCTGTGTGAGGGTGCTCACCAGGGCTGAGGGCTCCTCTTCTTCTGTATGCACCAGCTTGCAGATGCTGGGCTCTTATCAGCTCTTACTGGGTCACAGGAAGGGGCTGGGCTGGCATTCTGGTGTGTGATAACGCCTGCAAGCCTTATCTGGAGGAAAATGGGCAACCTCAATTTATCAACTTCCCTACGATGTTATAATATCTCTAGAGGAGAAGGTTCTTTCCTTGCTGACTCAAAGTGTGTGTGTGTTTCTGGAACGTGGACTTGTTTTTGCCATGCAGGCAAGGAAGTCTGAACTGGAAAATGCTTAAAATGATGTTTCACTCTTATTAAAAAAAAAGAAAAAAAAAAGAAAAAAAAAGCCAAAAGCTTTGTTACCAGAGCAACTGGTACATCTTGTGCTGCTTCATTTCTCTGAAACACAGAGCAAGCCCTCAGCCCTCCCTCCCCACAAGAAACCAGCCCACACACACCTACGCACCAATATGTCACATTAGCTTTGCTGCTTTCTGAATAATGTAAGGGAAAGGTGCTTTTTGCATTTCAGTCCTACAGAATCCAGGTTATAAAAGGTGATTAGAAATTTTCCTATGTTGTCTCCCTTTTAATCTCTGTTCCCTTTCCCTGCCTGCAGAGTTCATGAAGGGGAAGGGCAGGGGTAAGGTCAGGAGCAGACTGTTGTATCTGTGAAGTGACATTTGTCCAGTTTCCCTTTCATTACTGGATGCTCTGATTCTGTAAATACTGCACAGTTTTGCAGGACAAAAAATATCTGCAATAGTTTAGAGTTAAAACGCTGCCCTTGAAGATGCCAAGTCAAGTCAGTGGTGCTGCAGAGCATGGGGAATGTGGTGGTGGGTCTTGTGGTGGTGTGGGTGCCAGGCATGGATTGGGATGGAGGGAGAGCTCTCTCCTTGACTTGTGAGGATTAGAAGATGCTCTGTGCAAGCACCTGTTCCTCAGATGATCTGAACAAGCACCATGTCCAGTGCAACCTGGACATGCTCCATAGGAATGGCTGGTCTGGGAACTCAGACGTGTCTTTTCTCAGGTCTTGTGTGACAACACTTCAAGTGAGAGGTGGGAGTTCGAGGTGGGGGGGGGGACTGTTTAGAAAGCAGCCAACTTTTAAAACTGGGATTATTGCATGTGAAAGCATCACTCTCCCTTTCAGGAAGGGCTTCTTGTCCTGCTGAAGGATATATCGCCCTAATGGTAACCCTGGGCTGCAGGGAAGCAGATGAGGAGCTTCTCACTTCAAGTAGAAGCTGATACCTGCTGTTTTTTGTGGTTATTAACTTTAGTGAACTGGAGCCTGGTGCAGTGCACAGGAAGCCTGGGGCCAGGTCGCCGCTGCTTATGGACTTCTATGGTGACCTTTGCTAAATAAGTCCTCTCTTCTTTTTTTTAATCCCTGTCCTTGCCCCTTCCCCCATGAAATCAGAAACAGAGCAATGCTGGGGTGGTCGGGGGGGGAGGGGGGTGTGCAGAGCTGGGGGCTGCTGGGTGGTACCAGCATTGGAAAGTAATCTGTTATGAGGAGATGGGGGGCTCAGCGTCCCTGCACCAACATTATAAAAACAGAAGGCTGGGAGTGAGGCTGATTCCCAGAGGAGCAAGTACAGCAGCTGTTAGTAGGTCAGCTGAGGAAAACAACCGGGAGAAGCACTGAAAAGTAGGTTTTAGAGCTGGGAGGTGTTTTGTTCCTCCCAGCTCTGAAGGTGCCACTCTCAGCTAGGAGGGCGCTTTTTAGAAGGCTTAGAGAAGGGGATGGGAGGAGCAGCAGCCTGTAAACGTTTGTCCAGGATGTGGATTTGAGGCATTCTCTAATGCTGTAGTGTTTGTCTTCAGCGACATTTCTTGCTTGCCATTTTTTTGTATTTTTCCAAATTTTGATGCAGCTTGACTTGTGGCTGACTCTGAAGGCTTGAAGGCAGGTGATGTCTGTGGGGAAACTAGTTTGAGCTCTGCATCTTCTGGTTATGCTTTGAAGGCACACTGCAGAGACTTGTGTTTCTCTTGAAATCTACAGTTTATTCTTAGTTTTACCTGGGAAGCCCTTTACACTAATTACCTAAAGATGGAAAGTGCCAAGCAAACACAGTCTGCTTCCAAATGTTGTGGGATTTTTTCCTTTCCTTGCATAAGAATGGCAGATTGGCATTTTTTTCGTTTTAAGTATTTAAATTTTTTGTGTGTGTTTAGGTCTCCAAATTCTTGTTTGGGAATATGCACTTGTAAGTGCTTGGCTAGGAGCCCAACTCCATCCCCACATCCCCACCACGCTATGCCCATCTCCCTTGGGCTCGTGTGTGGGCAGCTGGAAAGGAGTTTGGGATGCAGACAGCATGCAGTCAGCTGGAGGGGGATGTCAGGGAACCTGAGCCTTTGTTAGCGTGAGCTGTGATGTTCCAGCCCAGGGAATCCTGTGGGGTACTGGGAACAAGGCAAGGTGCCACAGCCACCTCTCTGCCTGTGCCATGGTGGAGATGTGGGGTTTGGTGCTTGCCCATGGGTGTGGAGCATCCCAGTCATCTTCCTTGGGCTGGACTAAGTTATAGACCTGTGTGTTGATGTCCCAGGGACTGCTTGTATTCTCAAAGTTCTCTCTCCTGGGACAGTGATCTTAAAGAAATGTTGGTGCATGCTCCTTTTTAATGTGTTGCCAGCAGAGAGGATGTGATGAGATGCATCCAGGAGATTCAGCAGGTCAGCAAGAGAATGAGAATTTTTAGTGCTGGATTGGCACTGGTGGGCTTTCTCTTGATGTGCATCTCTGCTTTAGTGTGGTGGTTGGACTTTGAGGGATGTAGGAGCCTCCTGGGTTGTTGGGTCATTCAGTTGTGTGACTGGGGAGTTTCACCAAGAGTCACAGCATGAATAGGAGAAGCACCCTGGAGTGTAAGGGATGCTGCTCTACTCCAGTTTCTGATACTTTCAGGGGTGTTTGTAAACTGTCGCAGTAAGTTCCGAAAAGGAATAGCTTTCTGCAAGTCTTGTTTTTTGTTTTTTTTTTTTACCCACTCAACCTGATGGCAAATGATACTTGAAATGACCTTGACTTGCAGAGGCAAAAAGGGGACAGGGATGTAATCCAGCCTTTTGTGTTTAAACAGAGGAGTACTGGAGGGGGAAGAGAGGTGCATAAAGGATAGACTTGGATATCAAGTGCCCATAGTTAATTTCACAGAGCTGCCCACAAACCTGGTCTGGAAGCTGTGCTGGCTTTGTTAGCACTCCATGGGCTCTAAAGATGAAGAGGCAGAATCATCTTATCTGGGCAAGACCATTAGTGTGACATGCTTCTCGTGCTGGAGGTGATGCTTCACCTGGGCTGCAGGGAACGGGCAATGCACGGCGCTCCTGTCTCTTCTCATTTCACTGGATGTGGCCTTAGCTTGATGTAATTATTTTTTCCCCAGTTAGTGCTGGGTGGGGATATTGTTTCAATAAGTCCAGCTTATAATAAACAAATAAACAACGGGTGTTAGCTCCTCACAGTTCTGCTCCCTTGAGAAATGCTTATTAACAGGGTTAGTGTGAAGAAATGTACTTTTTGTTTGCCTGAATGGTATCTAAAGCAAATGAGATCAGGATGGTACAGTAAAACAGCTGTATTAAATAAGAAAGTAACTTGTGAACACCTCCTTGTTAGTTAAAAGGTGTGATTTGTTCCACAAAGGTTATCACTGTGCTTACCTTGAAATAACTGATGGTGTGGAACTTCAGGGTGTTTCCTCCATCTGGAGTAGCAACCCTGGAGTCTGCAGGGAGGATTCCTGGTGGTTGTCCCAAGATTGGGATGGGATGGGATGGGAATCTCTGCCTCTGAGCTCTCAGTTGGGCTTCTCTTCAAGAACCCCTGTTGTAATGGTAAATAGTGGTTGGCATGCCAGATGGAGGGTTGGAAAGGAAAGCTTGGAATTTGTTCCCAGGGCTCTCCTTCTCCCTATCCTTGGTTTTCCTGATGACAGTGTCCTGCTTTCCATCCCCTTTTGAAAAGATGTGAGGTTTCTGCTGCAGCATATCTTGAAGTTGCTGAGTATGCCAATGCTTTCCTTGGTTTTGCAATTTGTCCCTGAGCAAAACCATTAGTTGGGAATAAGATGCCTCATTAAGTACCTAACTTGAGCATTCAGAAGTCTCCTGCCAATCTCCCCTATTCCCACCTGGGATATAAAAACCACTTTAGAGTTTGAAGCTCTTATGGCCAACATGAAGGGATGGAAACTCATCTTCATGTTTTACAGAGGTTAAAATTCATATATAAGCAGCCATCAAGGCTTAGGAAAAATTGCAAATTCCACTGGACTTGCCATTAGTCTCTTGTTTTTTTAGAGCAATTATGGCTGTAGCCGAAGTGGGCAGCACCCGTGGAAATACCTTTGCGTTCCTGGGCTTCAGAGATTTTTTTCTTTTACACTTTAATTCAGCAGGTCGAGCATTGAGGCCAAACCTTTTCTTCTCTCCATAACTAATGGAAAGACAACCAGTTCAGCAGAATTTCTGTAAATAGCCTGTTCCAGATGAATTGTGTGTCTGAATGCCAACAGGGCTAACACGAGTCGTAGTTTGCCAAAGAAAATGGAAATCTTGTATTAGAGGAACAGGCTTCTGAAGTGCAACATCAAATGACATTTTTGGACTTCTCAAAAACATTGTTTGCTGTAGTCACAAAACTGCCCAAAATGCAGAGAAGTCTTGATCCTTGGCACTACAGGGCAACGTCCAGTGAGTGAGTCCTGGTCACACAGAATATGCTCAGCCTTAGCTGAAAATCCTGTAGCAGCCAAGCCCTGAGCCAGGCCCTCGAATACCTACCGAAAGCTCCTCCAGAGTAATGGGTTTTGAACTGACAAAACCAGCGTCTTTTGGGGTAGAGGAGCCATGGCAGTTGTGGTGTGGTTTGTGGTACTCTGCCTTTAGCATCCACACAGAGTTGATGACTTAGGGGGGTGGTGGGCACGGCAGGGAAGTCATTTGGCTGGCCAGTGGTCCAGGGCATGGCCATCCCCCAGAAGTGATGCTGCCCATGGGGTTCAGCCCCCAAAGGATCAATTGGATATGAGGTTTGTCACTGTCCAACTTTGAAAGCCAGCATGGATGGGACAGATTGTTCATCTTGGACTGCAAATGGAGTTGCATGTGCTACTGTGCTGGCCTGCTGGATTGTCCAGGTGTGGAGGATACAGGTTACAGCTTTCTGATTGAGAAAGGGCACAGGGACAGGGAGAAGCTTGTTCTTGAGCTGTTCATGGATCTTTGCCCTGGGTTGACTTGAGCTCTGTGAATCACTGGCATTTATCTTTGTGCAGAGAATGCACAACACGTTTGTTCACCCAGGTTAAGCACTACAGCACCACCTCCATCCTACACCCTTTTTCTCCCTTATGGCTGACTTTGAGATTTGGTTCGGTTTTGTTAGTTTGGGGGTTTTTGTTGTTTTTTGGGGTTTTTTTTTTGCATCTGCCCATATTATCTGAAACTTGGCATGGCCAAGGAAAATTGCTGCCTTTCCCATGCTGTACTGCAGGAGATACAGGCTTGCATGCAGAGCAGCCAGATGCCAACAGCCACCAAGGGCATGTAGCAAGGGACGTGGATTAGCCAAAGGGCTGACAGTGACAGCACAACTTTGGGCTAGTCCATGAGCCTTCATTCTCCAAATTGTTGTCTTGCTTCCAGAAAGAGTTCTAAAACTGTGATAAGCTGCCTGGAGTTGTGTTTAGGGAGGACTCGGCATATCACCAATTGGATTTAAATACCGTGAGGGAAGAGGCTGGTGCAGGGGCAGCACGTGAGCCCTGTCCCTGAGCTGGCTGAGCCCCTGGCAGTGGGATATGCCCACCAGGAAGGGTCCAAGAAGCCCCAGCCAGCTGCAAGGGCACCCCCATCTCTTGGGAGGGATTGCATCTTCTGGCATAGTTACAGCAGTCTGTGCCTTAGCCTCTGCTAATTACTGCCTTCAGCACTGCTCCAATATTGGGGAATGTCTCTTGGGTCGTGTGAGCCCACAGATGATTTGGCATGAGGAGAAATCCAATGATGGGCAAGAGCAAATGCTCTTGAAAGCTCCAGCATACACCATGAGCATTGGGTTTGCTTGTTCCCTTGTTGGTGACCGTTTGCAACCTATTTGGGAAGGCACTTGAGAAGAAGTGAGCTAATTACATAATTTAATAAAAGATGTGAGAGTACCAGTCTAAGCACACCAGCAGTGTGGAGGAGCTGGGGCTGTGGAACGTGACTTGTCTTGCACGGGAGAGATTAATCACCTTGACTCCTGGGAGACAGGTCTGCTGTAAAGGTGGTTGTGTTGGATGCACTGTTCATGTTGTTCAAATTAGGCTGTACAATAACTAATAAAAACAGAAGCAAAGAATTCTAGCAGAAGGGATCAATAACTTGAAAGCATTTTAATTCAAAATTAGAAAAATGAGAACAGTTATGGGTAAGAAGTGTGTATTAATAAAGGAAAGAGAGTATTTGTTGCTGCTGGTGTGAAATGAGATAATTTAAGAGATGTTCTAAGTGCCTTTTGTCACACTTAATGCCTTTTGTTAGGTTTCCAAGCAAAATGGAGCCTGTGACTTTCAATTTCAGGGTTCTCAGATGATCAAAATACCATGGGGCAGCCTGATCATCTCATGCTTTACTGGAATGAGGTCATCAATAATTTTTTCCTGGGTGTGATTTACACAGTTGTCAGTGTCTGAATTGCCATAATATGTCTCTGCCTGGGAAAAATGCTGCATTTGGAGGGAAAAAAAACAAAGCAGAAGCTCTCTGGGTAGCTGGTTCCCTGCTAATAATGGATACAGAAAAGTGATTACTTGTGATCCATTCAAATAGAAAGGCTCAGCCTCTAAAGCTGGAGGCATGGAAGCTGTTACAAGGTCAAGCAGTGTCCTTTAAGGAGAAATAGGTGGCAAATACTGTCAGTGGCAGATAACCCATCTGCAACATCATGAAAAGTACATCTGAAATTAAGATTAAAGGTGCTTTGCCCTCATATGGAGAGGGGGATCAGAAAAAAAGAGGATTAGCCTTTGGTGGGTGACAAGCGATAGCTCTGGCCAGGGAGAGATTTAAGCAGCAAAGTGCTCAGTAACCTGGGGAATTATCAAAGATTTCTGCAGCTGCTTCCAACTGATGGTCTTCAGCAGCCTGAAATTCTTTGTGTTTGAGCCTCTCTCTCACCCCAAGCCTGTGTGTGTATGTGCACATGCAAAATCTCATCTGCAGCCCCGTATGTCAGGCTGGGAATGCAAAACCAGAAGTCCTGGTCATCTTGTTTGCAGGAGTCTGCTTTAATTTTAGATGTCTTAGTTTACACTGAGGCAAAAAGGGGTCTGACCTGCAGATATGCTGGTGGACCTCATACCTTTGTTGGCTTATGTTGTAGGTCAAGGTGCCAAGAGCTCCTGAAAATGAAGTACTTGTGTACTTGCCAGATGTTTTTAAGTCTCTGCTTTCATAAATGGGACTGGGAAGCTTTGCTGAAGATCCTGCAAGAGAAAGTGGTCCTTTTGACTGTTGGGTATGAACTAAAATTAGTGTATCTTGAGATGCTGAAGAGCACAACACTAAGTTTTGTCAGTCCCACCATGCTGAGAAACTGCGGTTTGTGAAAATAGATTTTGGATACAACATCTTTGAGGAGGAGAAGGACTTTGGCCCTTTATAACCATGAAATTGGCTTAACAGGTGGGAAATGTGGATTTGTGTTTCCAACTTAGAGGGATCCCAAAGGAAAATACCTCCCCTGAAGCAGAACAAGCAAGGTCCAAGGGAGCTAATTTGCTTTTCTTAATGTGTTATTCTTCCACCTTGGGAAAAACAGCCCAGCCAAACAAAACATAAGGGTTTTTCATTCCAATCAGACCCCTTGGTGAAAATCTTATTTTTGCAAAAATTTCCAAAATGTTTGAGGTTTATTCATTAATGGTACGAAAAATGTGTTTGCATATCTCAAGCATTTTGGGCAATGATGGTGATGTCCTGGGGTCAGTGATACCCAGGATTGCAGGTTTGCTTGCTTCCTCTATGGCCTGGTGCTTGCTGACATCTGGATTATCATGTCCATAAATACTCGGGCATCTGGAAAGGGGGGATATCATATCTATTAAAGACCATCTTGTGTGCTGTTAATGTACCAGAGACCAGGCCTTTCCCTGAGCTGGTGAAACCTTTACCTATGTAAAAAAAGTCATGTCTCAGCTGCGATGACCTCCCAAGTTTTTGTCCTTCTTGTACATACATGGACCTTGCTTTCTCCATTTTCTCATCTGTCCAAATCAGTCTTATCAAAGGAGTGTAGTGTTTAATCCAAGGCAAGCATCAGAAGAATAAACTGCTATGGTTTTTGGTGCTCTGGTACAAAATTCTTTCTGCATTTCTTGGGGCTTAGTTATTAATGAGGCATTTGTTCCGTTTGCTTAAGAACCTTCCAGCAGCTGTCACGTGTCTGCTATGCAAATTATTTGTGGTCTGGTTAAATACTGTTTTACTAGGAAGGGGAATAACTGAAATTAGTAGAGGAGAAATAAGTAACATTAACCCTCTGTAGGTTGTTCCCTTGTTAATTATTTTGGTTATTTGGCTCTTGAGCTGAGTGTGCCGCTGTCGTTAACAGCAATTTGGGACCTCAGCTTGAATAGTCACGTACCCTTGAGTGCTTACTTTGGGTGGCAGTGGTCCAGAAAGCTGCCAGCATCCTAATTAACATACTTTTTCAATGGACAATATTAATATTCATACTATTATCCAGTAAAATGAATAATTTGAATAGACAGAATGTCTTGCACTCTCTTGATCTCTTGTGGATTAACCTACAAAAGGCCACTGGCACTCAATTCTTTCAGGCCTTAATGGGTACAAAGGCTTCTAATAAAACTGTTTGGAGCAGAAGTACCTGGAAATGTGTAGCAAATATAATGTGTCTGATATGGGATGTTAATATTTTGTTAGAGTGGTGAGGGGAAATGCTTGTAATAGATGAGCACTTCCAAATGATGGAGGAGTGAGGCAGCTCTTGAGGGTGACTGGCCCCACAACATCCATCTAAATGATGTCAGCCCAGCAGCAGTGATGCAGAAGAGTCTCAGTTGAGCTGGTGCTTAGAGTAAAATAGTACTGAGAGGAAGAAAGCAGATATATGTTTGACTGGAAAACAGAAGACTTGGAAGGCTGATCTGTTTTATTGATGCTCACCATTAAAGGCTACCACAAGATATACTACCAAGTTTAGCAAAAGGAATTGAAGTGCAGAGAATGCTGTGAGAGAAAAGGGATTCATCCGGAGTGAATAGCAGAGGTGCAACTGAAGCAGGAAACACTGGATTTAGCAAAGAGATTGAGGTATGAGGGTTGTGAGATATGTTTGGTTAAGCACAACTCAGTTACTGAAGTATCCAGATAACTCCATTCACCTGAGATACATCCCCTGTGCGTGCACAAACCATCCTATACCAGATACCCTCTGTGTCTCCCAAGGTCTGACTGACCTTGAGTCCTCAAGGATGGAGAAAGTGGCTTTTGGATCAAGATTGAGGAAAAAGTGCTGCTGAAAATAATAGACAAGTCTACATCTTCAGTTCATTCCGTTCAGATAAAGCTGTTTGCTGGAGGGAATGAACTTTACAGTTGCTCCATCCTCTAAAGAGCCTTTGCTGGTGCCGAGTGCAAAGGAAGGAGGTCCTTTTGGTAGCTGCAGATTTGGCTGTGGTCCCTGCAGCACTCGAGGTCCTACAGAGATGCTGGTCTGTCTTCAGCAGCAGAGGTGAAAGCCTACGTGAGTGCAGGATTGATGGCAGTGAACTGTGTTTGACTGGCATGGGGTGGGAATGAGAGCACGTTTAACAGCATCAGGGGAGACTTTGAAGAATGGATAAAAGGGAGCTGAGTGAGAGGGCAGCTGTGGACACAGGTTACCTGGACCCAGGATGGTTTCTGGTGGCGTCACACACAATCTGTACATTCCCAGGATCTGGCACTGGCTGTGGTCTCATATAGGGGATGCAGACACACCTTGGATGTCAACAAGCAGAAGGCATCTGTGAAGAGCAGTGTTTTTCTAAAGAGGAAGGTGACTGTGTAGTGCTACTGTTCAAACTGATTTAGTTCACTTTGTAAATGAGTAGCTTTGGCTTCTGAATGAAAGCTTAACCATGGAAACCATAGCTGCCAATCAGAGCAGCAAACCTCTTTTTGCAGAGCCTGGCCTGACTCTCTCTGCTGTTGGCATCTCTGTGTCTGTGTCAGTGGCCTGTATAAGCTGTTGGAATGGGACAAATCTCTTTTTCTGAAGGTAACTCATCAACCCCTCTGCCAGCAGCTGGGATGGGGAGACAAAACTGACTTTAGGTGCTGCCTTCCTGCTGGAGGTAAGACCTATAACATTTTTATGTGCCTGGCTAGGCTGCATCTCTCGGCTGCTCAAAGAGGGCTGTCAACGCCTCGTCTCAAAAGCTCCAAATACCTTTTTTTATGGTGCATTCTCATTAACCACTTTGGTGCCACCCATGGGTTCTTTCCATAAGCTGGGACATGGTGGATCCCATGTGAACACTGGACATGGATCATTTACACTCCTTTGCTTTTCAAACCCTGGGATGTTGGTGCATCCACCTGTAACACTGATGGCCATGTTAGCTATTGCCTGGTCCACCATGTCACAGCTGGAGCATGTCCCCAGCCTGCATCTTCATCAAGTATCATCCTGAGAAATGGACTCACAGCACAAAGATGTGCACTGAGCTATGGTCCCTGGAGAGCAACACTGTGGATCTGTTCCCATCAACAGTCCTGCAGGGATTAGAAGGGGTGCTACAGTGGGGGCACTTAGTATTCCTGGCTTTGTAGATCAATATTAATTATTACAGATTTTGTTTTATTTTTTTAAGGTGAAAGGAGAGGAGAAGAAATTCTTCAGGCTGTGCCAGAGGTTACTTGAGGCCCTGCACAAAAGAACCCACTGGCAATATTGGAGACATGTCCCATTAACCAGGAGCTCACAGAATAATCAGAAGCTTTTAGAGCCCAAGTTAGTGTTGTGAATCAAACACTGAAAACTTCCTTTGTTATTGCAGCATTATGTGAACTAGAAAATCTCCTTCAAGGACTTTCTGTGATTGAATGAGTGGAAAATAAAGGTCCACAACCTGCATGCTTCTGCACTGGAGAAGGCCATGGGGGATTGCTGGGGCTGGAGCTGGCAGGCTCCCCATCAGCCCTGGCTTTCGCTCTCCGCAGCTCTTTCCCTTGAGCAGGAGGTATTTTGGCTAGCAAGGAAACAGCCAGTGAGTCAAAGGAGGAGGGGAAAAAACAAAGAAAGGAGAGAAGAATAATAATACATGTAATACTCAAGCCAGTTGGAAGGGGAGGGAAGCGGGGACGAGTGGCGCAGAGCTGTGACTCACCACAGCTCTGCTCCCGATGCGCTCAGAGCCAAGCGAACGCAATACTGCAGCATCTCTGCTGACAGGCTTGGCAGCTTCCCGGGAGCCAGGGAGGCAGTGAGGCCAGAGGGCTGCCCTGCTTTCCCCATCCCCTCGTCCCTCCTCCGCTCTGTTTCCAGCCCCGTGTCTCCCACCCGTGGCGCGGGCACTGCGGCTCTGCCCGCGGGTGGTACCCAGGCCAGCCCCTGCCTCTGCATGGAGCCTGCCCTTTGCTCCAGCGAGATCGAGGAATGGGAATTGTGGCACTGGAGGGAGGTGCCCAGTGCTTGGTGGCACTCCTGGGTATCCTCCCGCTGGGTACATGATGGGCTGAGCTGAGCTCCCTCGCTGCTGCTTCCATCTGCCCTTGTATCTGCTGCCAGAGTTCATAGAAGGACCAAAATCTATTTTCCTGCCCACACTTGGTGTCCTTACGTGTCCTCTTTTTGTGAAGTGCTTTCATTTTAATTGATTATTTTTCGGAACTTTTGGGGAAAGTCTCAGGGAAGGCCTTAAAATAGAGAAATCATGTAAGTATTTCTGAGGAAGGCTGGGAAAATATTCTGCAGCCTGCTCTGTGACCTTTTCTTGTCTCCTAGGAGGCTGAGAGCAACTTCTTTTTGAATAATACCCCAGCTGCATTCAAAATATGGAAAATACTCATTTGTATAGCTGCATGTTTTGCTTTAAGGTGAACATAAGTAAGTTAAGTCTCAAATGTACTGACTGATGGCAAGCCAGGGCTGATGCCAGGAGGCTGTTTGTGTCCATCAGAACACCAAGGCATAGGGCATGATTTTTTATTTTTATTAAATCTCCTCATGGGAGGGCTGGGGTTAGCCAGGCCAGGCTTAAGGTCAGTCTCAGTTCTGCCTGAGCACTCTCATGGCATTTTATTCAGTTGAGCTTTACAGGGTTTATTACTTCATTCTCTAGACTCCAGCCAGAAATTTTCCCCCCTTTTTGCAGGAAGGACATTTTCTCACAGATCCTTTGCTCTGGTGATGAGGGAACACTCTTCTGAGCCAAAATATTCAGATGATAGTTTCCCTGTAGAAAAAATTAAATTCCTTTTTGTTCTTTTTCACCCTTATAGTAAAATGTGTGTATAATGCAATACCTGCCTAGGGAATGTGCAGCATTTTTTAGCTTTGGTTCCCATTCTGGGGTTTTGCTTTGTTTTTACTGTCTCTGCAGCAAGAGCTGCTGCCTTTCCAGCCAGCTCTCCTTACTCCTCATGGAGACATTTAATGAGAGGTCTTCCAAGGCTCCCCTTTCTTAGCCACATGCCTTTTCCTGCCTTGGTGCCCTGGCCTGTGGCTGCTCCTGGAGGAATGTGGAGTGCCCTTTGTGGGAGCAGCTCGTGGCAGCAGCTGCCAAGGTGATGGAGCCCTCGGTTTCAGCTGGAGCAAAGCTGTCAGCCAGTGGCCCAAGAGAGGAGCACAGAAATGAACTGTTTATTTTCTAATCACTGTTCCTTTGGCAGATTCTTCTGAAGGGTCTCTAACTGATCTCTGCTGCAGTGACTTTGGTGAGGGGTGGCTCACTCCAGCCTTGCCTGCAGAGCCACCTTGTCCTGGTACGGCATTAACAACCTTTGTCAAAATACTGTTGCTTGCTAATTTTGTGTAATGTTGGAGGTACTTGAAGCTGTGACTGAACAGCCAGTGAAAAATGCAGTGGAGAGATCCATGTGTTCATCCATCCTTCCTGGCCCCAGGGGATCCCTGGCTATCCCAGGCAGTTCAGGTAGTAGGGATGCTATTCTGGAATAGCTATCCTGATGCAGGATTAGCCTGGGAAATGTCAAAACAAATATTATTTTCAGCAGAATGAGGTATCTGCTTACAAAGCAAAGAACTGCTCTTGGTTAACTTGAGCTCCCCACAGGTTTGCAAAATCTGGGCTGTGTAGACTGAGGCACTCAGCTTGCTTGGTGTTGCAGAAAGGAGAGGAGATCACCTCTGTGGTTATTTGGCGATGACTAACTCAATCTCATCCATGTTGGTCCTCATGTGGTTATTTACATGCTCAGACCAAGCATAAGAACAGCCCTTTTGGAATCAGATATAGGCTGCTTGGGTGAATATTGTAGGAGTGTTTGGTGCCTACAAGACTGATTGAGGTTAATTGTGCTCCCCTTAATTTCACAGGCCCTCGCATGGCCAGTGGGTAAAATTGTATTATGTGTTTCTCGCATGAGACCACATGAGACCAGGAACAGACAGGTATAGATCTACCACAAAGAAGAAAACCACCTTCTACAGCAGAAGAGGTGGCCAGGGAGACCCTGACAATGCCCTGGGTGCGGTGCAGGGGGACAGGATGCTCCAGTCCAAATGGAAAATTACTTTCTGCAGCATTTTATCTCAGATCCAGTCCCAGTTACTGCTCCAGGTCTAGTTGGGTCTAATGAAGAGCTAAGAGCCAGCAGATTATTTCAAATTCCTTTTTTTCCCTTCTAGAGATGGATGGGGGAAAAAGTATTTTTTAAGCTGTCAAGGCTGCATCAATTATCAAAGTGTAAGAGGGTGGGAGAGAGCACTGTGGAGAAGCCTCAGGGGGTTTGCTGCTGCCAGGGTGGTGTTACTGGGGTCCTGGCCCTGTGCCTTGGTTACATTCTGGCCTGTCAGAGCAAAGAGGCACTGATGCTGTGGTTCCTTCATAGGGCAGAGGCTGAGTCGTGGCTGCAGCAAGGGGATGCTCAGGGAGCAGAGACTGTCACTCTGGTCCCCCCAAAGCATCCCTGCTTGCCCTGCAGGGCTACAAGTGGCGCCCAGTGGATGTTCGAGGATAATGGAGGAGGCATCACCTCCAGCAATTAAGTTTTTCTTCATTCCCATCATCTTTCAGTTCTGAAGCAGCATTTACATTCACATCCATTTTTTTTCCCTGGCTGCTGCAGCGTTTGTGCCAAGGGGACCTTTTTGGCAAATGCCTCTGACAGAAATGTGTTTTCTTATCCCTTGAAGCTGAAACCCATAAAGAAAAGAATGACTTTAATGAACAGACCTTGCCGAATCACCACCTTGAAGCTCTAGCAGCTCATGTGAATCAAAACCTGCTGAAAGTAGGTCATATAGTAAAAATGAATTAGGTTTACTTCACATTTTATTGACTCTGCCAGTTTTTCATTCATAGAGGCTTATAGTTGGGAATGTGTCTTGTCTTTTTAATGCTAGGCTGAAGTAAGAGGGGAGAATACTGTTTTTTATTCCCTCCCTTTTGCCCTGCATATTTCTGGTGGTTGAGTATATAATGGATGTGCTTTCTCGTTTCTGTGTTTATTTATTCTTTCATTCTCCTGCACTGAAGTACTGCTTAAGTGATGACCAGTTCACAAGTGGGAATTCAGCCTAGTCCCAAAGTTTGTGCAGCACTTCAATTAGTCTTAAAACTTCCCTGAAGTGTTGAAGTGGTGGGGTGGTGTCTGTCTGCAGGAGATGGATTCGACTGCATCTCCTTTCTGGTGCTGGGCAGCAGGGTGGTGTGTTGTGGGTTAGCACAGAGGGGACAGTCCTCAGCTTCTGGTCTCTCCTTGGGTGAGAAACCCTGGATTTGGGGGTGGTTGGACCTAACTTGCCAGCTGGCAGATGATGGACTCCACCTGTTAATTCATGCAGTGTGGCACAACTGCAGCTTGGGCAACTTATTCAGATCAAACTTCAGTGCCAAGCCTTGAAGCATCAGCAGTTCCACTGTTTGTCTATCAATCCTTGCTGGTGATTAATTACTGTTACTTACAAATGATGCTCTTTATTTCCTATTAGTTTTTGTCCGTCTTCAGTTTGGAGTCATTGGGTCTTGTGGTCTTTGCCATTTTCTGCCTCCATCTGGAATTGGGATTTCTCACAAAGTTTCTGCTAGAATTAAGATCTGGTCTTAGCTTTGTCAAGAAGCTGAGAGGAAGAGGATGGAGAGAAGGCAGAAATGTTGGAGTGGTGGGATTTGTGCATGCAGTGTTCATTTAAAAGACATTTTTTAAGGGAGACATGTAATAACACCCAGCACTGAGATTCCATGTTGTATTTAGGATTTCAGTTGTGGTTAATGGCAAAACTGTGAATGAGGGCAGCTTCTGTAATGATGGATGATTTTTTTGCTGCCTTCCTATCTCTGCTGTCTGCTGTAAATGGTACATACTTTAAGGAGGTGAAAAAATCCTACTGATAAATTAGGATTTGTTTTGCAACCTTTTCTCTGCAATTATAGCTAACTGCTTTGATCTCAGTTGAAGACCTTTATCCAATGACAGGATATAAATCTTCTCTACCTGTGGTTTCATGACTTAAAGAAATACAGCTAGAAACTGTCTGGGTAGGAAGAGAGAGTCCCCACTGGTACCCCTGTACCAGCTGCCTTGGGAGGGCACAGCAGAGACTACAAGTAGCTTCTGTCCTTAAAATTACCGCAGGACAATCCACACATTACCTAAATTCACAGATTGGAAAAATGAAACTATTTAATCTTGCATAATACAACGTGACACGCAGATGAAGGTCTGTAAGTAAACCACTGTTCTACTCCAGAAAAGACCTTCATTGACTATTATATGAACAATAAATCTTCCACTTTCTTGTAAGAAACAGTAATTACAGAATCTTCAGCTGTGATGGGTATCTCCTGCTGACAATAAATGTCTGTCCTTCAGCACATCAGCAGCATGTTGGTGATGGATGCTGTGGACTACACTGTAAAGATAATATAAAATACTGTCTGTAGTACATATACTGGCAGCCTTTTTTTAAGCCCTGTGAGTGCAGATTGGGAAGGTATTCTGTGTATCCAGGAACACTTCTTGTTTGTCACACTTTCTTTTTTTAACAGTTCCAAGATATTTTTGCTGTCTGGCTCTTGGTTACTAGCAAGGAGCTCCAAGGAGATAAGCTCTGTTCCTTGGTGGGTAGGACGTTGCCTCAGCAGTGGCAGAGAGGGATGACCTCTTTCACTGCTTCACCAGCAAAATCAAAGCAGAAACCCAAGTGGATCAATGGGAGCCATAATCCAGTTTTGCAGTGTGGAACTGGGTCATGGGGAATGTGGGCTTTACTGCTGTCTGTGCCTGGGAATGTGCCTGTGGGTGCAGCCCCAGTGCCCAGAGACAGTGCAAGGTCATGTTCAGCTGCTGTTCCTATTCGGTCCTGGTGGGCACTGGCTACCCTACAACAGGGATTGGTGTGTGCAGCAGATGAGGAGGTCAGACAAGAACTGTCTTCAATATATGTCTTCATTAGGCCAACGTGGACGCTGCTGGAAGGCAAACATGGAGTCTCCTGATCAGGATATACAGCTGGAGGCATCAGCTTTCCTGTCCAGGCTATCCCAGGGAGGAGGCTCTGCTGCATGTTGGTGAATGTTTGGTGGCTGGTTATGAGAGATCTTGACTCTAGAAATCATGGACCTATCAGGACAATGGAGTTCCTGATAGAGACCATTTTGCTGAGCTGGTCTTGAGCAGAAACAGAAAAATAATTGTGACAAGGTCAAGACAGAAAAGGAAATGTTGCCAGAACCTTGCAAAGTGCAGGTTTTAAAAATACGTTCCTCTACACTGGCTTGTTGGCCACCAGGCATTAGCTCTGCTTTCAGACCATCTACAAACACCAAGAGCTCTCTGGCTTAAAGCTGAAAAAAAGAAAGTTCTGGACATATCTGCATCTTTAACTTCTCAATGTAGATGCCCTGGAAATGTACATAAAACTGGAAAGGATTTATAGGGAATGTTGTCTCTTGAATACTCTTCTTAGGAAACAGCAGAGTCCCTTGGGCACTCAGCTGGGTACCCTGAAAAAGAGGGGCCTCTGTCGTGGGACTGTTTCCTCTGGTGGATGAGGACCAGCCTTGGTGACTGACTGTCTAAGCTGAATTTTGGATTTAATGCTGAGAAATACCGAAGGATAAAGGAATTAGATGGAGTTTGAATCAAGTTTTAATTATTAGCGTGTATCTTGAGAAAATATTTCTTGAAAAGAATTGCAACTTTTTTAATGGCTGCACATCTAATTTTACAGACAGCTCTGAGGTTTTTCAAATCTTCTTTTTTCCTCTGGGTTAATGTTTTGTAATCCACTGGGAGTTTGGTGGCACCAGAAGGGCTTGGCCGCTGTTTTGAAGAATGCTCCAGTGGATCTGATTTTCTTGTCATCTCATTAATTGCAGGGCCTCTTTGATTTCTCTAGAATTCAGAGCAAATCAGGGTCAGGGTATCAGGTTGTTGCCTGCCTGGCTGTCACGTTGCAGCACAGACTTTGTATGTGCAGGGTTCACATGCTTGAGACTTGAAACCATCTCAGTAAACATGGGGAGCTGTTGGGGGCTTTGGCCAAGTCTTAGCTGGGGTTCTGCATCTTTTAAAAATACTGCAATCAGACAAGCAGGTGCTGTGCCTTGGCCCTCAGTTTTCTCTCCTTTCTTCCCCCTCTTCCAGGCTGCTCTTAAACAATTGGACATCAGATACATGAGGAACAAGATAAGGGTTTGAAGAGAGCATTAAATAGGCAAAGAGCTAACTTTTCTCTTAAGTAGTACCTACGTTTTTTTGCTTCACTTCTCTCTTGTAATGTATAGTTTCTCTGTTTTTGCCTTTTTTTCCATGTCTTTATTTATATATTTCCGTGCCTGAAATTGCCCTAGTTACAGCTGTCATATTCCTGCTTTGCAGTGGTCTGATTTGGCAGCCTTGTTCCTTCTCAAAACTTACAGACAAATAATGACATTTAACTTGCAGCATTCTCCAGTTGCTTTACACTGTCACAACAAGATTAGAGTAATTCACGTGAAAGTAGAAAACCCAGCTGTCTTCTAGTAGGAAAGTATTCCTTCGTTCCTTCACAGGATGTGAAGATAGAGCAGTTTTATATGGAGTGCCACAGCTCCTGTGGTTGCATGTCAGTGTTTAACCCACATCAAGTATGAGCTGCATCCTCCTCTATCAGTGCTGGTTTCATGGTGTTCTCTGTCCATCCTCTATGCTTGTTTTCTGGAGGTGGAGTCAAATGGGCACCATTTTATTGCTACTGGTTTAAATTCCAGGTTGAGCTGTATTGTTCCTTGGAAATGAGCGGAAATAACTTGCTGAGATGACTCCCTAAATAATTTACTCTTGGAGGAGCAGTCTTTGTGAGCTCCCTGGAGCAGTGATGAGGAAGGAAGTAGGACACTTCTCCTGCATAGCAGCACGTTGAAAAATATCTCCACTTCTTTTTCAGTGCTGCAAACAGATTTTGCAGATCATCCTAATGTTCTGCTACCTTCTATCCAGTGACTGATGTGGTCTGTTGCAGATTATCCAGTGTTTTTCTTCCTGTCTGGAGCAAAAACTAGCCTTGCCTTGTGGCTGGTGACAGAGGAGCTCATGGCATTTCCTGAGATGACTCATCTTTTGCCATGTTGATGCATTTGGGAAGACTTTGGACTCTGTGGTGGTTTGGTAATTAAGTGGGCATCTTTCTGAAAGGGCTTTCAACAGTGACTCCTTGTGACTTTTTTGCTGTTTAAGTCATTGAACTATGGTGATGGGAAACTTTTGTTTATGGAAAAAGGAACTTTGGGGGTTTCGTTGCTGCAGAATTAGTCAGATAATGCCCAGTGGGCTACAGCTTCAAAAGGGGCAGATGTATGTGGTTAAAGCACAGGACTAGGACTGAAGAGGACATTTCTGCAGAGCCACGTGTTTTTGGTATGATCTGGACTGTTGACCTTTCTGTGCCTCCCTTGGCTCACTGGTACCAGCAGCCCAACAGGGACATTACTCACTTTATTATGTTTCTTGGGTAATTCGTGCCAAAACCATGTTTTCTAGCCAGTGCTCCTGACTCCCAAGGGAGTTGCTGAATGGGCTTGTCAGCCTTCAGCTTGTCATTGAAACTGTAGAATGCCCTTGATGGGGTACACAGGGTCTGGTTAAGAGAGGGGTCATGGGGGACCCAGGTCCTCTGCTGCAGGAGGGCTCTACAGGCATCAGTCGCTGCAGATGTGCCTGCGGCTGAGGAGGAACTTCACAGTCTTCACAGGGCTGTTGACAGCTCTGAGCACTGGTGCTGCATTCCCATTGCATTTAAGGGAGATCACATCCCTCATGGAGAAGACTCGGTCGTGAACCCAGTTTTGTTTGTGCAGATGGAAGGGTCAGGTCTAGCAAGCAAGAGTATTTGTTCCTGGGAGAGAGCAGAGGCTGCTCTTGCTCCAATGAATTTATGGCATGTGCCCCGTGATGGAAGCAGGTTATAAAACCTGGGAAGCGTGGCAGTTTGTTGTTTGGGAATATGCTTGGTTACAGGAACAGCCTTGTGCTCCTCAGGGAACCATCCCATAAAGGAAGGATTGGGTTACTGTGATAAAACACCTTGATCTGGGTTACTGGTGTTGCACTAATTACAATATGTAGTACTCTATTAGGGACCACATTGTTCAGCCTCGCCGCAGCCCCACAGGGAGAGCATGCGAGAGGATGTGCAGGTGATAGGTGACTGCACCAGGAGCACAGTGAATTCAGCTGGAGGAGATCTGGGGTCTTTTAAAGTATGCTGGTATGGATAGAAAAACTTGGTGCTGTTTTTAAATGGAGTGGAACAAGGAGGGTCGGAGATCTCCCTGTGCCCTCTGCAGTTTGAGGCATACATATGTCATCAGGCCAGGTCCTGCTGCGTCCATACCTGTGTCACAGGCTCCTTACTGTAATAAAATTGGAGTCCTTTTTGGAACAGCTTTAAAAGATGCTGTTTTTCTGATGAAATACCCAAGATGTAGCTGTGATCTTCACAGAATGACTTTTGTATGGACAGTTTGATACGAACCTTGGCTGTGCCACTATATAAAAGCTGGGATTTTTATGAAGGCTGGCGTCCATGGAAATAATACAAAAATTCTATTTATTGTTGATACATGAAAGCCCACGCTGAAGATGAAAACTCATCTTACAAACTGCTCTCTAAATTATACCCATGTGGTGCTCTAAACATTCTGCTCAACCCTCTTAATTAAAGACTAAACTCTATGAGAAAACTGCTTTGCTTCCCTCTCCTCATCCCCCCTTTGCTTCCTTGGTTGTGTGCTTAAAGTGCATTCCCTCTGTTGGGAGGAATGACTGAATTCTGTTACTCCTTCATCTCCCAATGTTCAAGGGTATGTTATTTTCTGGAGAGAGCATACATGGTGGGTATGGGTTTGATGTAGGAGCAGCAGGACTTGTGATCTCTTTTCCTCAGCGACCAGCAAACCATGATGGGTCCCATGCTCTGACCCCAACTTATGAGCGAGTTCAGTCATGGCCAGGTAAGATGTCACCCAAAAAGCCTTGGCTGTTACATGCCCTGCTCCCTGCTTTTCCTGACAAACTGATTGTTTTGGGGCCAGGAAGAATTGATGGTGACCTCAGTGAAGACAGTCACAGTGTTGTAGTGCCCCTGTTGTGCCAAACGCATCCTCCCCTTTGGTAAGCATCACTTTCTGTGGTTTCTTTTCCCTTCTCATTTGTAGCTGTGGGTTTGTTAGTGGTGTTGCACATCATGGTGTTCCTGCCAGTGCTGTCAGCGTTGCTGTGGTGGGGTCCTTGCTGTCAGTGCTTGGAAAGCAGTCAGAGGCTTTGATGTGTCAGGCCTGCTGAGCTCAGCATAGCGTGAGGGTTCAGTTGTGCCACCTAAATAAGCAGCATTTTACCCAGTAAGCTCTGCTTTTCCTGCCTGCTTTGAGAACTGCCAGAGGTGGGGGCTCTGAGAACAAAAAGGCAGCAGTGATGTGAAGAGATGAGTGACTTCTGATAGGCAAGTGGCCATCACAGAAGGGCCTGGTGGTGGACCCTGTGCATTGCTGGTGCCCATCCCCTGTAGTGTTTTCTTGTCTTTCTGAATCCCTTAATATCTATTTTCTTCTTGATATCTTGGGGATGAATGACATTTGTCCCAGGATCACGGTTCAAAAATAAGAATCTCTTGTAATACTGAGAACCATTTTCTCTTGTGAGCTTTGTGCATGCCCACTACTGGCTTTAGGGGTCAGGGAGCAAATGATTGTAATGAAGAAATCATTCTAGTGAACCATCATGTCCTCACACACTGATACAGGAAAATCCCAGGGTGTGTTCATTTGTGTATTTATAAGACATAGTTGGGCAGAAGGGACTATAAGTGGGATGAGTGCTCTTATATCACAGCAAAGGAGAGAGCAGTCTCGTACTTGCTGTTCAGAGGAGCAGGATGCACCTATATCACAGCAGCAAATTGAAAAGTTGCAGGTAGAAGATTAGGTTTACTAGGCTGGAGAATGCCTCCTGGAATTCACACACAGTACTGCCAATAACAAAGCATTAAAATTTGATAGCTCTTGGCTTTGGTGAAAGTCTGAATTTATAGCTACTTACTGGGACGTGCTGTCAACCTGTTGGAGGTGGTGGAGGGTCACTGGGGTGGCTGATAAGTGTCCACCAACATCTCTGTGCCCCCTCCTGTGGACTGGCACCAGCACCTTGGTGGTTTGATCCATGGGTGCCCTGCCTTTGGTGGGTGTTGGACCAGATGGAGGTCATTTCCAACCTATACCCTGGCATGTTTGAAATAGAAAAAAGTGAGGGTGCTGGTTTTGTTTGTGGAGTCAGCAGGTATGAGGAGCTGGCTGAGCTGAGAAAATCTCTTCTTAGCTTTTCTGCTTTCTGACCATCCCCCCATCTGAGGTGGGTTAGTGACATCCCCACCAGCAGGTCCAGAGAGGGGGTGGATCAGGGGGCCAGGTGTACATCCCAGTTTCTGCACCATCAGTACCACGGGATGTGGTGCAGGTTCCCTTTGCCTCTGGATAATGACCAGTCGCTGGGAAGCCAAGCACCATGACCTTTTTTTGGCAGTACTATCCAGCCACAGTCCCTGGTTCAAGTCACTGGTGTTTCCCAGGCAGGGCTGGAGGTGGGAGCAGCAGAGCTGACCAGGCATGCCACGTGCCTGTGCTCAGCACAGATCATGCCGACTGCTCACTTTGGAGGGTTTATTATTTTTAGACGAAGCAGGAGATGGGAATGTGCTGAGCTGGCTGCTAAGACCTGCCAAAAAAAGAACATCTTTCAGAACTCACTTCAACTTCATCCCTGTGTCAACATAAGAGTGATGTACCTGGAATTGATAAGTGATACTGCATAGGGTCAGGAAGGCTTTTTTAGCACATCTGTAACGTGTGAAATGGGTTCCATGAGTATTGGAGGAAATCTGTCAGGATAAAGATCAGGCTTAAAAAATAAAGTAGGTGTTTTGCACCCAGAAAAATCTAAGTACTAGATTTTTATTACTGGTATTAAGCAAGTCTGAGGTACAAGTCATGGCAGTATTGTTGGCACTGGGGCTATTAGCGCTCATGGCACTCTGGAAGGCATGCAGCCCTCTGAATGAGAAAAGCAATGGGAAAAGCTAGAGCCCTGGTGCAAGGACAGGGCAGAGCTGCTGGCTCTTATGGTTAGGTTTTTCCATCTGTGCTTCGTGAGTTACATGACTTAAACTCTTCAGCTGCTTCGGGAGTTTTTCAGTGATGCTCTTCAGCTTTCTGAGACCTTTCGATGCTCTGAAGTGATCCCAGGTCCCACCAAGCAGTGGGAGCTCTGGGGGGATGTGCCAACCACGGGTGTTTGCTGCCTGTCCCACCACATGCCACAGCCCAGCAGCAACTGCAGGGCAGTTTGTGTGACAGGAGGAATGTCAGGCGTCCCGCGAGCAGGGCTGGGCATGATGTGCACCTTCAAATATGCTCCTTTAGTCTTGGCCCTTGCAACCAGCAGATAAACTCGTGACTTATAGGGTAAAGGCAAACACCAGAAGCACACCCTTGAGTTATCTTGTGTGACATTATTACTGTGATGAAGTACCCTGCAAGGACGTTATCACGTTGTTTTGCTCTATTATAAGGACAAAGATAGAGGCTGAGCCAAGGAGTGATATGTATTGCACAGTGAGCTTAACAGGGATAACTCATTTTTTTCCCAGGCTGATAAGTTGCATTAAAAGTTTTCAAGACCTGTAGAATTAGAAGTAAATTTAAAATGTTTGGAGTAGATCTAGCTTTTTTTTTAAATTTATATCCTTTTATGTACTTAATCAGCAAAGCACTTAGAAGTAGCATTCACTGTAGCTGCGCTGGGACAGAACACCAGGTTTGTAGTGAGAGGTAATGCCTTTTATTAGAACAGTCAGCTGAGCTGAAGGAGCTGCTTGAGCTTTGGGGCATGCTCAGTCCTTTCCTCAGGCAGGAAAAAGATGATGAAAATATTTTAAGCAGGCTGCTGGCCATGTTAGGCAGGATATAAATTGGTGTCTCAGGGCAGCAATTCAGTTAGGGTGGGAAAGGCTGGTCCGTCTCCCCATAGAATGGATGGGATTTGTCTACTTCCATAAAGAGATCTTGGATCATTGAGTCAATGGCTGATGCAAAACCCACTGGGATCTACTGGAAAGCATTACTGATCACTTGGGTTTGGAGACAGAGCCCAGGCAGCCTTATTTATGTCCCCATCCAGCTGCTCCTGCAGAAGACAACTTGCAGGTGTCCCTGGGAACGGGAGAGCTGGCTCAGCGAGCTCAGCTTTCTCCTTGGCTATCAGTGCTTTGCTTCCATGAGTGAACATTTTCTGCCAGAAAAATGTTCCCAGCTATATTTTTTTTTCCACTGGCTTTATGGAAACACTGTGCCTTTCTTCTCCTGGCGTCCCAGCTGGTGCCTGCCCTTCCTGCACATACCAAGTCCTCCCTTCATCACTGAGAGGGGCTGCCCAGAGGTTCTTGCTCAAAACTGGTTTGCATTAGGGGAAAAAAATACACTTTTCTGCAAATTGAAAGTTTGTTTTCCATGTAGAACCTTGACTTTCGTTTCATGTAGTTTCTTGGGCTTTTTTAGGCAGTTTCTTGTCTGTTGTTTTGGGGGTATTTTTTAAGCTGTCTTTTCTTGGTGCCAGCCTGGAATGGAGCATGAAAGCAATGATAGACTTTTTAGCTGAATTTCCTAAAGAAATGAAGCTGCTGCAACTGGCATAGCTATCAGTGAGGTTCCTCTGTCTCCGAGTCAGGGCAATTTCCAACCCCCTGGCTTATCCCAGCCAAATTTAACAAGAGGAGAGTTCTCTAAGAGCAGCAGATGTCCCAAAGACAGGTAGTTGGAATAAACAAGAGACCCTCCATGCTGCTGAGGGAACAGCTGCAAACACTGAACTCAGATTATTTAACATGGAAGAATTTATATTTATGAGCTGCAGAAAATAGTTTTCATAAACTGTGGTGCTTGTTTCTTTTTTCCTTTTTTAATGAACAGAATGACTTGTTTGTACAAGATGCTTAAAGGGCCCTGTGTGCACCACTTATTTAACGGCTTGTAGTGAGCCTTGATGGGAAAGTGACCTAGTTCAAGTCCCCGGAGGCTACTGCAATAAAAATGATTATGAATAAAACTACTCTTATCACCATATGGCAGTTTCAGGCATTGCACACATACATAGTCTGCAACGGTTTTGTCCAGAAATGGTGAGCTTTTTCTTAAATAAATCCATCCAGCAGAGGCAGAAGAGGAGGCGGTGCCATCATTAGTATTCTTCCCTGTGAACCGGCAGCAAAATCCTCGGTTGCTGGAAAGGGGAGGATGGGTTTTGTTCTGCAGCCTGCCCTGGATAATGTGCTTTGGGGAGCTGAAATCCTCTGATGGAACAGAATCTGCTTTGCAGGTGCAGAGCACTTCACTTTTTCCTTATAAGCCCAAGCAGAGATTTAATTGCTGCTCCTCAAAAGTGCAAAACAAGAGAATGTAATAATTAGAGCTGTCAGGGTGTCCTTTCTTTCATGCTGATGCTGACATTAGCTGGTTTAAAGCCTATTTTTAACCTCTGCAGCATTCAAGACTGACTGTGTAATTTCAGTCTGGCTTTATTTGTTTGAAAGTTTGTAAATTTTATTAATGTAAACTGGAGGAAGTGGGGAGAAAGAGTTAAAACTTTACTAAAATGGGAAGGAAAGATCAACCAAATCAATTAAAAACATGATGTTAAATTATGTTCACATTACAGTCAGCCTGCAAAATTCCAGGTAACTGGAAGTTAAAAATTTCAAAACATAGAGCACAGAGCACCTGGTAAGATAAATATTGTGTTTAATGTACCATCAGATGGTGCCCTGGATATTGCAGACAGCAAGGCAACTGGTTTTTTCTGCTTAAATAGTCATGGCTTTATCAAACTTCATCTCTGACCCCTCCAGAGGTTATCTTGAGCCAGCAGCAATGGTAGGACTGATGGAAACCAGGTAGGATGGGATGTGCTGATTGAGCAGTTTGCATATACTGTATATATGTAGATATATTTGTGTGTATATCATAGCATCACAGAATTAGGTTCAAAGGAACCTTAAAGATCATCTATTTCCAACCCTTCTCCCTGGAGAGGGACAGCTTTCACTGGACCAGGTTGCTCAGAGTTCTATCGAAGCTGGACATGAAAAATTCCAGGGATGGGGCAACCACAGATACTCTGGGAAACCTGCTCCAGTGCCTCACCACCTTCACAGTAAATCTGTATGTACACAGTTGAATATATAAGTTTATATAAGCATAAGTTTATAAAAGTGTTGAGAGTGACCCACTTTACTGGAGTAGTGGGGAACCACTGATTCTTATTGAAGACTTTAAAAAGGCTGAGCTGGAGATGCCCCCATGAAGGGCGCTGAGGACTTTGTCATGTTGTAGTGAAGGGTCCCTCTTAATCCTGGATGGATAAACCCCAAGGGCACAGTGAAGCTGGAACTTCCTGTGATATCAGAAAGGTCACAGTCCTTTGAGGCTGGTTAAATACCACTGGTTTGAACTCAGGGATGGAAGAAGAGCAGTGTGGTTGTGTGGTCTTGATCTCACTAAATTAGTGCTAGAATGGGATGCTCAGACAGTCTCACCACATGGGTGGCTTCCCATATATAGGTTTTCTTGTCTTTCTGGCATCTAGTTGTATTTTTTTTTAGTACTTCTCAGTGCCATCAGCAGTACCCTGGAGGCTGCAGGGAGAGGTGGAGATAGTTGTCCAGTGAAGGACTCGTCTTGGATCAGTCTGATGGTGGGGTGGGCACTGCCACATTGCTGAGTTAGGTGCTCAAATGTTGTGGTTGTAGCTGGATGATCCCAGTGAAGGCAGTGGGAGTCATCACAGCGGTGTGTGTTAGCACACCAGTTGTTACAGGAGAACACAGAACATGGTGTTTGCAGTGGATTTTTTGGAATTTCTTGGCATGAATAGCTCATTCTCTGATTGCCCTGTTGGTTCCTTGCGGGTGGATTAGAGCATCATTGTGCCACGGCTTCTGGCCTGTTTCTCAATGCAAGGTATTGACATCCAAAATATGATTTCTAATCCTAAAATTACAACCTGCCCTTTTTTAACATGAAATCAGTTAGTTAATCTCCAGATAGCTCCCTTGGCCCCTCATTAGTCACTTTGCACTTTTGAGCTCTCAGGCATTAAAGCAGAAATGTTACATACACCCACTGTTTCCCTAGGTGGGCTCTGAACCTGCTGACCCCAAATTAGGATGGGATGACAAAATATGGAGCTTTCCAGCCCTAGTGGGCTCAGTGCTGCCCTGGAGAGTTGGTGCTTTCCCCTTCTGCTCCTCAAAGCCTGTAGGTGTACATTTTTACCCCCAGTGATCCCTACTTTCCTCTTACACGGGGGAAGGTGAGTTGCTGGAGTCTCTGAAAAGGACCAATCTAAATCTGACCTGAGTACTGAGGCCACAAACTGCTTCCCATGAGGCTGACCCAGCTGTGGTTTGTATTTTGTAACCAGAGTTAAGCCAAAGGCCAGCTCCCCCTATAATGAGCTCAGTTACTTGCCCATCCTGAGCGCAGTGTTTCTTGGAGCTCTTGAGTTTTGGTTGGTTTTGTAGTTAACTCTTTTCTGAGAGAGCAAACCAGGACTCTGCTATTAAGATTACTGATTTGTTTTATTCCTCCCCCAGTAATCAGGAATGAAATGGGCATTTCTTTAAGCACCAGAACTAATAAACCTGATTTCCTTTGTATTTATGTCTCTTGGTTGATTGAGTACTTCCCTAATTAAATTAGGATTCTATTATGTCTGCTTATACCTATAGTGTCTCACTCCCATTATTTTTCTGGCAACAGAGAGGCTGCTATAATTGGCTGGAGAAAGGGGCCAACAGGATTAAAAGCTGTTGGAGATAAACCTCGTGAAGGGCTGCATCCAGCATCCTTAGCCACCCAGCTGCCTGTTTCCGTGAAGTTGGTAGAAAATAATTATCTTTGATGCCTTTGAAGTTAGCTAATAGTGTTAAAGCTCACAAGCACACGCATGCACACACCCACGTGAGTCGAATCTCCAGTTTGGCTTGTTCCTCAGGAAGCTGGGATAAAACGATGGAGGGGTGGTATCTTTTTAGTCCAAGCCAAGCAGTGAGGATTTTGCTTTGGAAGGTAAAGTATGTGTAAGGTCAGCATATCAAAGTGTGGTTTGGCAGTCGTGGAAGGCACAGAATGTGAGGCACTTGTGTAGTCGCGCTGTATTTGAGGGAAATGGGCTTGCAGTGAGCACTGAGGGAGTTTTGTGTAAGCAGCAGCTATTCCTAAATATGATCTGTGCCCAGAAAACCAGGCTGTCTCTTGAAAATCGTGTGCCTGAGCACTGGGGTAAGTCTTACTGGTTTGGGGCAGGCAGAAGATGGTTGAGCCTGTTTGAAAGCAAAGCTGCTGCTCAGGGCAGGCATCAGTGGGAATGAATAGTGTGGAAGCCCCTGGAAGGCTCACCGCCCTCATTCCTATCTTGGAAGAGGTGACTTGACACCCCTGAACCTCCTGGGTCTCTCCATGCTGGATCCCGTGGGATCCTGAGGTGCATTTGGGAGCCTTACCCCAAGCAGCAGTGTTAGAGCTTTCAGTAGAAGAGTGCCTGAGATGTAACAGTGGGAGCTCCATCCTGTAAGAAGTCTGAAAAAGCAAGTTAGTAGGTTGAAAGGTGGCATGGGGTCTTCCTCCATACGTTATAAAAATCATGGAATGATGGGAATGCTTGCTGGAAATCAGTGTGAAACGCTGTGTCAGGCTTGGTGGTGTAGAAAAACATGGAAATCAAGACCTCACATGGCAGATACTCACATGTGAATAATGACCTGGCCTAAGAAATGGCAGCAATGATCAATTAACCTCTCTTTTTTTAAATAAACAAAACATAAGGGTGCAGAAAGACACTTAGGACTGCAGGGAAAAGTGAGTTACCAGAGAAATATGAATCTATATTTGCCAATATGGCAAGAGGGGGATTTGCTTAATGCTGGTATGGCAGCACAGCCAGGTCCTAGAAAAGTAATTGCATAAATGGAAAATATTCTCAGCCCACCTTTTTTGCCCGTTCTTAAAAGTATGTATATTCTTCTACAGAGTGAGGTAATTTTGCAGCCTTGGAATTGCCATTTATTCATTTCTCAGTAACTAACATAAATGTACTGTTGCTTTTCTGAATTAGCTTGTGTTGCTCTTTGTACTTTTAGGTGCTTTTAGCTTTAATTTATTGTGTGTCCAGGTGCCACAATCAGAGATGTATGGGTGGGGGAAGGAGAAACCCTCCCATCAGTCCTGTCCCTGCACCTCTCTTGAGACAAAACCATGGTTTGAGTGGCTTTGACACAGTCCTCCAGCCTCCTTTTCAGGTGGATACCAGGTACCAGGTGGATACCTGGTGTTGGATGGACACCTTGCTATCCTTACCAGGGCTGTGGTGGAAAATAAAACAGGGAAAAGCAGATGTGAGAAAGGGAGGAAAATGGAAAGACTGAAAATAAAGAGGGCAGAGGAGGAAGGCAGTAGGGGCTCACAGGGCTTGGGAAGCTGGAGACAAGCTGCTGTCAGACGACACTGCAGGAAGCCTGAACTTGTATTTTTAGGGACACTTGGGTTTTTACTTTGCTGTAAATACTGGCTTTGGGGGAGGAGGAGAGAATGACTGCTCTTCCTGCCACCTGCTCTGCTAGGCTTTGTTTCACTTCTGTTTTCCTTCCTCGGAACACCACCATTGCAAAGTGAGAGGTGTTGGCATCCTCCCACCCCATCGCTCCTGGGACTTGCCCCAGCATGGTGGAGCATTTCCTGGTGGCACGTGAGAAACCTGTCTCCTGGAAAGCTGCTTTATCCAGTCAGTTGTATAATAGTGAGCTACCAAATGGGCAACCTGTTGTCACTCAGAACCAGGTTTGCTGTGTATCAGAAGATTTTCCCTTATGTTTCTAAGTAAGTGTTTGCATTTCAATTTGCTCTTGGCTCAGAGCAGAAGAGCAAGGGCTGGATAATCCAATTTGCATAAAATCATTCAGGAAAACAGGGTGCTTGTGTTTGGAAGGACAGGTGTATTTTTTAGCTGTTCACTAAGCTTTCAGAAAGGAAATTGTCTCAAATTTCCTCAAAGGGATTTCAAGCTCTCCAGGAATTTCAGGGGAGACCAAGATCTGCTTTTCTGCTGTCACATCAGGTGTTTTTCACTTCTTTCTTTTTTTCACAGAACTAGGACACTTTGACAGTAAATCACAACATTATATGTTACTGATAGTTTGGGCAGCTTTTACGAGTACTTTGAAAAGACTGTTCCCCCCTCAGCATTTAAGACAGGACTATAAGGATAACTTTCAGTTATTTATCATCAGCCTAAGCCCTTTCAGAAAGGACAGGACCATCATTTCAGAGGTGTTAAGAGGCTACTACATATGGCATGTCCTGAGCAGATGTAAGGAGCTTTTCCCAGCCTGCAAATGCTGCAGAAGTCTCTTATTCTTAACAATTATCCTCCATGACCATGAAACCCAACTCCCTGTAGGGAACAGCCTGGCTTGGCCATCATTCAGGTCAGCTTAAAGGTGACTGATCTCCTCAGATGGCTCTACATCTAAACCAAGGCAGTTTATCCCCTCTATATTTACATTTATCTTCAGGATAGGTTTTATTTGCTGAGTCTCATTTCTTTCTGATCCAGCACAGGAATGCTTTGAGATCCTAAGGAGACAAGGAAAGATATTGCATCAGAAATTTATAGAGGTGCATGTGGAGTGAATAGGGACTAGATTTATTGAAATTTCTGGTGCTTTTTGATCTGGAAGGTACAGGGAACAGCAGCCTTCAGGGAATACTTAACTCATGTCTTTCAGAGATGGGTAGGAATTTGGAAACCTGGAGGAAGGAAACAAAATGTGAAAAGATTATAAAAGAAGAAAAGAAAAAAGAAAGAAACTTGTAGCACAGGTACCTAATCCAGTTCAGATATTTGTGTGTCAAAAGTTTTGATGATGGCTTATTCTTTGTGTGAAATTACTCATCTTCCTCTTTGTTTAAAAGCAGTGGAGGTTCATGGCTTGTAGGCAGTGAGGATGAGTTGTGGCTTCTGCAGTCATTGCTGTGCCATTGCTGGTGCTGCTGCTACTGCCAGTGACTTCACTCCTCAGTCATATCACTGCTGTGAGCATTAATCACAATTACTCACTTATAATTAAATAACCAGGATGGATTTCTAATGGCATTGCAAACTCTGTGGAATGAGCTTGGTTGGAGGCAACATGTAGAGAAGTTATGCTGGGGTCAGCAAGACTGTTCAAGTGAAAGGCAGGAGCAGAGTGCTGGAGAAAGGCCTGAATTAGGGGAAATGTCCTAGGTGTGTTTTTTCCCAGTTAAAAGATTTCTGTCTGCTGTGATTCATTTGTGAGCACTGGCTTAGGCAACTTTTAAATCCCTGAATAGTGGGAAGGAGAGGGAAGAAATTTAAAAGGCAGACTGGTGGGTACCAAGCCAGGTGTTGAGGAGCACTTATATCTATCTTGGGGGGACTTTGCAAGTGTTTTGTTTAGGGTCAGTGATAGTGGTAGCATAAACATCTGCAGATGAGTTGACTGCTACATCACCTGTGCAGAAAATGGCCCAAAACATTGCAGTGGTGTTCATCTTACCTGTACTGACCTGAGACCTGTTGGTCTGAGGAGGAGATGTGAACACCCAATGCTCAGTTGGGTGGCTGGTGCCTGCATCCCCCATGCTTCCTGTGTGCTGTTATCCTGATTTCCATCAGGAAGCACTTGATTGAGAAGGCTTGCTCCTGGCATCTTGCCTCTTGAAGGGGATGACCTGAATGGAGACAAGTTGGGCATTGGGAGGGGTCAGAAATGGTCTGTCACATTTGCTTTGTTGCCTGTGTCATCCACTGTCTAATCCTCCATTTCTAAATGGCTGACTGAGTGGCAAATGGACTTCAGGGGAGCAGGGATCTTCTCTATCATACCCTGAACACGGGTTCTCCCTCTTAAGTTTGGTGCTCGAGTGGCCTTTTTGGGTCTGACTCTGGGTGCAACTCTGCAGTACTTGTGGCAGAAATCTCCTTCCGCCCATTTGCCTGTGCTGCCCTTTTCATGTTAAAAATGTGTCTTCCTGTTCAACCAAGACTTCTCTTTTTGATACTAAAGAAGCCTCTTGGAGGAGCTTTTTTTGTTCATAGGGATCTTCATGTGCTTTTGTGAAGTGAGGGAAGGAACATCTTTTATCTCTCAAGAGGACCCGGGTCGTACAAGGGCAACGGGACAAGAATGACCCAATGTAGAGACATGTCCAGAGGTTTAAGGTCACGACCTGCCAGTGCCTCTGCTGTAAACATCCTCTGCTTCCCAGTGCGCTGCTCTTGTCTGAGCAAATGCAGCCCTGGTATTTCATTACCCTCTTGGAGTCTCCCAGCTGCCTTTGCCCTCCCAGCAGTTCCCACTGGAGGTTCACGTCTTGCAGAAGCTTTGGCTGTGAGGAGCACCAGGACACACCATCTCTGCCTCATCTCAGCCCTTCACCTGCATCATTAGGCAATGAAGAAATGGCCCCAAGTTGCACCAGGGGAGGTTTAGATTGGATATTTGGAAAAATTTCTTCACGGAAAGAGTTGTCAAACACTGGAAGAGGCTGCCCAGGGAAGTGGTTGAGTCACCAGCCCTGGAGGGATTTCAGAGATGTGTAGATATGGCTCTTAGGGACATGGTTTAGTGCTGGCCTTGGCAGTGTTAGCTTTTCAGTTGGACTCGTTGATCTTAAAGGTCTTTCCAACCTAAACAATTCTATGATTACTGAAACAACAATCACAAAGAAGAGACAGGCACATCTTGTAGCTCCCTCTGGGAAATGTGATGTCTGTGGAAATATTAGAAACTAAATCCCAGGGTGGTATTTCTGCAGCCAGTGTGTCCTGCTAAGCTACAGCAGTGGGAGGGATGAGAAATACCAGGCCATCTGACAACATAGTTTTCTACTCTGAAGGCGAAGGAACAGGTTACACTTATGATGCCATTTATTCAGAAAAAAACATCTGTTGATGGACTTTATGTTATTTTTATGGGCATCAGAGAGGAGTTTGGTCGTTTGCTCTCAGAGGCTGCTCGTTACCCCTCCTATGCTGCTCAGAAATTAGGTGATAGTAACTGAATTTTATCTTTTACCCTTCATATTTAAGCAAACCCTCCCCTGATCTCTCATAAATGCTGGCAGCTCACTCTGTGCCGATTGGAAACAGTCAGTGCTGCACTGGCAGAGCTGGCTGAGGCCAGGGCTGAAGCTGCAGAAGCCTGAGTCATTCTCCTAAAGCAGATCAGCTTTTAATTACGACTTCTAGACCACTTTTTAAGCAGTCTGGTGGAAATGCTGTGTAGAAGCATTTGAATTAAAAATGTAAAGAAATTGTGTTGGCTTTTGTTTTTGTTTTTATTCTTGTTAGTCTCTTGAGAAAACAAAAGCCCTCTGCTATAGAAAAAAAATTAAGAATTTATAGAGTGCTCTTGTTTGAAGGTGCAAATCAGGGCTCTAGTGCGGAGTATGGCTGCGTGAGGAACAACTCCTTATATTCTCAAACAAGTTTCTACACTTAGGCAAGGCTTTGGAGGCTTTTGCAGTATGGCATCACCCATTGCATCATCTTTATGGGGTAGCTGCAGTGTTATTTTACCCCTTTTACTGGGGGGGAATGCTGAGCAGCAAAGGGCCCAGTCTCACCCAGGGTCGAGTGCACTTGGTAGGGATCCAGGAATAGCTCCCAGCTGCTCAGCTCAGCCTTGTCCCCACATCCCAGGAAATTGTCCCGTGCCACACATCACTGTCTGTGCTTTCCCTGCTTCCTTGGAGTGGGTGACTCCATGGTGTACTTCAAAATTAACATTAACTTAAGGCTGTAATATAAAGAGAATTTATACCTCCTGTTCAGTGTACTAGGGCTGTGGGGATTCGAAGGAACAGGCAAACTGGCAGGTTGGGGTATTTTCCCCCAGAAAATTGCAGGGAGGTCTTTCTCTGCTCCTGCACTTTGGTGTATTTCTACATATCACCTTTTCCTGCTCTGTTACAGGTAACCAGGACCTGAACACTAACCAGCATAACCAAACTGGGGTTTTGTCTGACAGCCAGCACTTGCTGCTGAGAAAGACCTTGAATATGAAAGGCCTTTCTAATATGAGTCTGCCTGTAATCGGTTGATGACTTGTAGTGCTTAGCAAGCATTGATCCTACTGGAAAAGGGTTAAAACCCTGTGGTGGCCTGAGAGGGGTGGCATGTTGTTGTGGCTGTATGGGGTGGGGCATGTGGGTGGCCTGAGCTGCCTTTAGGTAGGAACAGAAAGCAGAGGGATGCTTCTAAAGCTGTATCTTACCAATTTCTTTCTCTTAGTACATCTGAGATTGGAGGTTTGTGGCGTGATTTGATGCAGCGCCTGGCCTTGGTTCCTTCCTGACGTGCCTACAGCATGGCATAGTCCGTGTGGATTAGCTGTGGATGAGGTTTCACGCCAAGCTTTTCAGATTTCCACTAAGATCTTTATCCAGTGGAATAAAAGGCCATCACCCCCTGCCCATATGTGTTCTCCCTGCAAAGCTGCAGGCAGCCTTTGTGAGCTGCCCACGTTCCGGCAGGCACCCTGCCTGCAGGCAGCTCTTTGGGCTGCTTTGAGAGCTTTTTTGTCTGCTTTGTTTCACTTTGCAAATAACGGTGAGTAAATCCATGGCCTTCAGTCAGTTCCTTCAAACTGTATGGCATCGATTTGTGTCTATACATGTCATTACTCTGTGAGTAGGGCCCATAATGGCTGGGTAGCCCTCCTGCATTGATAACCTCATCAGGCAGTGACTGCAGCCCCTTAATTACCAAAGAGCAACATGCTGTGCTGGTGCTGGGCTTGTCCCTCATGTCCCCAAGTGCTGGAGGTGGCAGGGACACTCGGTCCTTTCTGGCTTCCTCCCACTCGTTCCTGAGCTGTACTGTTCCCATGCAATCCCTAGTACCGGCTTAACCTTCCCCTGCTAATCCCAAGTCCTCCTCCTCCTCTCTTCCCTGCTTTCAAATCCCTGGCTAAAGCCCCTCTCGGCTGTGCTGCCTGCTGCGAGGCTGGGTGGGGGATCGTATGTGGGACTGGGGGAGGGTCTTTTGTTGGGGTCTTTTAGGGCTCCTTCTTTTCCTGGAGGAGCCCTTGCACCCCAGTTTCTCTATTTGGCAGAGACAAAATGACCATTGAGAAACCCATGATGCCCCAGGAGGAGGGTCCTCTGCTGAGCAAGAGCAGCCCAGCAATGCCATTGGGTCCATTTTGCAGAGAAGGCAGGGAAAGGCAGTGACCTGACTGCCTTATTGCTTACCAGAAAAGCTTTGCCTTTCCAGTGCAAGGGTAGGAAATTCCTGCTTGAGATAGGAGACTTGGAAATGGAGAAAGTATAAAAGCAGTGGAGTTTAATCTGCTGATTGATGCTGTTGATCCCAACCCTCAGGGCTGGCTTAGAGGGTGAGCCACAGTGGGGCTGTTCTGCAGCGGAGTCAAATATCCCATCTTTATCCCAGACAAAGCAGCCAGTGCACGTATGATATACGTAAAGCAAATACAAGGATAAAGGGGTCTACATGTCATTTCTCAGGCTTCTTTTTCCAATAAGTGGTTCTAAAATTTTGTTACTCAATACCTGACTTGCTTAAAGCATCAGACAACATGAAAGCTTTGATGTATCCCTGTACAGCCAAATTAGTATGTGTACCACACAGTATTGCTCTAGGCATGGCTGGGTCTTCTAAATCAGAACACAGGCATTGCAAAATGTTTATTGACTCCTGACAGTAAGTGACTTGGTAGTAGGATAGGATGGACAGTAAGTTGTCAAGGCTGCTCAGGGCAGACAAAACCCCTGGAGGCAGATCTGGATGAAAGAGAGTGTGATGCCCATCTGCCATTGAGTATGTGAGGTCTAAAATTGAGATTTAAACTGACATAGATAGAAACGTGCAGCACAGGGTTTGCAGTATTGTGAGTTACAAAATCATTTGGATTATGGGAGCACTTCAGCCCTTCATGGCACAACATCTGGGGTTACTTATATCATTCTTACACTTACTTTCCTAATGCTTACAACTTAAGTCACCCAAGAGATATATATGAGAGCTTCTGGCAGCTGTGGCATTTTCTCCTAAGCCCCATAAAACGTAAGTACCTTTATCAGCTTGCTCTTGTTATTTCTACCACCCTGAGACAGGAACTTGGAGTCGTGCTTAGTATTGATGAATGTGTAAAGCCTGAATGTACCAACTGGCTCAGGTGCCAGTCAGCCTTGCCACGTGGGCAGGAATCAAGATGGTTAGATCTGTACTAATCCAAGTGTTAGAAGGTCTGAGAGGGCTCAGAGGGGGAGGCAGTATAAGGCTTGGATGGATGGCTTGTTTAGAAAGCGGTTCACAGTAACTGGACCTATGTCCTGGCTCACACTGTGAGAGTTCAGCAAAGGAACTGGACCTCAGAAGTTCAGCCTAGATTTCTTCCAGATTTGGGACATTAGGATTGGTGCATAGAAGAACCTGATAGGTTTATGTTCAGCTTCCTTTCTGCAAGCTGAGTGTCCTGGAGCAGGTGGGGGATGACAGAGGCAAGAGCCCATTTAACTGCCATGATAACCACTGATGAGGTGCCTGGAGGCATCCCAGGTGGGACTCCAGGAGCTCATCCTGGGTCATCATGTCCACAGAGAAACAGCAGTGTGGGAGAATGTGGGACAGCATGGACAGCTCATACTGTGCTGTGAGTTGAGACAAAAGAAATACTACCCTGCAGTTACATGGAGAAACAGAAAGAACAGGAAAAATGGGCTGGGAGAACAGGCTGGGCTGCTCAGTTGGGGTAACTCATAGGAACAGTTGGTTTGTGCCATTGGCAAGTCAGTGAAATGCAAAGGAATCCCTTGCAATGAAGCACATGGAAAACCATTGACAGACATAAATTTCCTCCATTAAATGGTCAGGAAGACACCACACATAATAGGCTTTGCTTCATACTCAGTTTTCCTTACACAGGGACAAAAAAAAATTAAGAACCCTCAGCCAGCTTTAGTAACAGATACCTCTGTGTTACCTGGCTCCCTCGTGGTTGTCTCCTGCCATCAGTGCTGTCCATCTCTGCTGCTGGGGAGGGTGCTGAGCACTCAGGTTCATGGGAGGGGGTTCTCCCCATTGTTTGTTGATTGAAAAATCACCTTGCACTTCACATGCCACCTCCAAAATTGGATCTTGCTACTATGAAACTGGAACCGGAGTCAAGCAGATGGCACTGAAGAAGTGTTTCCAGAAGCTGCATTTCCATCATCCTGCACAGTGTTTTTTCTGTAAGGGCCACTTTTTTTGACTCGGCTGCAATTTGCAAGACAGATACGTATTTGGGGCATGGCTGAAGGAGCAGGTGGCACTTCACATGTTGACATGCAGCTGTTTAATGTGTGGCTCGGATAAATGAGGTATCAAAAGCCTGAAGGGGCTGAGGGGTACCTGAGTCCATCAGTGTTGTGGGATGAATTTCCATGGGAGGCAGCAGCACACATTTGCAGGCATTAAGCCCTGACTGCCCTGCAGCAGGGAACACGTTAGGAGCAATGTGTTTTGAAGGGAGTTGGTTTTTCTACAAGTACAGAAGAAATAGCAGCAGGTGCCAAAGTATATTGTGTGGTGGAGATGGTGCTGGTGCCCTTTAGCTCTGGACACAGTGGCTCGCCCTCATCCCAAGCATATGGTCTCGAGGTCATGGGCATCCCCAGTCATTTCAGGGGAAGCTCTCCTGGTTCCCTGGAATGCCCATTGCTGTATCCTGCACAGAGCCAGCTTCACCTGTGATGGGAATTGGTGCCCTTAAGCTGATGGGCTCATCCTGGAGTTCTGGTTTGAAAGTTGAAAACTATGTGGTTCTGGCTACAGTAAAGTAAAGGCCCCTGGGACCATGCAGAAATGGTTGGCTGGGGGTTGCATACATGGAAATTGGGATCTGAGTGTCATTCTGTAGATGGGAAAGCTCCCTGCTGCAGTCCAGACCTGACCAGGTCACCTGCCACCTGTCAGGCACCACAGCTCTGGAGGTGTCAGGGATATCCTGACCCATCAGAGAAGGCCGGGTCTTCCTTGGTAGAGGAACTCAGGTGTCTCCCTTGAAAGGACTGACTCATCCTGGCACATATGGGCAGCCCTGTTTCCTCCATGGCTCAGTGCTTCCCACTGGAAGGAACAACCTGGTGCTGCTATGAGAGACTGGCCCATGTGAAAGGGTGCCTTATGGGTCTCCTGAACACAGATTTAATTTTAGTTATGAATACTGCAGTGTTGAATAGGCAGCAATGTGAAACAGAAGCACAGTGGGGGTGTTAAAGAGTGGTAATAACATGGCTGTCATGAACTAATGTTGCTGGGAACAGGCTGTGCTGACTCCTTTTAGCTGTGAAAATGTGCTCTTACAGAGAATCCGAGGAGCTGGGGCAAAGGAAGGACAGACTGTGAGGGAGGGGAAGGAGCACCCCGGGTCTGGGCAGAAAGCCTGTGGCAGAGAGCCTGGGAGGTTGCCCCACGTTGGGATCTGCCATGTTGGATCTGGGAGGTTTGGGACAAGGAGCAAAGCTCTCAGAGGGCCTGGGAAATCTGCAAGGGGTCCAGTGGTAACTGGTGGCATCCCATTCTGCCTCCATCCCACTGAATCCTGTTGCCTTCAGTGTGGGATCAACTCTGAGAATATTTTTCTAAGGCTCTGCTTGTCCTTTTTTTTATATATATACACATTGCTCTTTGTCATGAGTCTCTCTCCTTAAGTCCTTTGGTGCTTCACATTTCCATAGGCTGCTCCTTAAACCCACTTCTGGTGCATTTGTTGTCTGTTGATGATCTCCATCTCCTCTGCTTCATGCTGTGATGCTTGGCCCTCTCATCTTCCAGCACAGACCTGCTCTTGTTGAGGCTTTGACCTGCCTTTCCCAGAGCAACACTGGGCTCTGGGAAAGCCCTGCCATATATAGAAATATCTTGAAATCTGCTCTGCTGTCAGGTTTGCTGTGACCATGAAGAGCAGATCTTCAACACATTCATCTTCAAACACTCGTGAACAGTCTGTCACAGTCCTTGCTGTGAGTGTGGAGCAGAGACACAACCCTCCATGGCCAGTGTGCTGGTGCTAAATGGTGTCAGTGCCTCAAGAGAGGGGCATGGGCTTTCTAACCAGTGGTTTTCTCTGTGTGGGAATTAGAAGGGGTGCAAGTCACACCTAGAAGAACCATCTAGAGAAACTTCAGAAAGGTTTTGGGATCTCTGATGCTGGTTTAGGACCTCCTATGCTGATGGTTTCATCCATAGAAGGGGGAAACCTCAGTCCTTCCTGAACTGGAGGTGGGTGCCTCCAGCCTCCTTTGAACTACAACAGGGATAGGGAATGGAATAAATACAAGCACTGGTATTAGTGATGTGTTTCCCTTATATATTAGGGAATATAAGATTAAAGCCTTGCTCACCTATATGTGTGTTATTTCTGGAGTTGAATAATATGCTAATTTAACAAGATAACTTGTTAATCTAATAATCCTGCCTTCTTTTCTTAACATCAGACCTATTGTGGAGCTTCAGTAGTGGAATTGCAGCTCTCCCAGCTGCATGGCCCTGATCAGAGCTTGATTGATAAAGAGGACTGGAAACACTTCAGGCCAGAGGTCAGCTTTGTTTGGTCAGCAGAGCATTAGCTTGGCCCTGTGCAATTAGAGCTATCTGTGCTAGGAGAGGATTTAGGCTTTTCCAAGGGGAAGCTCTGATTGTTCAATCCAAACTGAAGTATTAATAAAAATGCCCAGCTGAGTACCAAAAAGTTTAGTTTCTCTTTGAGTTTTTTGTAAGTTTTCCACAATTTTAGTTTTTAAAAAGTTGGAGAAGATGACAGATGTAAGGGGAGGATTGGCTGAGTGAGATGTGTGCTTGTCCTGCTCAATGAAGGTCATCTGCTCTCCAGAAGCAGCCCAAGGGCTGTCAGCAGGTTGGCTGGAGGTTAAAGAACTGTGTTAAAGTGAGCAACCAGAGTTCTGCAGGAGAGCTCAGGAGGGCAGCTGGAGCAACTCTGGAACCTCACCTGGCCAGCAAATGAGTTGTCAAGCACTGAATGCACCTTGATGCACCTTTTTATCTTTTTCATAGGTTTTCCATTTCTGGTGTCAAAGCACTGGGGTTTCAGGTGTGCCATGTGTATGGGAGGATGCCCTTTGCAGAGAGGGTGTTGAAGTCTGTGGGATCAGAGGGTGTTTTAGATAGAGTTTGCCCTAAGTGGAAAGGAACCGTATCAAGTCAGTCATGTCCTTTATTGTCTTGGGGCAGTGGGATTGCTCTGAAGCTCTGCAAAGCTGTTTGTGAACCCAAGAATAGATGGAGACATGGAAGAGCGTGGAGGGAAGGAAGGACACTGTCATTGTGCTTATGCTGTTTGTCTCAAAAAGCTCCCATTGAGGTTTGTCTGCAATAAGGCAGTGAGATGGGGTGAATCCCCAGCCAGGTGAGGGCCTGGGCCTCAGTCTGCAGGGCTGTTCTGAGTCCTCACTGGCTTGAAAACTCACTCCCAGTATCTGGGGTTAAGTGCAGACAGTAAAAAAAAGGTTTGGCCCATAATGGGTCTTGTTTTAATCAAACAGATACGTTACTCTTTGTTAAAATAAATATTTTTCCCATCCTGTTACATGACTCACTTTTTCTTATGCTGACCTGCTATGCAGAGTATCTGATGTTTTAATTACCTTCTTGGAGGCATGGATTTCTTTCAGATATGTTTGAAGAAATGTGTAAACCAAGTGCAAAGCTCGAGTACATAATTTATAGAACAGTTTCTTCGGGAGGTTGTTGAATTTTTACACTGGAATAGGCCTGGTTTCTACATCAGTAAGTATTTTAGCCCCTCAGACTAGTTGAAAAGGGGATTTTGGCACCCTCAAGGTTGTTTTCAATGGGAAACCAAGTACATAAATGTGCCTATACTCTGTAAAATCTGAGAACAAATCACACCAGGTGCTATAAAATGGTCTAATGTACTGTAGGATGGCAGTTCAGATTCACAGCTCTCGTTGGAAGGCAAAGTTCCTTCTCCCAGGAAAAATTGGATGCAGTTTTCAGTACATTAGTGCTAAAGTGCCTTCATGCTAAAAATCTTGGATCCAGTCTCTGAATTGTCTTGAGCTACAGGAAAATAAAGAACTGGCAGAACCTGGACCAGAAGTAGGGCTGGGCAAAGAGTTTGTCATAGGTAGCACTTACCAAAAATTATATGTAAACATAGAAAACCAAACTGGTGATTTCTAACCCGGCAAAATCTCTGGTGTCCCATGCCACTCCTGTTGTAGGCAGAATATGCTGGAGGTGGTGGTGTCAAGGACGTGCTCTGATGGCAGGGTTTGGAGGCAGGAGTTGGACAGTAAAAAGGGTGGTTGTTGGGTTGCTGGCACCAGCTTGTATTTCAACTGCAGCAAAAAATGTAATGGAAGAAATTTAGCTGGGAGGCTTTTCCCCTGCCAAAGTGGTAATATTCAGACTTTTATGAGACTTTTTGTTATTTGTCTCACTTCGCTGTATGAGACAGAGTGTTCCTCAGGTTATAATTTCTCAGCAGTGTTCTGGTCTGTTCAGCAAGGGTGTTCACATTGAAATTTCAGCAGTGCCTTGCAAGAGCACCTTAATCACACTTGTATTATTTGCATGCAACATGACTAAGGGCAGTGCAAAATGGCTTGATCAGGAGTGTTTTGCTTTAAAGTAGCAGACATGGTTACTCCATTAAGTGCCTGCTGTGGGGATTGTGTGTGCATGGGGTGTTGGATTCTGCGTGTCCAGGCTGAGAAGTGTAAGAGATGTTGCTCTGCCTGGCTGAAGGAAATGGGAGCTCTGCCTTTCTCAAGATGGTGACAATTCTGGTTGTGTCCCACTGGCTGCAGCAGCTGGTGGGTCATTTATCTTGTTGAATGAAAAAGAGCTGACAGTAAAAGTTAAGTAAATATGATGGGATACATTTCTGGGTACAGAAATTGCAGTTTTTGCTTAGAGGTGAAATCCATGCTTGTGCAAGCAAAATTTTGAAAAGCAACAATCAATCATCTGTCCTTAAAATGTGGACTTGAATTTCGGGCCAGGATGTGCAGTTGCTGTGTACAAAGGCTGATATTGAGGCTAGGGTTTATTTATTTAGTAAATATAATGCCTGAATGCATCAATTGATGTTTAAAAGCATTTACCAATGTTCCCATCGCGTGCTGGTCCATTACACTTTATGGAGTGTGAGGACCACAACCTTTGAAGAAAAAATCTCATGATGCCTGCTTCATTTGCAGAAATTAGTCTTAATACTTGACATTATCAAGTTAGTGATAGTTGATACAACATTTTGAGAGTAATTAGGACCATGAGTTTATGCTTAGATGGATGTTTAATTAAAAGTTGTGGCAGCTTTGAAGACCACGCTTGAATAATCTTGAGGCTGAAATGTGGGTTTATACCCAAGTGAACCTTGACAGCAAATCTGGAGAGGGTGAAAACACTTTAGTAGCTCCAATTTCCTCCAAAAATATTGATAGTGGTATGATCTGAAGGCTCAGAAGTGACTTCCTTACTTGGGAAGGGTCCCATGCTCCTGAAGGCTTGGCACCCTCTCCAGCATCCCCCAGGCTGAGCTCCCAAGAATGGGACACCAAAAAAGAGGAATTGTAAGAAAATGGAAATCTTCTTTTGAACTTCAACACTTCCGGCCTCTTTTGACCCACATCGTTGGTGTTGAAAGAGCAGAGGTGACCAGAGCAAGACTTGGTCTTTATGTGGTTTTATAGTGGAGGGCCCTGCTGTGGTGATAGTTTTAAGGAAAAAGCCAACCAATTTTGATGAGTAGTGAAAACACAGGAGGAAGAAGCATCACAGCAGGGATTTTCCTGAGTTTCTCTTGCCTTGCTACCCCAGTCTCCATTTGTAGCCTCCTCTACAGCAGTGTAGATTCACACTGGACAACTTAGCACTTTCAGTTCATAAATTAGTAATTTCATCTTGCCTTGGCTTTGGCAGAAATGACTTTGCTGCCCAATCCAACTGGATACTTTGGAGAGACTGTAGGTGCTCCTGGTCTCAATTCCAGCCTTTGGGCACGGGCACTTGGTGTGGCCAAGGTGCAGGAGGTGGTTGATGGCTCACAATGTCAGAAGGCTCATTGCTGCTGTGGCATCTTTTAGTGGGAACAGGTCAGATGATGATTTAGTTCCTGTATTACATCTCATACTTCAAGTTCTTGGTGTCTTTATCCAACCTGTCTTTATCTGTACTGCAAATCTGAGAATACCCACAGCAGGCTGAAAATCAGCTGGTTTTTCTAAACTATTTTTGATGATTTCACTGCACGTCTCAATACTGAGAAACAGGTGTGTTGAATTAAAAGGGATAGTTGACTGATGAGGAGATGTGCTTTCCTTGAATGGCTTCATCTTCCAGGATGAAGCTGCATAATCCATTGTCAAGAACAAGCTATGCAAAAAGCAAACCATTGTTGTAAAATCCCAGGCTACAGATTTATTGGTTCTACTTCGCCTGATTTTTGCGTGACTAAATGTCCCTCATGGCTCACACTAACATATGTATCCAAATGGTTTATTTTGTTTTGGTAAAAGCTTACACCATAGGAAGTCTTTACCATCATCTGAAATATCTGGGAGGTGTACAAGGTGGCAGCAGATCCCTGGGAGAAGGATGCTGTGGGCACACGGGGCTCTGTTTCTCCTTGGCCAGTACCAAGATGGGCAGCAGCACTTCACCACAGCAAGTCTGGGGCATTTCCTTAAAATACAAAATGAAGTGGTGATGCATCAGGTGAAGGGTGTAAGTACCAAATACATGGGGTTGAAATGCCCCAGCTTGATTCCCCCTCTTCCTTCTCGTCTTCATGGGAGCTGTGGCATGCCATGGTTGTGTCCAAGCGTTTTCCCTGCTGGTGTCCTGTTGACTTTAATTATAGTGTCAGAATACACAGGGTCTTCCTGGCCAAACAAGCAAGGATGATTTTAGGAAGAGGAGGATTTGTTTGTGCAGACTATGCTTTCTAAATAGGTGGTGTCCAGCCATGTGCCCCTCCTTCCCAATGGACACAGCCAGGGGATGCTTCAGCCACAGCCCTGTGCTGCTGGACTGCACTTGATTTTATTGCTTTTTATGTTGCACATATTTTAAATAAAGCTCTTTTTCCGTTGTTAGAACATGTGGTTGCTCAGGACATATAAATTGTGTTAATAAATGAGCAAGGAGCCCTGGTGGGTGAATTGGCTTCCTGGTGAAGTCATAAATTTGGAGAGGATGATGCCGCCTTGCTCCGCAGCCGGCGCGTGGGTTTGCTTCCCAGTGCCGTGCCTGGAAACCTGAGGGACTGGGAGAGGTTCCTGTGTCTGGTAATTTGAAGTCTTTGCTGGAGGTGAGACGGTGTGGAAGACCATCCCCAGCCTGCAGGAGGGCTGGGACACCTGTGTACAAACCCCAGTTCATCAGCACACCCACTGGTGGGGAGGGCAAGAGGAGCTTGCAATTTAGGAAGAGCTCCTATTTTGCCCTGGTTTTGCCGTGCTGCAGCTTGACCCCTCTTCACCTCTGCTCTTCATTGTGTCCTTGGAGCGTTAATTATCAAAGCTGCAGGGCAGGAGCTGCCGTTCCCTCTGTGTCCTCCATGCCATATCTCACACAAAGGCGCCTTGGGCTGCTTCCATAGTGAGGAGTGGCTGGGAAATAGGGATGCTTCCCTTGGCCTCCCAGCTCTCCTGCCAGGATCAGCATTTACTGGCTTTACTGGAGGAGAAGGCTCTTTTCCTCAGACCTCCTGGTTTGGAATCAGAGCACTTGCCCTCAAAAGGAGTGTGTGTCTGATTTAATACGAGCAATTTTGATAGGATGTTGGGTGATCCATTGCTCAGGAGAGGAGGAAGGTCTGGGAATTGCCTTGCTTGATAGCAGTTGTGTTGGTTTTAAGACCACATCAATAGTTAGGGCTCTTTTATATTTTCCATATTGCTTCCAGGCATTTTTCCATTAGGATTAATGTAGTTGAGCACTGTGCAACAAGCAGTTCATTGCAGTGCATGTGTCCAGGGCTTCAGTTCCTCTACTGGTTCTTCAGCATCTCCTCTACATGCACATTCCCTTCTTGTGCCAGCACTGAGGATGGGGTCACCTCCACAGCCTAGAAGCAGACCAGATTTAAAAAACCTGTCTAGCCTGTTAACTAGGACTTTCCCAAAATAAATGAATTATTGGTCAGAGTGCATATGGTGCCCTGCAGACCAGGAGTCCCTGGTGTGTCCCCAGGTTCATGAGAGCTGGGGCAGGGACACGACTAGACCAAAGGCAGTGCCACCACATTCCCATCATCACAGCTCCTGCAGCCCATTTCCAGCCCAGTCATGCTCTGTGCTGAGCAGAGGCCCCGAGCTGGGTTTTTTTGCATGGCTGAGCTTTAAAGAATATTTCCAGCACTTGTTTGCCAGAAAAATACAGCACTGAAGGCCCTGTACTAATTAATTGTAATGGCAGAAGGAAGGAGAGGGAATTGCTTTCCCATCATGGCTGCTGGGAAGATGCTCTTGAAAAAGAAAAAAAAAAGATGCAGATGCTGCCAGGACAAGGAGATTGTTTAAGGGTGTTGTTCACTGCAAGGAAATATTGCCACTGAGCAAAACCAAACAAACTTCTTTTTCTTTTGCAGGGTCGTCATGTTAAAACAGGACAGCTTGCTGCTATTAAGGTTATGGACGTCACCGGGGTGAGTATCCTCCACCTTCTCCATCCTTGAATTACAGGCATGAGGGGAAAGGGGATGGGGTGTGATAACATGTGGGAATTGGTGGAAGAATAGTGTCCCCTTTGTCTTAATGTGACATGTGAATGTCACAAGAGGTCTTGGTTTTAATGAATGTGTGAGAGAAAAATAAATCCATAAGAGTTTTGGAGATAGGTAACTTCATACTGAAACAAAACAACATTCATTTCCAGAAATGGCTCTTTTAAATCCTGAAGTAAATCACAGGGACCTTAAAGACCACACAATTCCCAACCCCTTGCCATGGACAGGGACACTTGCACTAGACCAGGTTGCTCAGAGCCCTGTCCAGGCTGGCCTTGAACACTTCCAGGGATGGGGCAGCCACAGCTCCTCTGGGTAATGTGCACCACTATCCTCTTAGGGAAGAATTCACTCCTTATTCCCAGTCTAACCCTTTTCTTTGTCAGTTTGAAGTCGTGCTCTTGTCAAAAGTAGCAACAGGATTGTGTATTCATAAATACATTTTAGTTTCTCTGTGTCCCTGTTTTTCACAGAAGAGCCTTTTGTTCACCAAAACTGTGCAAGTATTGTTATGAATAACTTTACTAGGCAAGTTAAATAATTCCTGTGTATTCCACTGATAAAGAAGAAAAAAAACCTCCTACCCTGGTCTCATAAATGTGTCTGTTTCAAAGAGTGTGTCAGATTAAGAGAAACAAGAATTTACAAATTATTAAATGAATAACAGAATCTAGAGGAAAGAATGGTTTCATCATTTCCCTGTGGCCACAGAAGAAAAATAGAGTGGAGTCACTGTGATCCCTAAAAACCTGAACAGATGCATTTAGGAGGGTGCTTTTTCTTGAATGATTTTTTTTCTGAGTGCAGTGCTATATTTCCCAAAGTTCCTGCCTACAGAAACAATGTCAGGCTTGAGGGCAAGAATGTATTTTGTTGTGTTTGGTCTTTTTCTTTGTACTGGAATAATACATTTCAAAATTTTGAACACAATCTCCCCACCTTAATTTTTGAATTAGTGTTTTTAATTAGCTGTCGGGAGCTCAGCACATGCAGAAAGACTTGCTGTGAAAACAGTCAGCTGGCCTTGAGAGTATGTTTTGAAATACCTTGGATGTTATGGTGTGGTATTAATATCTGTGGGACCTTCATCCGGGTTATTTTTGGTGCTAACAGGTGAAATGCTGTGTGGAAACGAGTCTGTAAATGTGAATGAGATTTGTGCCTGTTTACTTGCAGTATCTACAAGTGCCATTTATCTCATTCCCGTGGGAAGCAGACTCTGAGGGAATAGGCAGACTCACCAAACATAAACTCATGGCATAAATAGCAGGAAAATTCCTATGGGATGAAGCCTGATGTTACAATGAATTTAAGCTGAGAAATGAAAATAATACTCTGAGGCCAAACATGGGCTTAAATTTGAATCCACACTTAATTCAGTTGTTTTAAAATATCATCACTTTCAAGGAAAGATACTGATGAAAAGTACCTAGAATCTGATCCTGCCCAATAATAATTTTATCCACATCATTATGTAGATGTCCCTGATCTAAAACTTTAGTTTGCAAAGCTGGGCCTCATATCTGAATGTCCAACATAGTAAATCAGACTTTTAGCATGGAGTGGGGGTTTTGGTATTTAACTATATTCCCCCGGGCTGCTTTTAGCCGGTGGAGACTCTAGTTCAGAGCAGGACCAGGCTTGGGCAGGATGGGCAGTGACCACGGTGAAGAAGGTGGAAACCTGTGCTGTGGTAAGGAACTACTGTGCTTCACAGCTTTTGGTACTGAAGTCAGATCTAGAGCCATGTTCTCCAACCCCTGGAGAATTGCTTCTGGAACAATTTCTGGAGCTGGTCCCTTCATTGTGCTGACAGCTGTGCTTGGCACCTGGTCCAGGCTCAGTGCAAAGGCTGCTGGTGAAAGCCCAAACTCTGCTCTTCACCTCCTCCTGACACACAACAGTTTCAGTGCTGCTGCTGCTTCATTTGATCCAGGCCTTCCATCCCACCTGTTTTTCCAGGATGTCCCTGATGACAATGTGTCTTTCAGAAGTCAGCAGAGAACAGAACTATTGTGGTCATCCCAGCCATAGCCATCTGCAGCTTTTGGAGTGTAAAGCCTGTATTGGATGGAGCTCTGAGCAACCTGGTCTAGTGAAAAGTGTCCCTGTCTGTGGCAAGGGGGTTGGAACTAGTTGTTCTTTAAGGTCATTTTTAACCCAAACCATTCTGTGTTCTCAGTGAGCTCCCAGCCAGTGTCTCATCCTGACCACGTGCCTTGCACTAAACCCCTGCAGGCTTCTGACAACGATGCTTTCTTTAACTCATTTCCGTTTTGCTAATTATCTCTTAGGGAAGATTGCAGTATAGAGGCCCTCAAATTACAGCACTTCATCAGTTTGGGCAGCCACTATCTCTGAATTAAGAGTTTGGATTAATTTTCCAGGGGCTGGTTCTGCTGTGTGCTGCATGACCTACTTCCAGCGATGGATGTAAAAGAATCGATCGATGGAGGCAAAGCATGGCAGCAAAGCCTGGCCTGTGGGGTTTGTTGGGTTTGGGATTGTAATAGGTGCAGCATCTCACTGTGATAATTCAATTTTCTTCCCTCCCTGGCTGGATTTGCTGGTGATGATTGCTGGCAGTAGCCCTGCCTGGAGCAGGAGGCTGGGCTGGAGACCCCAAGCATGGCCATGCAGATGTGCCCTCAGTTGCCATCCACAGTTCTGATGCTCTGGAGGAGGTTTTTTCCCCTCATTTTGAGTACTTCAACTTAAAAATGGACTCAAGATAAAATCTTAGACCAAGTGTCCCTGTGGCTTGTCTCCCATTTTTCGTAAAGAGCCAGGTGTGAGGTGGGGGCTGATTGAAGAGCTGGCTGGTGGTGCTCAGAGAACTGGTGGGATTTTACACTGAGTGCTGCTCCATGCTCCCAGCACTGCTGAGCATCCAGCTGCTTTTTTCTGTTGTTGCAAAGGGCTTCAATTAAAAAAACACCTCTATGGCCTGATAAACTATGTGTTCTATCCCCTGGTTTCCTGGACGAATGAAAACAAGCAAAATTGTGTTGACTTCTTGAAGAAGAGAGGTGATGCAGGTCTTTCAGAATAGTCCCCAGATTTTCCTTGTAACATTTGGGCCCATTCCTTATCCTCTTTGGTGCTTATACCCTCTGTGTTCTTACTGAAAATAAACCTGGAGGTTGTTTATACAAGCTCCACCCATGAACTTTTTGCTTTTGTTCCTCCCATCCTTGTCCTCGTTGCTCTTCCCTGAATCCTTTTAGAAGAGTGTAGCCACTAAATCGCTTTCTGTGGTGTTTTGGGAAGAAAGATGTGTTTCTGTCCGAGTTATGTGACACCTGGTCAGGGGGCATCGCTCCTCGAGGAGCTGTGCTGTTTCATAGGGTGTCTTGAGCTTTGCCATTTGTAAATCTGAGGTCAGGATGAAGCAGGTGAGGGACGCGAAGGGAATAAAGGAGTGTAAAGGACAAACACCCCTTCTGCCCTTTACAATAAAGCTCATTGACATCAAGGTTCTTAACTGCTGCCTATGGAACTGCAACAGGCTGGAATTCGGTCAGCCTAAAATAAAACCAGGGCATGTTTGATGGTCTTGAGAGCAAAGAGGTGGAACATCCAAACAGGTATTGGTGTGGCTCCTCTGCCTCAGCTGCTTCAGCTATTGCTGCTTTGCAGACAGGATGGAGAGGGGCTGTGAGAGTCCATGGAAATGGTACTTGTCACCAGGACCGAGTTAGTCTGACAGAGTTTGGGGAGAGGCAGCACCTGCCTGCTCCCTGCGTGGTGCCACCTCACCACCAGCAACACTTGGTGTCCCCAAAGGGCTTGTGCTGCTTCCAGGGTGAGCAGGAGCAGTGTGCCAGAGGGCTGGGATGCACAGCACAGGAGCACTTCTGCCAGTGGTTCCTGGAAAACCCTTGTCTTGGGGCTCTGCTGGGTCTGGGAGTGTGTGCTGATTCATCACTGGGGTAACGCAGGTATGGTTGAGCCTCAGAGCAACACAAGACTGATGTTAATTACTATATGAATTGTAAAGAGATTTGTTTAAAAAGATGGAGGAGTGCCTAAAAACCACTGAAAACATGCAATTTGGCTGTGATGTCCAAGTCTGGCACTGGTGCACCTCTAGATGGAGAACACATCTCCAGGTGAGGGTTTGATTCCCAGCAAGACATTGCTTTGCCTGCCCAGCCCCTCAGTGGGTTCTTACACCTTCAGATATCCAGCTTTTGGGACGTCCTGGGGCTCTCCCCGCTGTAAAGTTTGGAGCAGCACACAGGCATGGTGGGTGGCTGGCCCATGTGAGAGGACTGCTGCCCTGTTCAGGGGATCCTCTTGGAATCCTGTTCTGGAGATGACCTGATCTGAACTCTTAGGAAATAACCTGATTTCCACACTGCCTGAAGATCTATCCAGTTCAGAGTTCAGAAGTGTGACAGGGTATGTGGCAAAGCATGTATTCTCTCCTTAGCTTTTGGCTCAAGCAGCAACCCATTACTGTCTAGTCCAGCTCTCAGGCTGTCAGGGCATTGCTGCAAAAAGTGTCTCTAAAAAATGGGGCAAAGAAGCTTGAGAAAGTCATTCAGGAATGGGGTGCTTGGAAGTTCACCCACGTACAAAGAGAACTGGGAACCTGTGAAATGCAGTCTCTTAATGCCTCTGGTTTTGTTTTTCTTTTCTTTTCACCTCATCCCAGGATGAAGAGGAAGAGATCAAACAAGAAATTAACATGCTGAAGAAGTATTCTCACCACCGAAATATTGCTACTTATTATGGTGCTTTTATTAAAAAGAACCCACCAGGAATGGATGATCAGCTCTGGGTAAGTTGCTTTCTTTTCTTAAAATAACTCGAATTTGACAGAAATTATTTACTTCGTGTTGTCCACCTAACAACACCTGTCTTGCACAAAAAGCCTTGTTTTCCATCCCTCTTTTTTGAAGGCATGGCTTTGAAAAGGCTCTTGCTGCACTGCAAAATGCCTCTCCATTTCGTCATAAAAACCTTTGCAGACTGATGATAAAACCCTTTTTATTCTGAGGTGTCATTAGGATTATCTTTGTTACAATATTCAGTTGAAAATTATTCCATCCTGTGAAACTAAATGCATCAAAAAAAACAGTTGGAAGGAGCCTGGAGCATCGCTGGGAAGACGAAGGCTGGGGTGGTGCTGAGTGCACGTGATTTCTGCCTCTTCCCAGTGCTGCCTCTTGTGCTTCGTGTTTCACAGAGCCAGTGCAGGCAAATAAAGAGGAGGGGGATGGTGAGGGGAGGGCAGGGAGGTCTGTGGCTGTTCAGTCATCTCAGTGAAGATGCCTCATGTTGCTGAAGGGCAGCAAAAGCTGCTTTGTGTCTCTATAAATCCTTGGCTGCCTCTTCTTGCTGCTTCCCTTGTCAGTGGCTTCACAATTATTAATTCAGCATTCCCAGGCCATGGAGGATAGAGTTTAAATCCACCGTCTATCTCCAGAGAGAGCCAGAGCGTTGGAGCCCACCCATTGCTGGCAGCTGATGCTTGCAGGGCAGTGGCACTGCAGATTGGAGCTTCCCAGGAATGAAAATTAATTAAAGTTACTGTGCTGTGTTCTGAGCTTGGCTGGGCTGGTTGGAATCTCTGGAGCAGCAGCCTGCAGTGCCCATGGGCAGCAGTTTGGGACCCTGCTTTCCTTGGGGCAGTGTTGATGAGAAGGCTGTGTTGGAGTTACCCTAAATACAACGACCTGGATGTTGTCCTATGGTCTAAATAGTCTTTGTTTCCTCACAGTCTTGTAAATCCAGTCAGTTCTGCGTTACCTATGGGTGGTTTCAAAGCTTTTCTGTGCCTGAGCAGGATTGCTGAAGCGTTATTTTTCAGAGGTAACAAATAGCCATGGTTCATCTGGGAGACCATGGAGATGCTGAAGAGCAGCTCCGTGCTCTTTCCTGTAGTTTCTGTACAATATAGGCTTTATCTTAGCAAAACACTCAGTGACTTCAGCTGTTTGCCCCTGCATCCACGTGTCAGAGCATCCAGTGGGAACTGGAGGGGTTCAGAGGACATTCCTACTGGGACAAAAGTGGAATTGATGGATTTCTGTGCCATTTTGTTCCCCGAGACTTTCTGATGCAATGATTTATTGGGAAGACTTAGGAGCTTGGGCTTCAGGGGCTTTTCTTTCTTGGGTTTTCGGGTTATTTTTGGTGGGAACACATTCTTTGCAGGTGCCCTGGGACCCAGCGATGAGAAAGCTCAGGCTGAGAAATGCTTTTTCATTCCATGAAATTACATTTGGCTTTAGCTGGTTTATAATAATGTTTTTAAAAAAGAAAAAAAATTTAAAACAGCCCATAACATTTTTCCTTGTGCTGCAGGAGTGCCTGGGGGGGAACCCCCACCATCTGTGTGCCAAAGTCCTCAGTAATGAGAGAAGCCCTCCCAGCCTTTATAGTGCTTGAGTCTGGGGCTTGTGTGCTCTGACCAGAGAAGGGAGTTTGGTTTGGTTTTTTTTTTATTTTACTCCAGCTCCAGTACAAAGGGATCTTGGCATGCACAAGTGTTAATAGAATAATGTTTTTTTAAATTGCCTACGCAGAACAGCCCAAAATTCCAAAAGAAAAGCTTAGTAGAGAACTACTTGGATTAAGAGGCATGGCATTAAGAGTAATGGCCTGGAGCTATCTCAGGGAAGATTTAAGTTGGATATTAGGAAAAGATTTTTCACCCAGAAAGTGGTTGGGCACTGGAACAGGCTCCCCAGGGCAGTGGTCACAGCACCAGGCCTGACAGCTCAAGGAGTGTTTGGACAATGCTCTCAGGCACATGTTGGGATTCTTGGGGTTTTCCTGTGCAGGGCCTGAAGTTGTACCTGATAATCCTTGTGGATCCCTTCCAACTCAGGAGATTCTATGATTCTGTGATTCTTTCATCAATCCCCATCATCATAACACAGCAGAGGAGACTGTACATGCTGTATCACCTTCAGGTGCCCAAGTCTGGAGGGGAACCTGGGTTTTCCCCAGCGGGTCACCCAGTTGCGCAAGGGGAGGTTTTCATCAGCCATCTGTGATGCTTGTTCTTGCTCCCTGGGAAAGACAGACTAGATGATGTAAATTCCCTTTCAGACCACTGCCTCTCCTCTTAATTTTATGTTCTCATGGGTTAGTAAAAAAAAATTTGTGTGCAAAAGCTCCTTTTCTTGGACGGGGGTGTGAGGGTGCTTTTTAAGTCTATACCCAGTGCTGGGTGTGGTGGAGGTATTCCAGGGAAAGGCCCCCCAGCCTTGGAGAAGAGGTGTACTGGTGCTGCTGTGTTGAATAGCTGTTATTTTGGGATCTGATTGAATTAGGACTCCCTTGAACTCTATCAGTCCTGCTGCACAGATAAAGGCTTGTTTATTTTTCATTGGCCCTTTGTTGAAATAAAACGGTTTCTGATAATGCCCAAGTAATTCTTTTTATCGACATCCAGGAGGCTGATACGGAAATAAAAAATAGGGAACTCTTTCAGTGGAGATTAAGATCTCTTGGAAACGTGGCAGGCTTCCAACATGAAGTATTGTCATCGCTTCTGCTGAGCAGGTCTGTCGATGCTACTGCTCCTCTCCACAGCAGCCACTTGCCCTGGAAGAGGAGCTTACTTAAGAATCCCATTTTCCTGAAATTAAAGAGCTGGGTGGAAGAATATTTTAGCAGATGCATCCCACATCTGATACATTAGGGGGGGAAAAAAAGGAAGTAAAAGTCATAGGGACAACTTTTATGGAACATTTTAAAATAAATTAAAAAATAGAAGTTAGGTTTATTCCTGTATTGGGTAACATGCTGTTTTCTGGTGTGCTGTGAACCTTCAAGGGGGATTATGCCCATCTGAAACAAGGGGGTCCTGCCTGGGGATGCCTCTGGAGCAAGGGGACAGAGTGAGGGTGCGCTGCAGAAACTGGGGAAATTCCCAGGGAATGTGAGGACCCAGTTAGTCAGTAAACTGCTGCTTCTTAGAGTTAAACTCATTAAAGTCCCCTTGCTCATCTGAGATCTAAGCTATGGGATACCAGGCTGTGCGTAGCCTGGTATGCTGTGTTGTTTAGAGATGTTTTAGGCTGGCGGTTTTTTGAGTGGTGAGAGATGGGGCAAATCATTAGGAAGTGTGAACTGGATTGGGGAGGTGACCGTCCATCCTGAAGGACCCATGCCCAGAGGACTGCTGAAAGCTGCAGGCACTCTGCTTGATCCCCGTGCAGTAACACACTGTGCACAGGGCCACGGAGGTGCCACTCAGCTGGACACTTGTCATCTGCCCTTGCCATCCACGGGGCACTGAGACCATGGTTGGAGAAGCCCTGCCAGGCATGGGCAGCAGGCAGAAGGGGGTGTGCAGAAAATGGGAGTTGAACAGTGGCTGGCAGCAGTCCAGGGCAGAGCCCACCCCGGACAGGGCCTGCTGGCATGGTCCCAGTGGTGCTGGCTGTGATGGATGGGCTGCCATGGCAACCCTCCCTATGCCTGCAGCCACATCTGTCACCAAGGGGGACAAATTGCTAATAGGCAGGTTGCCACATACCTGCACGTGGCAAGCACCATGGGGTGGCCTCCGGGGTGTCCTCTGAAGCAGATAATCTGGGGCAATATGGGTGGGGAAAAAGGAGTTAGTATGATTAGGGAGGGAACAGCCCCTCAGTTAGGGTAGCAGCGCTGCCATTGTGCAATACTCAGGACTTTCACTGCATAGTTGCAATGTGCTTTTTCATGGTATGGAGTTGTAGGGACCCACTGAATTGCAGCAGGGGGATGTGAACAGAGTCTGGATATGGAGACTGAAAAACAAGGGCAGCAAGGCTCCATGGAAAATGGAGCACGAGCTGTCAGAGCACTGGGTTGCACCTGTGCAGGTCCAATGAGGATTGCTTTTCTTAATCTGCTTATATACGCTGAAAAATATTTTTGAGCAGTTGTGATACTTTGCATCACAGAAATTAGATCATGAAACGTGTGAGAGGAGTTGGTTTTCAGTTGAGCTGTATCTCTCTAGTCCCTCCAAGCCCTGCAGTCCCAGGAGAGTGAGGAGGAATTGGAAATGCTCCTCTGGCTCCTGATCGAGGGCCTGGGGTTAGCAGAGCAGCTTTCTGCTGCTGTCTGGCAGAGTAATCCAACACTGTTTCATTCTCACTCCTCTTCAAAGCAGTGTCAATGCTGTAAACAATGCAAGACTGCGAGCCCAGCTCATTTTGCTACTATCCCTAACCCAAAGCTTTCAGCCTGCTCAGGACCCGTGGCAACAGCTGCCTGCTGCCTCCCCAAGGAACATGGAGTGCTTGGCTGGCCTCGATGTGCAGGGAAGTGCAGTCAGGGTAAAGCCAGGCAAGTCATTTATTGAGTGACTCGTGTGAGAGCAGTTGGATGCTGCTGTTGGAGAGGGGAGAGCGGAGCAGCACTGGCCCCACTGCTCCCAACCCAGGTGTGCTGTTGCAGTGTGACAACCTGCTCCCACACCAGCACCAACACAAGCAATTAAAACTTGGGTTTATCTTGAGCAGAGTGTTTTTCGTTGCTAGTTACCTGTTTCAGAAATGGACATCAGCTTTTCTGCTGATCCACCAAGTGAAGGTCTGTGTTTTATTGCTCTGCTGCTGGCTCCAGATGCCATGATGGGTGTGATGAGGGACCCTTCTACACAGGAGCCAGGCTGTGGGGTGGCATATGAAGTTGTGGTTGCCTGGCCATACATGACCATGTTGCACCTGGGTTCTGTTTCCACACAGAGCAGAAGGAATGATTTCCAGCAGCATTTAGCCTCTGGGTGTTGTGTGCTTATTTTCTGTTACTTGAAGGAAGTCAAATTGTGCCTGGGCTGAGGAATAGGAACATAGAAGGATTTGATTGTGGAATAGAGAATTTGTTTAATTTTGGAATATTCCTCTGGACAAGCTGGAGTAGTTCATCAACTGATTTGGGGTTGCTATGCTGGACATACTCAGGTTTGAGCCTTTCTAGGTAACACACAGCAGTGACAGGAGCAGAGGTCTTAATGGCCATTCCCAAACTGGGGACAGTGGTGGCTGATTGCAAGCTGCAAAGGCTCTTTAAAGCAAAAAATCATGAAAAAGCAGGACACAGCTGCAGCTTCTGAATTTGCCTTGCTTATGAAGTTTGCTGTCACTCTGGTATGAAGAGCTAAGTAAATGCTAAATGAACTGTATTTAAAAATACTTCCTCAATAAATGGCCTTGCAAATTAAATTTTGGAAGATGATCTTACCTTTAGCCCATCTTGATGATAATTTTAATTATGGTTAATAAAAATTCAATCTGCTTTTGCAGTTTATTGTCTTACTCCATCATGACTTCATCCCTTAAGAAGACCGGTAATGATGCAAGTCTGTGAGGGCAAAGCACTCACCTAGAGCCACGAGTATCCAAGTGTCATTTGAAGCTTTTCCTGAGTATATTAAGCTCTGCCTTAAAATCAGCTGGAATTTCTGTTCACATTTCTTTTTCTCCTGTAAGATCGTTGGGTTTCAGATTAAATATACCCATAGAGTGTTGATAAATTGATGCCCATGACTTAGGCTGTGTCCCAGTGACCCATCTGGATGACTTGGATCCTGCTGGGGTGGAAGAGCTGTAGGCATATTCTTTGCCTTTGCATGGAGCAGACTTTGGCCAGTCACTCATCCATTTCTTGAAGCCAGTTTCCTGACACAGCAGGGACATACCAGGAGTTTTTCAGATGTCAGTTCAGGAAGAGAAAAGAAACTTAGCATCAAAACTGAAGATAGGAGCATGGTCAAAGACAAGTAAGGTATAATCTACTCAAGTATTTTACTTAACCTGGTGGGTTTTGGCAGTGCTGTGTCTGAATTTTATGATCATTGTAATTTATGATAATCTTAAATCACTGCATTTGTGCAATTTGGTCAGGAGTAACCCTTCTGCAGTTTTTCTTCTTCTCTTGGCCTGTGCTTTTAATAAAGTGATGTCACTTGCTTGGTGAATGTTAAATGCCATGTAAGCTTCATGTGACAAGAAACTTTAAACATGCACATCAAAGAATCTGGCAAGGCACCACTTGCAAGGGAATATCTTTTAGTAGGATGTAGATCTAATTGGAAAACATGGTTTCACATCTGAGAGCAACATTGCACAGGTCTTGCAGGAGGCTATGCTCACTTTCTGAAGCACAGTGGTGGCTCCTGCATGCCCTGGGGATTCGTCATGTCCCTGGGAGGCAGACTCACATCCTGTGCTATATTTATAACACTATTATTTCACAGTTGCTCGATGACAAGATTAAGTTTGGGCTGAGTTAGGTCATTTTACTTCAATATTTGATATTCTGACACTTGGGAAGTGGTGCGATTGGTGGTGATCAGTCTTGTTTGAACCAACCTGAGCAGTCAGACCCAGCTCCTGAGAAGCCTGAAGCTGCATGGCAACCTTCCCCTCAATGGAGGTTTACTGCTCAAAAAGATGATCAAAATAGATCACCTGGTTAAAAAATAATTAATTTGAAAAGCACACCTGGTTTCTAAGGTTGGAGGAAGCTTTCAAACATCTGTCTTGGTACCTTTGCATTTTCAAAGAACTCACATGCACGAGGAAGAGTTTTGTTTTACTGTTATTGGCGCACATCGATCAGAAGTATAAAGTAGGGTGTGTAGGGGTTTGAGAATTCCAATCTCTTCCACTGGTTTTCAGCACTGGACTGATTCCTGTTTCTTGCTCCTAACCTTCTGGAGAGTAACAAGCCTTTCAAGCCTTTTCACCCTTTTATCGTTTTGTTTTTATAAGGAAACCCAGATGGACTGTAAGCTGATAGGTTCAGGATGATGGCTCTGCATAGCATCATGAGAGTCCCACAGCAGCAGTGCCAGCATCAGGGTCCTGCCCTTGGGGTCGGGCAGCCCAGGGGACACTGTTGATGTCGTTGGATTAATTAGATTCCTGTTCCATTTGGCAGCTGGTGATGGAGTTCTGCGGCGCAGGCTCTGTCACCGACCTCATCAAGAACACGAAGGGGAACACCTTGAAGGAGGAGTGGATCGCCTACATCTGCAGAGAGATTTTACGGGTACGTGTGTGGAGAGAGCTGAATGTTGGAGGTTGTTGGAGTGTGCCCCTGGTTCTCAGGGGACATGGAAAGCCTTTGGCTCCACAGGCTTTGTGGATGCTGTGCTGCCATGGGCTGGAGCCTCTGTGGTGCCAGCAGGCATGAATGATTCATGTGCTTGTATGATGCATAATAAATAAGCCCTATTTAATGCCCTTTAGCTCTGTTAGTTCCCTGAATTTTAACCCTCCTTTTCCTTCTACAAAATATATCTTCCTTTTAGTATTAGTAGGGCAAAGATTTCTTCACATTAGAATTACATTTTTAGTTAACAGGTGAGGACTAGTAAAGTCTGTGGAAAGAAGAACCTTCATTATTAAAAAGCATCCTATGTTTTATTAAATCCTTGTCTCTGGCTTTAATAAGGATGCTGCAGCTTTTAGATCCTTGACATAAATGTTTGACTGAAGTGTCTTAAAATGGGCCACGCCAGAATTTTGTGTACTGGGAGATGGCAGCTTCAGCAAAGACTTGACTGTTTTGCACAGCTGAGATCAAATGATGTCATTGTAATAGTTGCCTGACATTAAAATGTATCAGTTTGTGAACCGATAATTTGTCTAAGAGAAAATAGAAATATCTGGCATGTTTAGGAAACAAAAGCCATTCACATGATAGGATGAGAGGAAATGGCCTCAAGTTGCACCAGAGAAGTTCTTTCTTCATCAAAAGGGTTGTCAAGCATTGGAACAGGCTGCCCAGGGAAGTGATGGATCCCCATTCCTGGAGAGATTTAAAAGATGTGTGGATGTGGCATGTAGGGACGTGGTTTAGTGGTGGGCTTGGCAGTGTCAGGGTTACGGTTGGATTGGATGGTCTTAAAGGCCTTTTCCAACCTAATCAATTCTATGATTCTGTGTAAAGAATGAGGTAAAATGATCGCCCCAAAAGGATGTGACTGATACTTAGGCTGCCATGGGTGTCCAGAGGTGTCACAGCACTTCTCTGTTGATCCTGAATGCCACTGTCTGCATCACCATGATGTGCAAAAGATGCTGGCACATAACTAATCAGCTGTTGTATGGACACTGCTTTCAGTGCCAGGAGGCCACAGTTACATGGGTTTTAAATGTATGAGCTCCCTGAGCCTGCTTCTTAAAATAATCCCTGGCAGTGAGTCAGGACCCAGCCACTGACTCATGTCCTGGGGCCACCATTGAGTGTCATCACTTGCATTTTGGGTTCACATTGGGGCAGTCGGTGGGTGACCTCTGTAGGCTTTTGGGTGGTGAAAGGCATCCAACTTCATGCTGCAGAAGGTGGTTCACTCTTGGTTCAGACATTAATGGACAGTTATAATTCTAACACATGTTGTTAAAGGATTTATTGAAATTCAGTGGAATTTTCACTTGGCTTCCAATGCACAAAGGTGGCTCTAACCAAGTATAATATGGCTAAAAAAGGACTCCCATACAAATATAATCTATTCCACAGTGTTTTCCCAAGGTAACGAGCGTAAAATGACTAATAACTACCAGTAGTGATAGCAGAGATTCTTTTCTTCCTCAAATATGAACGTTTAATGTGAAATGTAAGCCTAATGCAAAATTAGTTTTTGAAGGAATCCATATTTTTCCTAAGCTGGCAATATAGGTGGATGTTACTTTGAAATAATAAATGAATGAAATAGAGATGTAGGTTGCAGAAAGAAATTAATGAGCTAATAAAACAGCAGCACAGCAAAGCTAGTTTACCTTTAGCCTTTGAGACAGGCTTTTAATTTGAGCCATATCTCTATTAGGAATATGTGCAAGTTATAACATTTGTATTTGCATGGTAGCTTTTTTAATACAAGCATCTCAGTGTATTGAAATTCAGTTTATTGGGCCGATATAACAAGGTAATTGTTTTCTTCAGTTTCTGGATGATGAAAATACAGAAAGGAGACAAACCTATTCTATTATTCATGCTTCAGAAATGGCTCCTTAAGGCAAGGGAGCACCTGGGGGAAATGATGTCTAGAACTGTGGAGAAATTTGGGTTAATATAGGTTCCTGCAGAAACCTGAAAGGTTTGGTTTAATCCCCACAGGATCAGTGGTTCTCTGCAGTGGAGAGCACCTGCTGCGCTACGTAGAGCCCGTGGGCCTTGCCCAGCATGTCCTCCCAGCATGGGACACAGGACAGTGTTTGGAGCATGTGATAAACAAAAGCATTCTCGAGTGCTTAACTCCAACTGTGATCTTTTTATTTCTGCAGCATAATTGGTTGAGGAGGAATGTCAGAAAATAACATGCTTTGAACTTGGATTCCTCTAACCTTTCTCTGAATTCTCTAGGGCTTGAGTCATCTACACCAGCACAAAGTAATTCATCGAGACATCAAGGGACAGAATGTATTGCTGACGGAAAATGCAGAAGTGAAACTAGGTAAGAGTTGGGTTAGAGCTCTTGGAAACTGCAAGTGGACTGGCTGGAGGGAAATTGTACATGACCTGGAGAAAGGGGTTGGGTACTAAGCGCTGCTCTGTGTTTTCTGCCATGCTGGCCTCAATAACATGACCTTTGGTGTTGACCAAATGCTGTGTTGTGAGCTGCCAGATGGCTGAGTTGTGTGTGCAAAGATGCACTTGCAGTGGTGTTACTGTTCAGACAGCTCTGCCATCAGATACAGGTTAAGTAACCAAGACCATTTTTTCATGCCACAGATTGAAAATTGCCCTGTGTGCATCACCAGGCATTATCAAAGCCTGTTCAACAGCCACAGCTGCAGGGTAGTGCCCTGCAGGATCATAATTCATTCAGTTTAGTGCGACATAATCCAGACTCCTTTTCCAAACTACCGTGATGGAGAGAGTTTAATTTGCAAGAACTCCTCTGAATTTGGTACTTGGTGTTAGCCCCCCTGGAGAAGAGCAGGCATTCATGTGAAGATCCTACGGAAGGCAGTTGATCAGTGCAGACGATGTGTTGTATTCTCAGTTGTCCAGCACCAACGTTATTAAGGCTACCTCTGCATATTTTAATTTATGCTGGTAATGGAATATCCCTTATGCTGGTGATGTGTGGTGCAAGCCTTGTTTTCCCATGCCTTTCCTCTCCCTTTATAGTAGAATCAAATCCCAGCTTAACAGATGGCACCATCAGCTCATTTGGCTTTATGCTGGTGAAGATTCTCCTCCAAGGGGAAATTCTCTAGGGCAAATCTGCAACCATTGTGTTGTGTAAAGTGTACTTAGTGGACCATAGAGTATTTTCTCATTGATTTGATTTCATCATCTTTTGCTTCATTTTGCAGCTCTCTGCTTGTCATTTCCCTACGAGCCTTTGTCCTTGGCCCTTAGTTCCTTAAGTCTTTTGCATTTCTGCCATTTCCAGCAAGAATCTAGGTAGAAAAATGAGGCTTCCACAGATATTTGGCAGGCTTTAATTCAAATGAGCAAGCATAGAACAAAGGCTGCTGCTTATTCATGTTGCTAACCCTGTTTCTCATTAGTATGAAGAGCTGTGATTTCTTTTCATTGCCTCCTGGCAAGGAGGAAAAGGCACAGGGTTTCATACAAAACCTGGACATCAGATGATCGGGTTTGTCCTTGTTTGACCTCTGCTGATCCCAGCAGAGATCAAACAGGAATGTCTCTGGCCACATCTTTCTTTCCTGGCTGCGCAGAGTTGTTCTGAATGAACACAGTGTTTTGCATTCAACAGAGGAGTGTTGCTCAGGTTTGTCTCTGACCTTACAATGCCCCATTGTGTCTCTGATCCACAGTGGATTTTGGTGTCAGTGCTCAGCTGGACAGGACGGTGGGCAGGAGAAACACCTTCATTGGAACGCCTTACTGGATGGCCCCCGAGGTCATCGCCTGCGATGAAAATCCTGATGCCACTTACGACTTCAAGGTACTTAAACCAGCATGTTCTTACTCAGGAATTTAGTATATCCTTGCAGCTTTGAAAACTACACTGACAGGCAGCGCAGTCTCCTCTTGCTCTCTGGCTGTGGGATTTTGAGATGCCAGTTCAGGTCCAGCATGAATCCTTGTTGTGCTGTTCACGTATCCAAATTTTCTGTGGGGAAGTCTTTCCCCATGCTGAGAAAGGTATCAGACTGAGGCTTCCTACCTGCTACCCTGCTTTTCAGTGCTGTATGTTTAAATACTCCAGTCAAACATGCTGTATTTGCTCTATTTACTCTGGAGAGAAGTCAGGTCAGGTTTAGAAAGGGCAAAATCACATCTTCTGGCCTGCAGGCTGATATTCGCAGGGAGATCTGAAGGCTGCCACACAATCAGACATTTAGGGGGCTGACCTACTTTTCACATGTCTCTATAGTCTGTTTGAAGTTTATTTTTGGATCAGTGGCAGCACAACATCACTGCTGAGTTATTATGTGGCACAGAGCACTGTGCCATGCAGCAGGTCTGCAGGAGGGTTAGGAGTCCCACCTGCCCATTCAAACTACAGTGAGGCCTGATGTTTAAAGCAGGGAGAGCTTAATATATTTTATCCTTTTCTGCCTTACTGCAAGTTTCTGGACACACATCTGTAGAAATACCCCCTGATTTTTTGTCCCTTGGTTTTTTGAAGTGTCCAGAACTTGAATTTCTAGCTCCAAACCTCCTAAGGTCCAGAGAGGAGGACACTGACATAGGAACTTTGGAGGGAAAGCTCAGACATCGAAAGCTCACTGTACCTCTGTTCATGCACTTGCTGAGAGGTCACTTTACAAGATGGTGTTTAAACAGGACTTTGAGACCCTCTGGTGTGGTCTCCTTTCTGACAGCAGAACGCTCCAATGTAGCAGTCCCTCAGCCCACCATCATGGTGCAATTTGGGGTGCAATTGCTGATCATTCAGAGACATTTTTGACAGATTAATGATTTCAAAGTAACCAAGTGATGCTTTGCTATTTCAGCCATTTAAGTGCATCAGTCAGCTTTTGAACTGATGGTTTTCCAGAGAGCAGCTTTCCGGGCTGAGTTCAGATTCAGGGTTACAGAAATCATTAATGATAAGGACATGTAGAAATAGTTTAATCTGCAATTACTTATTAATCTTTGATTAACCAATTACAACAGGCATTTCCTCAGCTCTGCTGATGGCAGTGCTTCGTGGCAGGGCTGCACCCTGCTCTAGCTGCTCCCACCGCATCTCCACTGCCAGCTGCCTGTGCAGCACTCTCATTAATCACAGCTTTTTGTTATTATTTTTTAAAAAAAGGACTGATATCTTCATAGGCTCCTTTCTACCTTCTGAAATCCCTGAGGATTTTCCTCTTGCCAGAATAACTCTAGGGCACTTAATATGCCGTTGACTGATGCAGAAGCTCGAGGGTCAGAATCCCTCTATTGTCCCAGAGGATCAGATGCTCGTAGCGAGCCGGGCGCTCGCATCTCTGAAGTTGGCATTGACCATTTTCCTGTGGCTGGGAGTATGGAACAGAAGGCTGATTGCTGCTGACACGCTCACTGCAGGGTGCTCTCGGAGCTCATAGGGATGTGGGAGCCGCTGGACATTGGTCCCTACCTCGGATCACATCCCTGCACCTGATGCTCTTGCTTTGAAGTTGGCGGGGGAGGGGGTGGGAAGGATGTAAATGATAATTATTTCTTTTAAAAGGGATGCAAATCAGATGCTCTCAGGTTTAGCCAACCGGCTTGAAATACTGAATACAAAAGATGAGATTTAGAGGGTGAAAAAAGGAGTCCTCACAGGCTTAATCTGTTGGACAAAAAGTCTCTGATCTCACTGTTTTCTCAGCCAGAAAGAGATGCCTGTGTAATCTGTGGAAGGAGGCAGTAAATACCTCCTCACATAAATAAACGACTTTAAAAAAGAACAAATAGAAGCCCCACATTGTTGAGGTTATTTGTTGGTTTTTTCCCCAGTCGGTCTTCTTTTTTTCTTTAGAGATATCTTGTCAATAAGCTTAGCATCAGAAGGAGGGGGAGAAGGGAGCCTGCTTTGCTTCCCTTCCCAAGTCAAGACAATTCAAATATATTAGCACAGCAGCTCTTAGCTGGACGTACTGAAAAGCTTTTCAGTCTGAAAAATAAAAACTACACAAAAAATCCCTGAATTTCAGATCATTACAAAATGCATGCTTCCCGCTGAGTTTTCTGCTTTCTCTGGGAGACTTAGAGGGGTGATAATCCCTTTCTGTATTGCTTCAGCTTTAATATCACTTGGCATCTTGCATATACTGCTGGGCACCTCAGTATGGAAAGACACATTAGGAATTTGGAAGGAGTTCAGTGGCAACCCAGAGGGACGGGGTCATGTGTGCTGAATCATGTGGAAAGACTGTGATAATTAAGTATGCAGCAGAAATCCCAGATGACCAGAAACAAAGAATGGATGAGACTATATTGTGAAAGGGCTGGAAATAAGGTTTGAAAGAGAATTTTTAAGCAAGTACAAAGATGTGTAGCAAGTGCAGCATTTGTTAAGGGAGAACTTGAGTCAAAAATGAGGAAAAATGCCTTGAAATTGAAAATCCAAGTTGCCTTTTCTGAAGGGTGAATGTGAAAAGGTACTTGTGGTTACTAGAGGCTCCCTTTAGCTCTGGCTGAGCTTTTGGGACTTTGTACTGGGAAAAACAGCCTTTGTGAGATTTACTTGCTAAATGGCATGTTTAGGGGCTTGAGGCAGTTTGGAAAGGGCAGCTTTTGAACTGAAGAGAGGAAAGCTGAAGTGGGACTGCAGGGATGTGGTAGAGAGCAGAGCACAATGTGAGAGCTGGAGATGCAGGAGGAAGGGTGGAAGGCAGAATCCATCCCTTCCACCTTGAGATGAATTGATCTGAGTCCTGTTCCCAGTCCAGCAGATGCTGGATTGTGAATCTGCAACAACCCTGTACATGGTGTCCAGAATAATGAATTAGCCACCTTCTGCCAAAAAAACAAGTTGTGGCAGTGTCATAAGGGAAGGTGCTCATTTTCTCTCACTGGGCATGTCCTTTCTCTGCCTCCTCCACTGCCAGGAGAGCCAATGCATCCTTTGGGGCTCATTACCAGAGGTGCAGCCGCAGCTCATTAGTGATGAAAGGGTGGGGAGGAGGCACTGGAGGGGAGCTCACCACTGCTGTCTGGCATGGAGCTGAGGATACAGGTGTCCCTCTTTGCAAGGGAGAAGATGAAAGGAAAAGTGATACAGGTATGAAATCAAAGAGTTTCCCAAATAGATGTGTTTTTTCTGCTCTGATCTGTCAGGAGACTACCAACCATATGTGCTAAGCAGGGCTTGGGTACAGGGTGAATAAAAGTGTCTACTTTTCCTTCCACTGGGAAAATGATGGTGTTAGGCTTCCATTGAATGAGCAGTCCATGATACAAGAGCCTTCTGAGGTATCTCATCGTGCTTCATGCATCAATTTCAGGCAGTCTGTTTTCTGTGGAGCTGTATCATATCCATGGGTATGTGTCACCCAGTGCTAAGCAGGGTTTGCTGATTATTCCAGCCATGAATTTGCTCCTTACTCCAGGGAGCAGTTTGTCACCAGCTCATGCAAGAACTGAGGGTTTGTTTGATAGTGCACAGGGCTCATTAAATGCCCCACCAGGGGACCTTCGGGTCACCAAGCTGTCCCTGGGCAGTGTCCTCACCATGGCTGCTGGGAGTGGTGCCAGCAAGGTGGCCATGTCCCACACCAAAAGTGGCTTCAAAGTTTTGGCATAAACAGTGGAGTTGGAAGCCTCTTCTAAAGCTCCAACACATGGCAGGAGGGTGAGGCAATGTCCAAGGTGTGAGTCTCGGGGCTGACAAAGGACACAGGGTCCTGGCTCACAGGGCTGAGCCCTTAGGGCTGGAGAGAGTCCCCCTCACCTGGTGCCTGATGCTGTGACAGTGCTCCCCTGTGTCACAAATGTCCCTCTGCTTTCTCTTACAGAGTGACTTGTGGTCTCTGGGGATAACGGCCATCGAGATGGCAGAAGGTGCTCCCCGTAAGTAGAGTCATTCCTGTGTTCATTAACCCTGGGTTGTGATTTGCTGGGCTTTCCGAGCACCAGACAGTGCTTGGTTCTCTATAAGAACAGCATCCCAAGGTTTTCCCAAGCAACCTGGGCTGGCTGAGATGGATCTCTCAGCATCCATGGGAACAAAGCTGCCAGGACAACATGGCCTAGGGGACAGGATGGGCAGTGAGCAAATGCACATGGCCCTGTATGACATACTTGAGCACTCTGGGACTCAGTTTCCCCGAATAAAATATGGGTGAAGAAGGAAGGGGTGGAGAACTGGAAGCAGGTAAAACACTGCTCCTCAGAGTTGCTGTTTTACCAAGCTCTGCGGTGACACCAGTAGTGACACACTGGGTTCGGCTGGTGCACCTGCACAGGTCAGGCTGCCATAGAGCTCAGCGTTATCCTGGGCTGTCCTTGCAGGCTGGTAAGTGCAGGTAGATTAAGGCAGCACATCATGGCACATAGTGCAGCTGTCCCATGCTCCAGGCCCGTTGCTGGGCAGGTGCTGAGGACCTGGAGCTGCAGGAGCACAGGTATCCCCAGCCCTTCCCTGCCACTGAGCCTGGCACTGCTGGGGACACACACCTCTTGGAAGGGGATGTCAGCTCTCACCTGCTGTGCAGGTCTCGTAGGTTCAGAGGAAACTGGAGTCTCCCCAGTTGGATGTCCATGCTGTGTTTAATGCCTGTTCTTGCAAATTGCAGCTCTGTGTGACATGCATCCCATGAGGGCCCTCTTCCTCATCCCCCGCAACCCAGCCCCGAGGTTGAAATCAAAGAAGTGGTGAGTCTCTTTCTCAGTCTTTAGCAACTGTGAAATGTTTCTGGAGCAACTTGTTTCTGCAGCCCAGGCTGGGTATTTTGTATTAACATTTGTATGCCTTCACGGGTTGGTGATGGTCTCCAGCATCACTCTGGTGAGTGTTGGGTCTTGATCTCCTGTGGAGGGGAAGTGTGGGCTGAAGGATCCCCCATGGGTTGGATGGCATCCTTGGAAGGCAGGGGTATGAAAACTCTGACACTGCCATTTCACAGCACTGTTGGCTTTTCCAGGGCAGTTCATGCTGCCTGAAGTCTGATGACACTTTGCTTGGCTCCTGTTTCTTTCCAGTCAGGTTCCGTTTTCAAGTGGAAATGTGTATCCAGGCCAAAAAAAGGATAGTTTATCTTGAAAGCCCAGGAATGTGGAGATTTGTATGTAGTTTGGGCTTTATTTTAAAATTTTGTAGGAAAAGATACATCACTGTTTTGGAAAGGGAAAAAAAAGGCGAGGCATGCCAGTAAAAACCCGCTGAAAAACATTCCTGAAGCCCAGCAGATGTTGTTTTGTTACTGTATGTTCTGTATTGATGGAAGTGGAGTCCTTAAAAACACTTGTCTTTGGTTTGTGCTGTTTGATTGCCCTCGGTTCAGCAGTGGTTTGGTCAGGAAAGATCTGCCAGAGGTTGGAAAGACATCCCTGTGCTCCCAGATAGGCTGAGCTCCTGGAGGGATGTTTTGCCGTAATGCCTGAAATTTTATTATTTTACTGAAATCACACACACAAAAAAAGAAGAGCACATGGTAGGTGTGGAAAACACTTGGTGCCACAGCAGTCAGGTATTTTGTTGCTGGGACAGGAACAAGAGGGTCTTGGAATCCTCTGCATCCAATGTATAGTGTTGGGGGTTTAGGGCCAGACACAAAATACTCATCCAGGTTTTGTCAGGAGGCATCTTAATTTCCTCAGCCTGATCAACAGCTGCTCCAGTACCAAACCAGGAGGAGAGGGACCATGCCCAGCTGGCTCTGCAGAGGATGTCAAAGATACTCACTCTCTCCTTGCACAGTGTTTTGAGGATACTGTTAGTCAGCTGGGAAAATGGTGTAAATTGTTGTTTTCTGCCAGATCACCAGCTCCTTCATTATCCTCACTGTTACAGCTCAAAATGGATTGTGAGCCTTCAGAGCTTATTTTTCATACTGAAGTGCTGTTTATTCAGCAAAGGCTTCCTCAGTCTCCTGGCTGAGGGGAGCTGATGAAAGCAGGTTTTGAGCAGGATATTTCACCGTCTCCTAAAGGCAAAAATGGAGCTGGAGTGAAAGTTGTATTTTAGTACCTGCCCTGACACACCAGGATGTGCTCTGTACAAAGTAGGGTGTTCCTTGACACCACCTGCCCCACGCACATCCAGTGGCTGACTCAGGTTTGCACATCTTGTGGTGTCTGCCCAGGGTCAGTTGGTCAGTCTGGGTCTGTGCTCTGCCCATGCCAGGGGTAGCATCCTGGGTGCTTTTGAGAGAAGGATCTGGGAAGTCATAATGGAACTCCAGCTTTGAGGGGAACCTTGGTGCTCACCTGGCCTCTGCTACCCCTACATGAGCAACGAGGGATCTCTGGCCTCCATCAGAGCTGGGACACATGTAGTTTAGGCAGCTCAGACCTATGTACATCTTCCAAACCTTCATTGCCATGGGAAGCTCCAGAGGATCCAGATGAAGCTCCACCAATTCCTTAAAAGCAAATTTTTTCAGCATTTTCAGTGTGACTCTGGGTAGATTTGTTGTCCTTGACTCATTGGCTGGAGGTTTTGGGCCTGGCCAGGATGGGTCCTGGAATTCTGCATGCCCGTCCCAAGAAGAGTGGAGATGTTTAACCAGGCATTCATGGTGGGTCCCTGGCAGTCCATGAGCTGGTTATCACAAGCCCAGGTCACAAGAGCAAAGCAAAATGAAGAAAGGTTCACCATGAACCTTTGAGTTTGTCCTTGCTTTTGTGCGCAGCAACACATAAATAAAAGTACACCAGGTGGACAGATCATCTTTTTCCTTACTTGAAAGAAGTAACAAAGGCACTCAGCACCTTTGAGGGTAAGTCAGAGAAAGCCAAGAGAGAGTGCTGGCATGGAAGCTGCTCTACTTGAAAATTGCGGAGAGGAAAATAATTTTGTTGCTGACTCAATACTTGAACTGGCTTTTGAAATAGTGCTGTGTTCCTATGAAATTAAAGTCTTCAGTGTATCATTTTCTTTCCCAATTAAATCCAGCCAGCAACAAAGCTTTATTTTCTTTTTCCCATGTTTCTCAGGGAAAATGAACTCAAACTTCAGTGATTCTGTTCCCATAAACCTTCCCTAGACCTGCCTTGTAAGAGACACAAAACCTCTTTGTTAATGAGGTGATATTTGCACTGTGATACCACTTTTCATCCAAACAGCTGCAAAGACTTTGCAAACATTGATTTAAGCTTTACAAGCGCCAGGAGCTGGAGGAGCAGTGTTTCAGGGAGGTGGGCTGACCTGTGTCTGGGGATGGGATGAGATGTGTGATGGTGTTCTCCTGGATCAGAGCCAGGGAGAAAGCCCTTGGCTTCTGCTCCAACTCCAGTGAGGGCTGAACTGTGTGACTGGACAGGCTTACCTTTTTCAGAGAGGAAGATTTTGGGAAATCAGACGCCTGAACTGGTCCCTGTCCATAGCTGCTCAGCCAGCTCAAGGATGCAAAGGTGTCCTAGGGCATTACAGGGTACTGGGACCCCCATCCTCAAGAAATGGGCAAACCCATCACTTACTGGAGGATAACTTCTTAGCTACTTCACCTTGACTGTGTTTGTACATGCTCTGGACCACACATCCAGGACTGGAGCCTCTCCAGCTTCACATGAACAAGGGAAAATCAATATTTTAGAAGCAGATTTTTTTTGAGCATTGCATGGATTGTCCCCTCTGGATTCACCAAGGCACTGGGCTTTCAGAAGCAAGGTGGAGAAGGAAGATTTGCTTGTTATTAAACTGGAAGGAGGATTTAATTGGATCCAGTAGTGTATTTTATTTTTGCATCTCAATTTGTATGGATTAGCACTTAAAAGATAAATCACTTTTAGCCTTACAGCTTAAAAGTAAAATCCCTGAAAGCTTATTGTTTTTCTTCTAATGCAATTCTGTAATATCTGTTGGCTTCTGACATAAATCTATATTCATTTTCTTACTTGCTAAAGCAACATAGGCTATAGTAGCCTGTCAACATCTTCCTTTACTGTAAATCCCTATTCCCTTGGGTTTATAATGTGGTGAAAATAGTTCCAGGAAAACTTTTGATATGCAACACTTGAGACTAAGAGAAATTTGTTTATTAAAGATTTGGCTGAAACTGTGTTAGCTGAGATTGACTGGAACTTTGTGGGCAGGCAGGCTGTGAGGAGAGCAGAGCTCTGACACCCATAGCCATGTTCCCACCTCTGCCCAAGCCAGGCTGCCCAAAGAGCGTGTCCCATTCAATTGGATCCATGATGAGTATCCATGATCCACCAGGGCATGGTGGCCCACTGGTTGTGATGCCATAGTGATGCTGCTGAGAGGGTAGGGAAGGGCTGCAGGCAGCAGCATCACCCAGAGATTGCCTGAGCTTTAACAGGTCATGTAATGTTGGGAGGTGAAATCTGAAAAAAAAAAAATCAACCTAGCTTGTCCCACTCATGTTCAGAAAGATTCATCTCTTGAAACACTGCCTGGGGCCATAAAATAGGAGAAACAATCTATAAGGAGTTACGTTTATGTCAGTATGTGTTGTCTCTTGTTTCTACCTGCAGTTTCACAGGTCAGAGGGATGGGAGGAGGAACACTCTCTTGCTTTTTTTCTTGGTTGCCATTGGTGACATCTGGCTTTGGTAATTCCAGTCTTACTGATGGTTCCCAGCTTTCTCCAGACTCAGCAGAATGAAGGTTTTTACAAATTGCACTGGGAATTTATAAATAGGAGCATGCAGGGGAAGAGCAGGAGAAAATGAAGTGATAAAGGGCACATGTGATGGTGCAGCTTTGAGACAGTGCTAAGCATTGAGAGATCATGGAAATCCTTTTGGAAGGCTGCCTGTGAGCAAGAACTGTGTGGCAGCCAAAAAGTATTCTCAAATACCCACAGGTTTTTCATTTTCTAGTACAAAAATAGATATATTTACCTGTTTTCTCTGTACCTTCCTTTACTGTCCTTGCCCAGGTCTAAAAAGTTTCAGTCCTTCATTGAGAGCTGCCTAGTGAAGAACCACAGCCAGAGACCCACCACGGAGCAGCTGATGAAGCACCCCTTCATCCGAGACCAGCCCAATGAGAGGCAGGTCCGCATCCAGCTCAAGGACCACATTGACAGGACTAAAAAGAAGCGAGGCGAGAAAGGTGAGTGCAGAAGAGAGGAAGGTTAATGGACAAACGGCACTATGGGCTGTCCTTGACCCCTGCCATGTGCTCAGACATCCCTGTGGGGGCAATTCATGACCCCTGCCACATGCTTGAGAATCCCAAGGGTAGACCAAGGCATATCCATGTGGATAGAAGAAGGAAAGCAGAGGACTGGGCTGCTCCTCGTCTCTGTACCAGTTCCCCTCATTCAGATGGCTGAGTTTGTTTGGAATCTGATTGAGTTCAGTGGGTGTGATGCCCTGTGTGATCACGCTTCCTATGGGTTTGAGGTCAGTTTGTTGTGTGGGATTTGATTCCTCTCAGTCACCAAAACAAATGCAAATATTCATAACAAACCAATGGGTGTTCATACAAAGCAGACAGGTGACTGTAATTAGAGCTAATCAGTGTTTTTAAATATTTTTTTTCCTAATGAAAAATGGTGGATTTTTTTATCCAGGTGGTAAGTAATTTCCACATGGAACATCTAAGCTTTGATTCATAAAACTGTGTGTATAAAATTTACGTTTGCATAGATACGTCCTGGCATGTGGGAGGGTGAAGCTGCTAAGCTGAATTTTTCCCAGCTCACATATTTCATGCCCAGTCTGTTATTCTCCGTGACATCCACACTGCACCAGCGATGGCAGAGTTGTGCAAATGAGCATCAAGATAAGACCCTTGCCCCACAGCAATTCCGCTGACTAGGAATAACCTATTAAACTGAGTGTTTTCAGTGAACTCTCCAGGCCCTATCAAAGTCCTCTGCAAGAAAGATCAGATAGCAGAAGAAACTTGTGAAAGTATTCAGCAGCTTGTGAACTGAATTTTAATTTGAAAACTCATTTGTAGAATCCAGCAAATTAATATGTCTCTATTTCTCTTCTTATTGGTAGCAGAATTAATTTTTCATGCGTACCTTCCAGCCCCTTGTAATAGATTTCACTACAATCAAAACAATAAAATGGGTTCCCAGTGAAGTATTAAATGTGTTTAGTCTGGCAAATGAAGGTTGGACCCTAGAGGTGGAGAGTAATTGGATAAATGCGAGCCTTTCTTTTTCTATAATTCCCTTCATCCGATAAAGATGATATCCCAACAGAAATTGCAGTGTGTAGCACAACATGGCAGTGGGCTTTTATGTAGATATCTTCATTGCTTGAAAATTATATAGATTTGCATAGGAAGAGCATATGTTTAGGGAAAGAGGAGTTGGTGCCTTCAGAGCCATGGTTAAATCCCACTCTCCAGTGACTGTGGCTTCAGTAGCTTGTAGTGCACCTCCCTTTGCAGAAGCCTCCTGAAGAAGGAACTCACTCTCTGTCATATGGGCATAAATTCTAATTTCATGGACACTCCTGTGTTTGCTGTGAGGGGCTGTGGTTGTTGAGGTGGTTTCTCACTGTGCTGGTGTGCTGCCTGTGGTGCTCCAGCCACGACTGCAGCCCTCTTCCCACCTGGCACAGCCATGTGAGGTGCCAGCACCCAGAGAGACCAGCTCTGCTTCCCTGTCCTTGTAGCCTCCCGTAAAACCAGAAAATGAAGAGCAGTAATGCTGCTTGTTCGCGGTCATGTGAGAAGAGGAGAGTTGCCTGTTCTGGCTTCAGAGCTCTGGGGTTGTCAGCCACTGGAAAAACAAATGAGTCCAGCAAAGGGCACTGATGAGCTATTCTGTTCCTAGATGAGACAGAATATGAGTACAGTGGAAGTGAGGAGGAGGAGGAGGAAAATGACTCTGGAGAGCCCAGGTAAGAATCAGCATTTCATTGCTGCCCTTATGCCCTTTAGCTCTGTATAAAATCAGCTTGGATTATGGGCTCATACAAACTGGAAATGGAAAAAGGACAGTTTGAGCACTGAGTCCTGTTCCCTGGCAGAACAGAGGATATTCTCACTGCCGGGTGGTGCGTGGGTATAAACTGATGCTCCAGATCACCTCAGCCAAAAGCTGGGGAAGAGGACCTGGGTACCCCATCGCCTGTGGGATCTGCATCACAGCAGGGTGCTGTTATGGGAATGTGGATGTTGAGATACAGAAAAATATGAGATGAAATTAAATTAAAATGTGGTTCATTGCATCCAAGTGTAATTCCTCATTTCCATGTAACTTTCACCAGGAAACCTCCTCGGTGCTGCTGCAAGCACTGTGGGGCTGGAACTTTTCTTGGGTGACATTTTTCAGAGCCCTTGTAATTAGTATCAGGTTATTCCATTATTTCACAGGAATAATGTAATATAATAGCTGGCAGTGATTCATGCTACGTGTGTTTGGTGCACAGCTAAATATAGTGTGTGCCACTGCAGCACCAGAGGCTTTGGTTAGGAACTTAATGTAGAGGAAACCTTGAGCAAATAGAAGACTGGTGAGCCATGGGCAGAGAATGGTGTCTGCCACCCTGACCTGACACTTGAAGTCTCCACATCCCTCCATCCGCTGCTGCCCAAGCTCTGTCAGGCATTCAGGTGCTGTTGGGATGGAGGGAGAGGCCACCTTGGAAAATCTCACAGAACCTACCCCGGAAAGAGGTTTAAGGATGCAGGCAGGGGATCATCTCTGGTGCTTCTCTCCTGTGCAGCTCCATCCTGAACCTACCTGGGGAGTCAACGCTGAGGCGGGATTTCCTGCGGCTGCAGCTGGCGAACAAGGAGCGTTCGGAGGCACTGCGGCGGCAGCAGCTGGAGCAGCAGCAGCGGGAGAATGAGGAGCATAAGCGGCAGTTGCTGGCCGAGAGGCAGAAGCGGATCGAGGAGCAGAAGGAGCAGAGGCGAAGACTGGAGGAGGTAACTGGCCAGAGCCAAGCAATGGGCTGGCAAAGGCTGGTTTGGGGTGGAACGGTGGGATTTCTGGTAGCAGGTCCCAAGTGACTGTTCTCAGCCTGGTTTAAGAAGATCATGTCCTGACCTCTCAAGTCACTGACACCAAACATTTCGTTACATGGTTCAAACTCCCCTGATCATCCTTCTGGCATACCCACCTGCAGCTTACCATAATAAGCGTTGCCAACTCCTTTGAAGGTAATAGAACTGGTTTGATAGAAATAAACCCTTGAAATACCAAACTTAAAGGAACTATTGAGCAGTTAACCCATTATTGGGGTGACAAGTTGTGTTCAGTCAAGGTGAGCAAAACTCACACTAGTCCAGGCACCTGTCAAGTTCATTATTGTTATTTGCTGCTGTAGACCGTTACAGTTGAGAAGAGGCTGAAAAGCTTCATTTGCCCTTTCCCCACATCCATGTGCCATTTGTGTCTCATTTAATCCCTAATTTCGACTTCAGTCCTTATGGTCCCTGCCAATTACAATTTCTCTTACAGGGGAGGGGCAGATGCCTGCCTGACTTGTGCAATGATCCATATGTGCCCCGAAGGATAAGATTTCATTACCCTTGTCTTAACATACCAGCTACAAATGCAATCGGTCATAAATTATCCACCCCATTTAAAATCCAGCTGCAGGATTTGACCGTGTGACTTTGGGTGTGCCTGAGCTGCTCAGCCTGGCCACGTGCTCAGTAGGAAGTGCTTGCTTTTGCTTTAGCTCCTGGTTCTTGGATTGCAGAAGTTCACCAAAAAAATAGAGGTTTTTCCCCATCTCTTCGTATTTTGGTGGGGTTTTGCACAGACACCCATTGCCTCGCACTGAACTCATTCGAAGAGACTGATCAAAGTGTTCACATGTTAAGGGTCATTAAATTAGCTTTCTGAAGAGGTCACCAATATGTCTGAAAAAGGCATTTGTAAATGGACTACTAGAGCAGCCACCCCCTTAATCTGCACGAGCCAGAGGTCTATTACCCTGGTCACCAGACTCTCCCTGAGCTGGTTAATGTCTCCAGGCCAGGGGCACAGACAGGAAGGAATTTCAGGCAGCTGATGATGATGGTGATGGTATGGGCCCTCTTCGAGGTGGTCCTCTGAATGCCTCCAGGCCAAAAATCAACACAGGCAAATCTCGGGCAAAGCATTTTTTCAGTCTGGTAAATATGTAGGTCTGTCCTTTTGTCAGAGCGCAGAGCATGGCATGTTCAATACTTTGTAGGTCAGGGCTTTGCTTGTTCCTGCTCCCTTCCCAAGGCTGGCAAGCGGCTTCGAGAGAGGACAGGGTTTGCACATAGATGCACCCTGAAATCCCCTGCCCCAATGGGTGTTTATCTGAGGTTTGCTATAAAGGAAGCCTGGCTCTGCCTTTGTCCCAGCCTGCTTGCTGCAAGCTGTACAGGAGCAGAATAAAAGCAGACACCAGATTAGCTGCAATCCTGTAATGAACACAATGCTTGCTGCTGTATTAGTATGTTCTCTTCACATAGAAGAAAAGTGTTCTCCCTTTGCTGCTTCCCAGGCCGGTTTTGAATGGAGGACTAATCGCCTTGCTAAGCTGGCGAGCTCTTCCCTGAGCTACAGTCACTGCCTTGCTGGGCTGGGCTGTGCGCAGCCCCCTGGGCTTTGCCAGTTCTTCCTCTGTTCTTTCCCCAAGTCATTAAAAGTTAATGCAACCATAGCCAGTACTTAAAACCAATGCCTCTGTTTGTGGTGGCTCTAACAACTGTCTTACACCTTTCATCCCTAATCTGAAAGGGAGTTGTGTGCTAAAGCAAAGCCAACAAAGAAGTGTTTGCATGCTCCTTCCCATGTCAGAGAAATGGGGAAAGACAGGCTGTAGTTGAAGGGCATGCTGTGCCCACCCCAGTGTGAACAGCTAGGACTAGAGCATATGCTGGGGCCAATTGGCAGCTGTGATAGTCCCAGGACCTTCTTGAGTACCCATGTTCTCTGGTCCATTCGGCCAGATTTAATTTCGTCTATAGCTCCAGACACAGAGTAAAGTGATCTCTGCTCTCTATTAGACATCATTTGTGTGGCAAACAAGAAACAGTTGAGTTGCTGTGGTGAGGACTAAAGCAGGAGTCCTTGAAAGGGGGGATACAAAGCTCCTGTTGTAAACACTGTGGATTGTGGCAGAGGTCAGAAGAAATGCTTCCCAGCACAGCTGGCTGTGGCTTTGCCAAGTTCAAGGTGCTATGTATCTGTCATGGGCTACTGTGGGAAAATCAGAAAATTGGTTGCTGCAGAGATCAACAAAGTTTCATTGCTGCTGCAGGGATATAGTGTGGTTTTTGTTCTTCCCAGATAATCTGGGGTGGGAAGTATCTGATGGCCAGACAGAGGTGCCCACCAGCACTGTACCCATCCCAACAGTACCCAAATGCTTCAGCAGCAGCCAGGCTCCTGCAGTTTGTCCTCTCTGCTTTTTCCTCCACTGGCTTTGCACTAACTTCCATTGATGACTCTTGGCCACAGATTTATTTGGGTGAATGGGAACAGGATTTCTTCCATGCTACTTTATGGTGTGACTAAGATGGGGTGTGCCTCCAGCAGGCAGCACTGTACCAGCAGATCTCTGGGAGAAGCCAGTGGAAGACTCAGATTACTGTTTTTTTCAAAATAAAGTTGACCTTTAAAATCCAGTAGAGTAACCAGGACAAATAAACCCTTGGAGCTGGTGGCTTTTCAGGCTCCTAAGTCAGCCTGTTCAGTACTGCCAGGCATTACTGTGTTTATAGGATGAGCTTTGACTCGTCATAAGACACCGTGGAGGTGGCCAGGCTGAGGGAGTGAGTTGGCATCTGGGCCCAAATGCAGCTCCAAAAGGATTGACTTAGTAGGGTGCCAAGCTCAGAAATGCCTTGAATTAATTTGTACTGGAGATGCACAGCAAAAGAACTGGAGAAAAGCCTGCTAGTGGGATGCCTGGTCCATTCCTGTCAGTGCAGACCTCCAGGAGGTTTTTCTGTGGTTTTCCAGTCTTGTCTTTAAATACTGCCAGGGATAGAGCTAGGACACTTCTCATTCCTCACCCAGTAGCACTCAGAATGAAGGAATCCTATTTTTTTTCTGTCACTTTGATCTTCCTAAATGGGGATTTCTGAACCTATCACAAAGGACCTCTCATTTTAGGGCTGTTTTGGAGAAATCCAGTCTCATAGTGTTGCTCCAACAATAACATCAATTGCATATATAAAAAAGTCAAACGAGGAAGTCTCCTGGTGGTCTCTTGATGCTGCCCCTGAGACCTGCTGTGATCCTTCATGTGTCGCCTTGCATCTATCAGACACTTAGGCCTTCTTTTTCAACAGCTGACCAATTTCCTTCTCTTAAGGCTGAATCTTACTCCAGGCAGCCAAAGAGATTAAGATTTGCAGCTGTCTTTAATTGCAGTGGAAGTAAAAATGCCCAAGCTGGCATTGAAATTGGGACCTTCATGGAAATACAGTTGAAGTTTTGTTTTTCCTCATGCAGAAAGTTGGTCTCATGAATTCAAAATGTGCACCAGAATTAACCCTCAAATTAGAGAATGAAATATCAGTAGATCAAATAGCCTTAAAGAAAATGTTTGTGTAATGCAGAATGGTTAATAGGCTTGAATATATTCTAATTTTTCCCTGTATGTTTCTCTAATCAGCCCTCCATTTGTTGCTGGCACACAATGAGCCTTGATGTACTACTTTAACCACCAAAACTCTGGCTGAGCTGTAGGAATAACATATCATGGGGTCAGGAGCCTTAGCGATCCTGCAAGACAAATCTCTGCAGACCCCTTGGCAGCAGTGGGCAGATGGTGTCAGAGAAGGCTTTACAGAACCTCATTTTTCTGCCATGTTGTGGATTTTTTTCCTTTCTAGGTATAAAACGAAGGTCAGATCTTCGCAGGCAATTGTACAAGGCAAATCTAAGCATCTTGCTCTTTGCATGTGAAGTTTCATTTAGTGCAGTTACAGAGCTGGATGTTCAAGGGATAAAAAATTGCTGAAGTTCCTGTATATTAATCAGCAGACAACCATCTATTGGAAGCTCTTACGAAGCAATGCCAAAAAAATCAAGCAATTAATTATAGGTAAATTTAGGTTAGCTAAAGTGGTGGTTGTTATTTTCTTGTACATGTGCAGGTGTCCTATAGCTTGTAGGAACATTGTCATTCAGATGACAGCCCCTCACAGTAATACAGTACATGGGGCACTGCAGTGGTCCCAGCAGCATTACAGCAGCTCCTGCAGTACAGACATGTGCTAAGCTTTACATCTCTCTGGTTTTCCTTTGGTTAGAAAGCATGTAGATCTCATAGTTTCTGAAGCATGAGCTTTTTCCTGCACAGAGCATCCTTTGATGGTGATCCTGGCTAAAAGCTCCTGTGATGGTTCAGAGCATATCAGATCCCCATTTACCATGGTGGGAAGTTCTGACCCAGTTTCTCTAACAGTGGAAAACACCTCTCCATGCTCCAGTGCTTGGTGTGTCAGGAAAGATGATATTCCAGCCACAGTCACTCTTTCCCTGGTGGCTCAGCTAAACAAGCCTGTCACAGCAACGCAACCACCTAGAATATTTGTTTTCATTTGTCACTTGGAATTCCCCTTACACTTCTTTCCTGGCTTATGCTGATGTTTGGGAGCAGCAGCCAAGGTTTCCAGGAGCCTCTTCTTGCAAGTGTAGGTGCCTCTCTGAGCTCATCAGGTTTGTGGGGCGGCTGCAGCTCTGTGATCACTCGTAGCCCTGAATGTGTCTGATGTAGCAAAGTGAGCTTGCTCCTTTGAAGTCCTTGTTTCATGCCAGGCCTCCAAGGGCCTTGCCATCAGAGGTTTTGCCTTTGTGTGTCTTTTCTCATCAATATTTAAAACCTGTCATATCTAGTGGAGCGCAAATAAGATCCCGTTCTGGCTTACAAGAGGCTACATATAGCTTTACCTGCAGAGTTATATAAATGCAGTCCTAATTAATTGGTGCTGTTGCCTTGCATGAATAATGGATCTGGATAGTGTAAATACAGTAGTTTTAGGGTTGGAGAAATGTGGGAAATGTGCTCTTGCAGTGGGAGAGAGAGGGTGGAAAACAGGGAGAAAAGGAGACAAAAAAAGAGACATCTTTTTGAATGTTCCCCCTTTTTTCTTTCCATTTTTACATGCATTTGTTTTCAGCTGCATCTCCCTGCGTTTAGTCTCTACTTGGAACAGGGTCCCTATCATCCCATGCTGGAGGCTTTTCCCACTGCAGTGCCAGGTCCTCTCCAGATGTTTGGCAGCTGCTGAAGTGGGGCCATGGTGGGAAGGCAGCGGAGTGGCTGCGCCGTGGTTGATTCAGCCCTGCTCTGCTGGCTGCAGTGTTTAGCTGAAGGTGCTGGTAATGGGACTGTGACAAGTGACTTGCTCATAATGTGACCTGACAAATCCACCATGGAGCTGGAGGGAAGTGGCCTCCATGAATGTGTGTATTGCATCCAGCCTCAGCCTGAAGAGCCCAGCTGTGGCAAGTTCAGAGGTCCTTTAAATGTCCAGAGGAGCCCGTGTTTGAAAGAAAACTGTACCTGTGAGGCTCAATTCCCAGCTCCTGGAGTTAAATAGGCTTTTTGATGTGGAGGGGGCTGGTGGTTAGAGGCCTTGCAGCATAGAGACCAGAAAAAGGCCAGGCTCCCTGGGGCCACTGGGCTCATGGTACCCTGGAAGGGTTGTGGTGTGCCGTTCCCTCCCTGGGAAAATTGCTTTTGCCTCCTTCTTTCAAGGTTTTGGATTTTTTCGCCTGCTGGATTGGAAATAAAGACCATTTGGGTGATTTTTATTTAAGAAATAGCTGTGGCATTCAGGGCCTTGCCTCCTGCCGGCCAAGCCCAGCCTACACAAGCATTATGGGCTTTATTCAGCACAGAGATAAAATTCAGCATTTTAACTAAAAATTCAACAGTTTAACTGAAAAACCAAACCGCTAAAACCCACCCCAAAACCAGTGTGATACAACTGTCAGTGGAAGCTCAAGGTAACGGTTATTCTATCCATTAGTCTAAAGATCTGTGCTGCAGAGGCCATGGGAGCAGTGACCATCATCTGAGGAGATCAGGGAGCACTGGTGAAGCCAAGAAATCCTGTGTGTTACCGTAACTGCTGGAGACTGACCATGTCGTGGCAGCCTGTCCTCTTAAGTTTCTAATTCCAAAAGCTACAACCATCCCTGCGCTCCGCGAGGACGGGTGTACACACAGAGTAACACACTCATCCCCTGCTTACGTGGGCAGTGCGAGTGACTGTGTCTGGCGTGGGACACGCTGGAGTCTGGAGCTGGTGGGTTATTTCAGGTTGGATGCCTTTTTTCCTTCCCCGAGGCAAGTGGAACAGAATTGATAAATGTGGCTATAGGTGGCACTAAAGCTGTGCTGCAGCTCAAGGAAATCACTGGAGTCACTGCACAGAGTGGCTGTGGATGTTACCTGGGGGTGAGGAGGCAGTGGCTCCTTCTGAGATTAAAATGTTGGGATATCTCTAAATGTTTGTAACAATATCTGTAGATGTATCTGTAGATCTGTAGACAGATCCATCTTATGAATATGTGTCTATAAAGATATCTATAGATATCTGTTTCTAGAGAGACAGATATAAAATATAGAAGAAAATACAGAATATATATAGAATTATAATAACTGTAATGGATATGTATCTAACAAGAACAGATCTATCTATTAGGTATCAATTATAAATATATATATTAAATCTCCTGTATTTAATACCTATTGTAGAGACCTATATAATATATAATATCTCTACAGACACATATCTGTAATAGGGATGAATATGTATATAGAAGATACCGATAGATAGATAGATAGATAGATAGATAGATAGATAGATAGATAGATATTTCAAATCTATCTGTACAGTGCGGGTTCTTGCATAGCAACAGTTTCAAGTGGATATATCTTGGTCTTTGGATTGCTCAGCCACCTCCTCAGCTGCTGGCTCCAGTGCTCCCTGAGATTTAGTGGTTTGCCGGCTTCTCCAGTGCCAGCATTCCCACTGCAGTCTGCTCAGCTGCTGTGTGTGACAGGAAGAGAAAAATAGGGAAAAAAGGGAGAAAAAAATGCAAGTTTCTGCTTCAGCACGTGCGTCCCTGCTACGATGTGGCTGCACCCAGGAGATGATGGAGTCATGGCAGGTTGCAGAGCCCCAGTAGCCAGTGTTGGCATTTGAGTGCCCTCTGCCGATGCGGGATGTGGTGCGAGGCTGCGGTGAGGAGCTGCCGAGCGGAGCAGGCGTGGCCCTGCTGATGCGTGGCAGAGCTTTGCAGCAGTTTGCTACGAGACCCTGCTCCCTGGGGCATCCCAAAAAAGTATCCTGGGATGGTTTGGCTAGTTGCAGGAGTTAGGATGGATTAAGAGCAGGGGATGTGGGGCCAGGGCCCCCAGGTGACTCACAGCAGGCTGTTGGTCGGTTGTTATCACTCCAAAATTCCCCGGATTGCTGTCAACAAAGGTGCTACAGAGTGGAGCAGGCAGGGATGTGACCCAGGAGAGTCAGCAGGCAAGGGTAGCCTGAGGATGGTAAGGGAAGTCTCCACCCTGCTCATTTTGTGTTTCAGAGAGGAAAAACCCTTTGATTTTGGGGGCTCTTTGTTAGTTTCTGGTCTCAGCAAACATTAAGAGAGATGTGTTCCCCTCTCAACAGGCACTAAACTCTACCCTGACTCCCTCTCTCATCCTGACAGATGGATTTGGGGCTGAGATGTGAGTTCCCCATAAGCAATGGGCTCATGCAGCTCCCACGTGTCTGAGACCTGAATAACTCACTGGTTGGCCACACCTGTACATGGGGATCATGTGCTGCTCCCGTGCATTCATTTGCAGATGGGAGAAGAAGTCATGATCTGGTGCTGGCTGGGAGGGTGCTCTGGGTTCTCTGTACCCAGTGCCAGTCACTGGAGTGCATGAGGATGGGGTGAGATCAAGAAACTCCTCTACTACCCAAATGGACCAGCCTGCTGGCAAAGCATCTCTGTGGGTGAGTGGGAGCATCCTGGGTCTCTGGCAGAGATGACACCCCAAAAATCATAAGAAAAGTGACTCTGAGCTCTTTTTGAGAGAAAGAAATGGGGGTGCTGACCCGTGCCTCCTGTCCCCACAGCAACAGAGGCGGGAGAAGGAGCTGCGGAAGCAGCAGGAGCGGGAGCAGCGTCGGCACTACGAGGAGCAGATGCGGCGGGAGGAGGAGCGGCGGCGTGCAGAGCACGAGCAGGTAACCTGGTGGGAGCAGGGCAATTGCCTTCAGCGTGGATTTCTCTTCCCCTAATCAAAGATTATCTTGTAAACACTCATTTTTCACTACTTGAGAGCAAATTGCTTAATTGTTAACACTGCGTGTGTTGCTTTCACTGCTGTTGTTTGTTTCCATGTGGTTCCACTTGCTGGCCTGCAGGTGTGGAGACACTTGACGCAGGTTTTTCCCACGCAGTTGTTCCTGGGGCCAGATTTTTTTGTGTTCCTGGGACGTATTCGGCGTTTCCCAGTGATTTCCGTTCTTTACTCCACCTTGTAGAGTGATGGACACCCTGCGCTCCTTGGGCAGGGACTGATGGTGCCTGGGCTGACTGATCAGTGCTGGCACTTGGGCGGGGTGGATGTGGGTGCCCACCTCAATCTCCTACCTCTTGGGAAATACTGGCTCTTTTACCTTCTCTCTCTTTTTCCTTTGATCCTTGCTGCCCATGCCTCCAGGAGTACATCAGGCGACAGTTAGAGGAGGAGCAGAGACAGTTAGAGATCCTGCAGCAGCAGCTGTTGCAGGAGCAAGCACTACTTCTGGTAAATGGGAGGCTTCAGCCACGCTGCCGCTTCCTGCCCGTGTCGCGTCCGCATGTGCCCGCGTGCACCCATGTCCCCCAGGTGCCTCCTGCCATGCTGAGACATGGGGGACACCACTCACCACCTTACCTGGAGCCTCCTATCCCACTCTTTGGCTGCCAGCATGCCTTGATCCCCCCGCTGCCGCTTCTGGCTGGTCTCCCTCATGGTGCACGGCTCTCGTTGCATCCCTTCCGTGGTGCTGGCATGTGTGTGCCTCCCTGAGAGGGAGCAGTCTTGGTGCCTCCCTGAGAAGAGCAGCCTTCGTTGCTGCTGTGTAATTTTGAAGGCTGTTTGCAGCATGTTGGGGTGTGCTCAAGCTGTCACGTGCCTCTGCCCATCAAACCCACCCTGCCATGCTGGTCTTCATGTTACAAGTGAAGGCTTTAGTTTTAATTCCCTCACAGGAATGCTGTATATTCACTCATGTGCTGTTTGCATTGTAGATGTCCTCCTTTTTATATTCAATTTGGTTTTGAGTTATCCTTGTTAATGCTGGTAGCTGTTACTCTCACTGCATTTTCTTTTAATCCACGAGGATTATCCTTTTTTGTTCTTGATAATAATTTTATTTAGGAAAAAGAAAAAGCTCACACAAGCCCTTGTCTTCTAAAAAGGCCCTTTCAAAGTGATTTACTCCTTAAACCTCATAGAGCCATAGAGATTCAGAAAGATCACAGAGTTTGCTGTGCTGTGTGGACCTTCCCAGCATCAATAATTGATTCTACAGAGAAGCTGGTTGTGATTGGGCTCTGTCTGGCTGCAGAATCACAGAATAGTTTGGGTTGGAAGGGACCTTAAAGACCCATCTCCTTCCAGCCCCCCTGCCGTGGCAGGGACACCTTCCACTAGACCTGGTTACTCAAAGCCCCATCTTTACCAGGTGTTGTTTGGCACCTCATTGAGTTGATCCTTTATTCTTCCCATCCAGAAAAATCTGGGCAAAGTCAGTGGTAATTCTTGAGCGAGTGTCAGCCCTCAAGTGTCTCAAAGAGTTGCCCTGACAAGGCAGCAGCACTAGCACCCCTCATTCCCTTTAGACAAGGCAGTTCAGCAGCTGCACAGCATTGATGCTGGAGGTGCAACTCTGAATTTGTTGGCTGTGTCCTCCCAGCAGTCTCTCCTTGGGGAAGCTTTACTGCTCAGTCCCCAAAGTCTTTCAAATCAATCAGCTTTTCCAGAAAAGAGGCTTTCAAATACTCAGGCCCCATTTTCCGTCCAAAGGGATAAATCTGGAGTTTGCAGGCTGGCTGGGCACCCTGTCACTGTGTTTTCTTCTGGGTAGGAGTACAAGCGCAAGCAGCTGGAGGAGCAGCGGCAGGCAGAGAGGCTGCAGAGGCAGCTCCAGCAGGAACGGGACTACCTGGTGTCCCTGCAGCAGCAGCAGCAGCAGCAGCGACAGGACCAGAGGCCAGCAGAGAAGAAACCCCTCTACCATTACAAAGAAGGGATAAATGCCAGCGAGAAGCCAGCATGGGCCAAGGAGGTAGGTGGGAGTGAGGAGTGTGGTGGTGCCCAACTGCATCCGCAGGGCTGGGCGTGTGGTTGGTCCAAACACACAAGACAGATTGTGCTCTGCAGGGTTGGGATCCAGCAGGTGCCATCAGCTGTGCTGAAAACACTCCCAGTTCAGTGCAGAGCGTGTGTCTCTGCGTGTATGTTTGTGTAAGCAGAGGAGAGGAAGGATGTTCTTCCATGAGGGCATGCAAGGAGAAGGATGGATCCCTCCTGGAGGGCTTGTGGACACAGAATCATAGAATATTAAGGGATTTGAATGGACTTGAAAGATCGTGTTCTCATTCTGCTTCCTGGCATGTCCACAGAGGGTCAGGGATGAACACAGAGGACAATTGTCATGGGGTTTCTTGCTGAGCCCTAATTGCACATAGTCAGAGATTGGATAGCTGTTCTGCCCAGGGTCAGGGCTGTATCGCTTGGGGTTACTCTTTTGTGATTTTTTTCCTCTCAAGCAAAAAGAGGTAATTGTTGTAACAGTTGTGAGATCTTGCATATTAATTATTGCCTTGCTGAATAGTCTTGAAAAGATGAAGACATGCATTGTCTGCAGTGCAGATTCAGGATCATGTGCAAATGCTTTCTCCTTAATTTCTTTGTGGTGGCTCCAGTAAGATGGGTGCCTGCTTTTGCTATTAATTTTTCTAAAGTTCTTTGTCTTTAGTTGGTTTAATTTTGTCACCCTATTCCTGGGCAGAAAGATCTTTTAATAACTTGCTTATTTTTCCTACCAAGATAGATCTCTGCTCTGCTGCCAGATGTCTGGCACTCTTTAGTCCTGGCACAGATGTGATGTGCATCCAACATGTAGCTGTCTACTGGTTTTTCCTCTTGACAGTCTTCAGCAGTATTCACAATACCTGCAAGCTCAAGGAATTCAGCCAGCTGTCCATTGCCAAGCAAAGACCAATAATAAGAACAGTTCTTGGCTTTTCTAAACCATCACAGAGATAGATGTGTGTGTCAAAATTTCTTTTCACCTCTTTATATACTCCCTTGGGTTTCTCCTTTGTTGCCTTCCAATTTAATCTGCAGTCTGCAGATGATATATTTTCATGGAGTTGCAGCATCATTCTCCAGCCCTTCCAGTGGAAAAAGAGGTTTGGTAAGTGGGATTTGCAGATGAGACATTCCAGATGTGCTGAGCTGCCTCTGACTGGAGAAGCTTCCACCTGGGTGGTGCCTCTGCCTCTGTGCAGCATTGTGTCTCTCTTGTCCATTTGCAGAAGTGCTGAGGGTAGTTAGCAGGCAGGAAAAAGGGAGTAAACTCTTTCATTGCATGGTTTGAAGTAAATCCTCTAGAACATTGCTAAAGTACCTCTGGCACTGTCTTCAAAACTTTAGCAAAGATATGTAAAAAGGAATGTTATTCTGTAACTGGAGTGAAGGAGAAAAGTGCTGTATTTAACTTTGCCTTTTGAACACAAAGGCCCATTTCTTCTATTCCATGGGGGAAGCTTCTTTTTGTTGTCATCACTGGGAGCAGGACCTTGGGAACTGCACAATGTGAATAAGAGTAGCAGAATGTGGCCTTATACCCTGTGCTGAAATCATACGGAAGTTGAAGTTTCCTGTTGTTGGGGAGCATCTCCAGCTTCCACCAATTAGCTGTCCAAACCATTTATTCCTCAGCTATGTCACTCTATCCAGTTTCTAATTAAATGCTCAAAGCAGCGGCTGTGGTATCTTTCTGCTCTTGGGAGCAGTGGTTTGATGCACTGCCTGGGCTAAGCACCCTTGGGAGCTTCCCAGAATGACTCCTCTCACCTCCATCCCATTTTTTAGCTACTGCATGGTCCCACTTCTAGCAGTTCAGGTACTTTGCTGCACATGGTGAAAGCCCACCCTTTCCAGCTATACAGAGAGACTTGTGATACTTCATCAGTGGTTTTTTGGTATAGTTTAGCAATTTCCATACCGACCCCATGCATGCAAATTTAATAGAAATACTGAGACTTTGTTTTCCTTTGGGAACAATGAAAAGACAAGTCTGGTGCTCAGCCTACAATTTCTGGAAGCTCTGCAAAACTTATTTGGATATTTCCTGAGGATTTTGCATTATATCCAATACTGTCCTCATTTTTATGCTTTCTGGTCTCAAGTCTTCTCTCTCAGGAGTGTGATCACCACAACTGAGCTCTCCTCATGCTGTGCCACTCTTTGCTTTTCACACCTCTCCTTTATGCATGTATTTTCCCACATCACTTGTCTTCAGTCTTCCCATCGTCACTCCAAGACCCTGCAGACAAAGGGTAAGGCATAAAGGTTTTGAGGCTGTGGCCACTCACTTTGTGTTTGTGTCCCTGCATTCCCATTTTGGGGACTGGCCTCTTGGTGACAACAAAGCTCTGGGTGAGGAACCAGTCTGTGCTGCATCTCTCACAGCTTCCCCAAGCACAGTCAAGAATTTCTTTCTTCTGAACAGAACAGTCTGATCAGAAAGTCCTGCCAATACGCACTGATGCACATTCCCATCTGCTGCCCCTTCCACTCATCTTCTAGTGAGTGAAACGTTGTCCCCTGGAAGTTAACATGGGATGTAGCTTGGGTGCTGTCCTGTTTGCCAAGGGACAAAATCTTCTGTAATCAAAGAACATCTGGGCCTTTTAGGAGACCATGTTGGGACCCCCTGGTGATCCAGCTAGGGATGTGGCATTAGCACTCTAAGCAGTAGCCCTGTAATGAGCAACTCTCTTTGATACCAACTCTTCTGTTATGGACCAGTATTTGCTGAACAGAGTGTTGCAGGTACCCAGGTGAAACTTGGTCACCTGAAGGATGTGTTTGGGCAGGTGTGTGTGGTACATGACCATGCAGAAAGGAGGAGATAGGTTTAATCAGGCATTTCCGACATGATGGCCAATCCCTCCGGTGCTTTCCCACAGCTTGGGGCTTCCCGGGAACTCGGGGCTCGGCTGTGCGTCACAAGCTGTGCTGTTCTCTGCAGCAGCCAACGCCCACATCAGCTCCTCCTTCAGTCCCCATGGCTTTTATCCTCCTCTCGCTTTGAAGTGATGTATTAAAATATTAGCAGCCTTCCACTGGGACTGTGTAGACACTGCTGGTTGTTTCCTGTTTGATGGAAGTCTTTGAGTTCAATTAGAGATGGCCTGAACTGGAGCAATGATGAATTCCTGGAGAATCTCTGTTCTAATGTTGGAGTCAGTAGGCCCCATAAAGTGCAGCTGGAGAGTCCCAAGAGCATCCTCTGCCATGCTGGTGCCACAATGTGCAAGCAAGGAGGTGCCAGCAGTGGAAAAGCAAGCGCCTTTCTCCTTCCCAGTACCCAGATATCCCCTTTGCATCACTCTTCTGCCTTCTGCTCCACACAAGCTCTCACATCCTCCATAATTAGCTGCACATTATGGGCTGGCAGCGTGCCGGAGAGTGCCTGCAAACACCCGGAGGACTCGGCGGTGGCACCATCTCTGCCTGTCACTGTTTGTGCCATGACTTGGCTGATAAGGAGATGTACTGGACCAGCCTGTGACCCACGACTTGCTTCTGTTCCCTTGTTCAGAAGTTCTCCTTCGCACTCTGCTCTTCTTCCCATCTTTGTGTCCACTTCCGTGAGCATTGCTGAACTGAACTCTGCACAGCCTGTGCTAGTCAGTGGGCAGTGCCTGGGGAGATTGTGGTGACCTCTTAGGACACAGCAGTAGCCCAGGTGGTCCCTCAGGAATAGAAAAAGTCCATAGCACAAATTTCTTACCTATTTTACTCCATCTCCTCCTCAGTCTCTGAAAAAGATTCATTTTTATTCATATAGTGGCTCTTTTGTTTCATGAGTATTTATTTATTTAAAGAAGGAAGAGCTGTAGTTCCTTCCAAGAAAACCTGTTTTAAAGATTGCCTTTTCACATGGCATCATCCATTGTGGAATTGAGACATTTAAGACGTTAGTGATACGTAAATGAAAATATTCATCAGATCTCGAGGTATCAAAAATTCTGCATAGCATATGCTGCCTGAATATCAATGCACAGTCTAACTGCAGGAGAGCACATAAGGCTGGGTTAGCTGAAACCACTGTGTTCCAGCAAAAGTAGCTGAAAGGAGTGGGCTTAGGGGTTGATTTCTCTCTCAGGAAAGTGGTTTTTCCCCTCCCATACATGACAAGGTGCCAGACTCACTAAATCCAGATCAAAGCCAGCCATCTTCTGGCTGCCATGTTTATTATTTTGTTCAGATCAAACAAAACCACTCATCGTGGTGTTTATAATAGTGAAGGAAAATGGTCTCCTTGCTTAAAGATATATTTAGAAGAAACAAGAGCTTTGCAGGAGTCCTTTTCTAGAAATGCCTCTGAGTCATGTTGCCCTTTCTTTATTTTTTCCTTTTAGTTTCTTTATTTTTCCATTTCCTATTAAGAAATTAATTAAGTTCGTATAAAAATACAAATAGTCCTTCTGGTGCCTTTAAAATGGATTTATTGCACAGTCTTCTGGGTAACTTGGATTCCATGATCACAGAATCATCTAGGTTGGAAAAGACCTTCAAGAAAATCTAGTCTAACCTTTGACTGATCACCACTCTGGTCAAGCATTAGTTGTGATACACCTAAAAGAAAAGACCTTCGTGTACCTACGCATACCTTGGTTTTCCATTGGAGATGGCCTTTTGTGAGGTGTTGACCCCCTCTCCCATCTCCCTGCAGGTGGAGGAGCGCTCCCGGCTCAACCGCCAGAGCTCGCCAGCCATGCCCCATAAAGTGGCCAACAGGATTTCTGACCCCAACCTGCCTCCTCGGTCAGAGTCCTTCAGCATCAGTGGTGTGCAGCCAGCCCGGACCCCGCCCCTGCTCCGACCTGTGGACCCGCAGGTAACGGCACTTCCCCGAAGCCAGGATGCTGGGGGTGCTGGTAAGGTAACGAGACAAAGAGTGGATTAAAGGGAAATAGTGTCTCACTCCCTGGTTCCTCAGCCTTAAGCATATTCATGAGTAAGAGCATCTACATTCATGAGTATTCCTTCCGCTTGTCACCTCCATGTATTAGCAACATCACACTGGTTTATACCTTCCTTTGAAGCATCACGGACTGGTTACTGCTAGAAACAAGCTGGAGGGCCGAGAGGAACTGCTGCTCTGGTCCAGTGCAGCAGTTGCTCTGATCCTCTTTGGGTCTGGTTTGTGTAAAGGAGTAAAACCATAAAACCACAGCAACCTGGTACAAATGACCCAGGACGCCTTGATGCTGAGGATCATCAGAAAGAGGTTTTGCTTTCTTTGCCGCTTTGATTCAAGGTTTTATTTTGGTTTTCCATTGAGTTGACATCAGTCACAAACACATCTGGAGACGGCATAGATCACCATGACTGTCACAGAGGAGAGGCATCGTTATTTTAAAAGTTTCCCCCAGCCATGAGGTCTGCGAGTACTCTGCTACCGAAAGCTGTAGGAGTGTTGGTGCTGGTTTTGGTCCAGCCCCTGGAATTGCTCCCACAGATCCACAGACGCAGCAGGGATTTCAGAGAGAAGTACAAAGCCTTTGCTCCAAGTCCAGCTGGGCTTTCAATGGGAAAACATGCCAACTAAATGCCATCCACCTGTGTTATGTGCATCTCCAGTACAATGCCAGCTTTAAACAAAAACATGCAGGAGAGCCCTTAAACATACAGTTCTTTTTTGCCCAACATACATGGTCTGTACGCCTTAGGAAGTGGGCAAAACCCCACATCACTCTCATGCATCTGATTTCACCAAGTATTTTTCTGTGACCATTTTAGTGACCTGTGTTATCAACAGCTACAAAAACTTTTGTTTGGCAATAAAATATCAAGGAAAATGTTGCTTGAAGCCCAGAGCCCCATGTCAATGTGTGTGTGCCTACACACCTACCTGTGACACATGGACATGGACAGAGATGTGTGTAGATATGTCAAGTAAAAGCCACAACCCCACTGTATCAAAGAAGTGCAGCTTCACAGGGAGCTGGGAAGAAGGTCTGATTTCACAAACTGTAACTTTGTGATTTTCTCAGATTTCTCACAACAGATACCAGTATTTCTTTCACTCATATCCTGTAGACCTGATCCAGGGGCTACTGAGACCTATAGAAACCCATGCCTCAAGATATTTTTTTAAGCCATCTATGCCTCAGAATTCCTGATGATTTTTTTTTATCAATTATTATTTACTATCGTTTCCTTCTTTTTTTTTCATTTTTAACATGGAAAATCCATGCCAAACTTCATTAGCACAGTTGTAGAGGTGCAAGCATAGGAGCTGGAATTCCAGCCAGCAGCAGGCAGAGCCTGGGGTGGGCACGGTGTGTGCAGGTGCTGGCAGGAGGGAGCAGTGTGTCCCTGTGCCAGGGTGGCACCCACGGAGTGGCAGTGGGGCTTTCAGTGCCAGCCATGTCCCTGCACACACAGGAGTGGGCAGGACTGAACATGACATTCCCTGATTTTAAAAGGCTGAGCTGTGCAGGTATAATTTTTAAGATATCTTGCGCTGAAGCAATTTAAGTCAGAAGTTCCCAAAACCACAGCAGTGCTGATCTCAGACTGAGGGAGCTTTTCAGTGCATCCAAAGTGCTAATCAAATATTTTTTTTTAATTAAATCAAATTTTTAAATTTTTTTTTGATTCCTTTTTTTTTTTTGTTTTCCTATTTTGACTGATAGTTCTGTTTTGACTTGGTGCTTAGATTCCACATCTGGTCACTGTGAAATCCCAAGGAAGCTCCTTGTCTGGGTCTCAGTCACTGCATGAACAGCCTGCAAAGGGACTGGCTGGGTTTCAGGAGGCACTGACAGTGACCTCTCACCGCACTGAGATGCCAAGGCAGAACTCGGACCCCACCTCAGAAAACCCTCCTCTGCCCCCTCGCATTGAAAAGTTTGACCGAAGTTCTTGGTTACGGCAGGAGGAAGACATTCCACCAAAGGTAACACTGTCGCTCCTCACTTTCAGCACATCAAAGAGGCAATCCCAGAACTGAATCCACCCGGCAAAGCAGAGTGGGCAGGACTGAGCCCATCCCTGTGGCTCTGTGGGTGCCCACCTGCCCAGGGGCTGCATTTCCTGCAGCAGGTTTTGCACAAGATACTGGGAGCTGCTCCTGGGTGCACACGCAGCGCTGCAAAACAGCATTGCCCTCCAGCAAAGAAAGTTCTCGAGCCCAGACAGAGGCCAAAACAAATTAATCTCTCCTTTCCCTTGGATAAAAAACAACCTTCTGTTTAAATAGAATTATAGGAACATAAAATTTGTCATACTCAATAAGACAGGTCCTTTTTAGTCTTGTACCGTGCCTCCAGTTCTAATCAATATTTGATGGAAGACTTGTAAGGGCTCCAGCAGCTTTATACATTCATTGACATTTTGGCAGTGTCTGGCAGTACCTCTTTAATTAGGATTCTTCTGGACCAGTATTTCGATCGTGTTGTTTATACACCTTCATTTTGGAAGAATTATAACTTGGCCATTAAAGTTCCCCTTAGAGTGAATCAGTGTTCAGCCTGGGAGGATTTTTACAGAGAAGAAATTATTATAAATTGATTAGTGACAGTGAGGCAGTATTTGTCCCTGACAGAGAGGCAATTTTTCTATGTATTAACAAAGTAAGTGACTTGCTTTTTTAAGAGCAAAATCATAGTTATCAGGTAAGCCCCCCTGTGCAAGGGATCTGTGATGGTGTCATGAGCGTTAATAATGTTCCTGTTTTTGCTGTCACCAAGTGAGAGGAGACAGCAGTGCTCAGCTGAGAACAGCAAGCCAGCAGCTCCTGGAGCTGTTCATGTGCTTGGCTCCTTCATAGTGCAGGAAGGTGGCTGCCTGGTTTTAACCTAATTAACTAAAAACACTCCAGTTTAATGTTGGTTTTTGCTATGAGTCCTTTGAAAAGGACGTTCAGCTGCTATGATGCCTTACATAGTGAGACCATGGCACCTACTCCTGGGAGAAAAGGTGTTTCTCCTGCACTATGGAGTATTTTCCTCTGGGCTGAGGGAACATGAGCTCTGGGAGGGGCCCCACCAGATCACACTTAGGGCTGAGGTGTTAACTGTAATATCCATGAGGAGTCTGACTTTTTCATTTAACTGCCCAAAGTGGGTTTGTTGTGTTTGCAAGCAATGAAAGGACTGCCCCATGAGGCAGGGCTGGCTGTCTCTGTGGTCCAGGGTCTTGTTTCTGCCAGTGCTTTTGGCTGGATGCTTCAGAGGAAGGTGAAAAACTCCCCAAGTCCTGACTGCAGCATACCCTACCCAGAGGGGAGACTGCTTTGTAATGAGACAAACAGCAGCTGGCAATGCTGCAGAGCATAAAGTGTGCTTACTCTCTAAATCTTTTTATCTTGCCTGATACAACTGTCAAAAAAAAAAGCCTAATCCTTTTTTGCTAATCCCACGGAGCCCTTGGCCTCTCTGTTACCTGCTGCGAGGTATTGCATGGTGAGTATTGTTGTGCCTCTCCACACAGATGCTGCTGGGGACTGAGACCACTGTGCCTGTGGCCATGTAGCAATGCCTGTGCTCCCATGGGATGGGGCAGGGCTCTGGGGTTACCTGTCATAGCACCTGTGGGCTGCAGTTGGCTTTGGGTGTTTGTGGTGAGCCATCCTACCAACAGCGAGCTTTTGGCAACAGCATCTGAAGCTCAACAGAGGTCATAGTGTTTAATCCAAGCATTAGATGGATCAGTCTGGATCTTACCACTATCAGTTCTCTTGTTTGTCCACTGGTCAACAGCTTCTGTCTGCTGGCTTGTGTCATATCTGAACTAGAGGTGCTAAAAATCCATTGTGGCTGCTGAACTGTGCTTGAAGATGAATTTTATCTTAAAAATTACTTTTCTGGGGTTTGTTAGGTTTAAATTATATGAATTTGCGTGTGTGTGCATACATTCCTTTTTGAAGAAGTGCATGCCCTGTTTGGGGGTAGCTGGGCTGCTCTGTGTGCTGCTGGGGACTCCTGTGCCAGGAGCATCCCTGACGGTTCCTTTGCAGCTCGCTGCTGTCTCACACTCCAGCAGTTCTTTCTAAAATCCAAGAGCTTCGTGTTTTATAATTGCCCTAAATATTGCCTTTCTCTCAGTGGGAAATCAATTGTAAATCAGCCTTAAGGCAGTGCTGAGAGGTGATCTCGTGATCTCTCAGGTGCTGGGCCAGACTGGGTGACAGCAATTGTCTCTGTTCTGTTGCAGGTGCCTCAACGAACCACTTCCATATCCCCTGCTCTGGCAAGGAAGAACTCCCCAGGCAATGGCAGCGCCCTGGGGCCTCGGCTCGGCTCCCAGCCCATCCGGGCAAGGTATGGACACGGAGGGAACAGCAGGAGAGATCCCAGCATGTCACTGCCACACTGCTCCTGGCATTGGCCAGGAGCCCAAACATGGGCTGGGGTTTAGCCCTGCTTTTGCTGGCTGGAACACCATGACATTTGCAAGGCTGCTCTTGTCTCTGAGATGAATTTTTGCATCCATTAGTGTTCTGTACTGACACCAAATGCTGTGAGTGCTGGGATTGCCAGAGGTTTTGTTCCCTGGGCTGAATACATTCTTGAGCGTCACAGGGTTTGGAGGTGGATGCTGCATCTGCTGCTGTGGGGTCAGATGGGAATTTAGACACTTCCTTTAGTAGAATTAGGTTCTGGTTCTCCCCGTGTCACCTCTTGCATTTAAGGGGATCCATGTAAGCCAGTGGAGAGGCCTCAGTGGTGCATTCCATACATTTCCTATGCATCAGAACAGCTCTTCACAGATAATGACCAAGAATGTGCTGCTGCAGGAGAGACACTCATACAGCTTGCTGAGATCTTCTTTACATGCAGATCAAGGATTAAATTCCTTTTGAATTCCTAGGACTAGGGCCTTTAGCTTAGCCAGATCCAGTCTCTGAGACTGTGGTGTGCAGGGCGCGCTCAGAGCACCCCAAGGAAGGGGCTGCACTGCTGCTGCAGTCTGATCTGTGCCATGGCACAGCTATCCCTGGGCATGTTTGAAACGAGCAGGGAAGCTGACAGGCTCTGCTCAGAGCTGGATGGAAAAAACAGGGCTTAGTCATGCGAGAGCTCATCTCTGCTTTGCAGAGCACGGCCTCAGACGGGCAGATCTCAGGGGAAATATGAGTTCCAATTAGCTTTGCATGACGGAGTTCCTTGGCTGCTTCTTCCTGCCATGTCCTTGCAGAGTGAGGTCAGAAAGTGAACGCTGGGATGTTCATAGCGTGTGCTGTCACTAGTTTGAGCATACGCCTTCCGTTCCAGCTCAGTGCCCCGTCCGTGCATTGGCAAACTCACAGGCAGCAGCCTCGAGTCGCTGGCAGGGGCATCAGGAGGAGGAAAAGTATTTTTTGTTGGGTTTTTTTATTTATTTAATTAGAGAAAAAATATATCATGGTTTGTTGCTCTGCTGAAGGCTGAAACATTTCAAATTCTTGAAAATGTAGTAATTAGCTGTTGCTTGAAGGACAGTTTTAAATTCAGAGGGGTACTGGACTGCATAGACCTCGTAAGTGATGGAATGGGAAGTAAAAAGGATAATGGGAGTCTGCAATTCGAGTTCAAGGTTGCCCAGTGTTTCTTGCAGCCTGATGATCCCAGTCCTGGTTAGTACAGGTAAATACATTAGTTGCCAAAATTTTCAAATACATTGTGTGTTAATTTAGCTAAAGACATGTGAGCCATATAGATGAGCTGGAGGACTTTAGTTTGTTGAAAACTGGAAATTATTAGGTTGCTACCATGTCAGTTAAACTTAAGTATTCAGTGGAATTATTTCACACTTCATTTCTCTCACAGTAATGTAAAATTTCTCCAGTTTTCCTTTTCAACCCCCTCTCCTATTGGTTCTCGATTCTCCCCATGTATAAATGCAAATATTACAAAAGTACTTTTTCTTTTATTTGTTATAACAAATGAGGGGATATTTACTATACATTTTTAACAGGACTTTAAATAAGATCACTTACAGACACATTGTGTGAAACCAAATTGCATAACTCTGCGTGAACATCTCTTCTGGTATCATTTCAATGCCAAGTAAGAATTAATTTCCTAAAGGCATCCAATACCCAGAGAGATATTAGTCACAGGTTGTGTATCAAGAGCACTTTTTATTCTAGATTTATGTATGTTCACAAGGGTGAGAGAAATCGAGGAAGAAAAATGGATATCTGATGCAAGTGTGAAGTGAATCCATGAAAACTGGGGAGTGTGAATAAGTGTACAAATGATCTGCAGCCTTGTTGCAAACCTGAGATCCTTGTTCACTGAAATCTTTATCTAACACCACTTTGCAAATTCCTGCTTTTATGATGAATATTAATGGTTTATCAGGTAACTCCAGCATTGCAAATCCACAGACCAAAAGGGAATTCTGAGTAAAGAATCTTTTAATTGTTGCCAAATTTGACAAAATAAGAGTAGAAAGCTTCTCTCGGCAATTTTCTTGTTGTGGCTGTAGTGCACCCAGAATTGGTGACTTCAGCTGTCATCTCCAGCTGAGGACGCATCTCCTCACCTTTGCAGCTGTCCCTGTCAGTGTGGGAAGGGTCTGGAGCCCTGGAGGAGTGTGTGACAACAGCTAATTTTGTCGTCCTGCAGCAACCCGGACCTGAGGAGGACAGAGACCATTGTGGAGAGCCCATTGCAGAGGACCAGCAGTGGCAGCTCTTCCAGCTCCAGCACTCCCAGCTCCCAGCCCAGCTCCCAGGGTGGATCCCAGCCTGGCTCCCAGGCTGGCTCCAGTGAGCGTAATAGAGTCAGAGGTGAGGCTGGAAACATCCCTTGGCACCGGGTACGCTGTCTGAGGCTTCCTGATAAGCAGAAAGGGCAAGAGGTCTGTGATCTCATGTTTGATTTTTAAAAGATTTAAAAATGCAAGGGACCATCATTTCTGTAACCTGCTGACCTCCTTGCAAACAGAGATGCCAACACTCCCCTTGGCCTGGAGGCTGATGTAGGATGCCCATTCACTGTTCCTGGGCTTGGCATCGCAGTGACAAGTAATCTGTACAGAAGGAAATGGCGGTTGTGCTTTAGAGTAAACAGAACGAAATACCTGTGTGCTTCCTATCTCCATCAACCTAAGCTCACTTATTTTGACATGGTTTCTTTCGGTGTGTGTTTAACTTTTAGTGGGTATATAATAACTTTTTTAGAGCTTCATCTTTGTGGAAAGCCTGAGGTGGGAGCAGAGGGGTGACTTAGCCTGGAAAAAGCCTTCTCTCTGATTGATGGTGTTGCCAGGCAGCCATGCTGACATGGGGTTTATATTCCCAACCACATTGTCTCCTCTCATCCTAAAGGCCCCCTTAAAGATATTCCATTCCCCTGTTTAATCGCAGTTGAGTTGCCAAAGCACATACACCCAATACATCTGCATTCTGGCACTGCCTCATGGTTCCAGTCCCCAGGGCTGAAGAGCATTAAAACAAATGCTGCCTCCATGCTTTGAATTTTTTATGACTTGGCCATAAGATGACTTGTCTGTTGTTGAAACCATCACTCCTTTAGGTAGTCAATAAAAGGAGTTTGTCACCAATTGTCATTTTGGGTTTGGTTTTGTTTTCACTAATGAGGAATCCTGTGACAAATAATGTCCTAGCAATGTCAGATGCTGCAGAGCTTTTGATTTATTGCATGCCCTGCTGTTCTGCAAAGTAAATTTGTTTCTTTAGTACAGAAAAGAGCAGTAACTCTGCAAGAGGGCTGATGTTAGAGGCTGGGCTGGATTATGGCTTCTCTTGCTCTTGCAGGAGAATTGCAGTGACAGTTGGGTTTTTCCCGAAAGGAGCAGGAGGGTTTTTCAAGACAGCAGAAGCAAAATGATGATGAAGCCCCTGCGCCCACCTGTCCCGGGTGACAGGATGCAGTGATGGTTTTAAGACAGCATTTTAATTCCCACTGTCTCCACTTGCCTTTCACCCAGGGAATGCCAAGCCTGAAGGATCCCCTGTGCTCTCCCATGAGCCTGCCAAGGTCAAGCAGGAAGACAACAGGGACGTGACGCGACCGAGCCGACCCGCTGTGAGTCTCAAATTATTTCCCATGGGAATGCTGCCAGCCAGCTTGGCCACGTTTCCCTTTGGTGCGGGAGCATAACCGTGGGGACCCCAAAAAAGAGGCTGGTACTGGTGCTTCTCCAGTAGAGAGACTGGAAAGCAACAGTACAGCGAGAGCCCCTGGGAGATTGAATGCTTAAGAGAGTGCATGAGTTTTTACCAGGAGCCCAAGTCTAGGGGAAAGCACTTAAGCCTGTGTGTTCAGGAGAAGCAGATGCTTAAGGGCTTTGCTAGCTTGGGCGCGGTGGTCGCCGATGGCACATTGTTGTGTTCCGTGCTGCATGTCCCCCACAGCAGCCCGGCGGAGGGATGCTCTGCTCGGGAAGGCTGGACAACCAGCCCCCGACAGCCTTCACAGCTTAAACCCCAACCTCGTAGTGGTCTCTGTACACTCCCGTTCTACTGTTCTGAGCAGAATCTCATCTGAGGTGTTTCCTCCTGGTTTAATGCTCTTGACATTTGTATCTTAAAACTGCAGAGTCGACCTAATAATGAAATGAATTTCCACTGCTTTTCTATTTTAATGTGTATTAATGTTTTGTTGATGATGTTGTTTTTTTCTCTACACTCCACAGCGTTGAGCTAACAATTCTAATTTTATTTCTAACCTGCTTGCCCTTCCTCTGGCTTTTTCCTGTCCCGATCTGTTTCCTCTGATGCTGATTATTCTTCCTTTACCCACAGAGCTATAAGAAAGCTATAGATGAGGTTAGTGATATCTTTTCTCAGTGGGTCATGCTATGCAAGGTTGACTAGTTAGCGCTTAATACCAAGCCAGGTTTACTTGGTGCTGATGTTGGTAAAGATGGTGACGCAATCTTGGGTCAGATGGGAGAGTGAACAGGTCGTGTTCTGGTGTTGGGAACATGCCTGTGGGGAGGGGAGTGGCACTGCTGGTGTGCTCTGCTCAGCCTTGGGCTGCCCAAAATCTGCTGGCCACACCATTTGCATGAAGGCCACGGCAGAGACACCCCAAGGTCCACGTGCAGAGCACGTGGTGCTGCCGTTGTTCAGCGTGTTTGACAGAGATGGAGTGAGAGCGGAGGTTTCCTGTGCCCGTGGAGGTGGTCTGGCACCTCTCACCACATTCTGCTCTCAGCCACAGCCCCCAGACACCCACTGATTTCAGTGGGGCCATCAAATGCTATTTGAAATGTGTTTTAAGCCTTATTCTAATGAAGGCACTTGGAAAATAAAGCAAAACAGAGCAGTGGAATAATTCATTTTCATGGACCAGCATCAGCTGCAAAACCAGAGTCAGCAGAGCCATCTTGGATGTTGATGGGCAACACTGGTCCTCACTCATCCTCTTAAAAAAATGAAAGTCCTGAATTATACCTGTCTCACATATGATAATATTTCAATGTATCTGCATCTGGGAATGGTGAATGTTTAAATTTTCATGGGAAAAGACCCACCATTCCTGATTTAACATTTAACTTGCCTCACACGTGCATCACTGTGCACACTCTGCTGATACTGGGAACTGCAGGGCTGTAATGGAAAGCATCAGTATCAGCAGCCTCTCCTGCAGCCTCTTTCCTCTAAAAATAGAAGATATGAAAGCAGGAAGATGAGCTGTTTTGTTAATTTGTTCTCTTGGATAAAATATGAGCAATACATTTTGTTTAATGAGATACTTTGTTAAGAAAAAAGCACATAAATCACTGTCTAAATAGAGGCAGCATGTGTGCTAAATTCAAGTTCAGTGAGTGCTGTGATTTCGGAAACCAAGTTGACTTGATTCCAGCAAATACTAAATCTGAAGAAGGCTTTGTAATTAAAAGTAATTAAAGAGCACTGACACTACAACTTATGTATTATGTCACCCTCAGTAATAACACTTAGAGCACGTATGGAACTGCAGAGCACTTCCTTTCTAGTTGTCAGATTGTTTTTGGCCCAACAGCAACTTGGTGAAGCTGTTTAATCCTACAAAGTGCTCATTACTTGCAGAAAATGATATCATCAAAGGATTAACCATCCCCAGGCAAAGATTTAACTAGGAAATAAGAGTTATCTGATTATATTGTCTGGGACTATTATTGCTGTTATAACTTCCAAATTACTTATTAAAAACTAATTAAGCTGATTTTTAATCTACTTTACTATCTTCTAGCGATGACCAAAGAAGGCTGATAGGGTGCCCTGAAGCATGTTAGAAATGGAAGGTGCCCAAAATAAGTAAATCTCACAGTCTGTTGTTGTGATAGGGAAGGGTTCAGTCCTACTCCTGCACTTCAGAAGTCCAGATGCAGTTTTTAGGGGCTCTTACACAGTCCTAAAGTCTTTTTTCAAGTGAGAGGCTCTAATGCAATTCAAAGGCAAGTGCTCAATAAAGAGCATGTTTGATACTCTAAATGGAAAGCATTGTTAAGCTGCTGAAATTGTAACTGATTCTTATTTAGGAAAAGAAACAATCAAATCATAGAAGCTGCTGCAGCGCTAATTAAAATAATTAGTTGTCGTGACTGCAGATTTGACTGTATTTCAGTCCCAAACATGTTGGCATCAAAAATTAACTCCTGAATTACTGCATTCTCTCTTTATTCTTAATAAAGAGCCCTTTTTAAAAGGTGCAGAGAACATTTGTAGAGGGATATAGAATCCTAGAATGGTTGTGGTTGGAAGGAACCTTAAAGCTCATCTTGTTCCCACCTCCCTGCCATGGACAGGGACACTTTCCACTAGCCCAGGTTGCTCCAAGCCCTGTCCAACTTGGCCTTGAACACTTCCAGGGATGGGGCAGCCACAGATTTTCTGGGCAGCCAGTGTCAAGGCCTCACCACCCTCATAGGGAAGAATTTCTTCTTAATATCTAATATAAACCTACTCTCTGTCAGTTTGAAGCAATTCCCCCTTGTCCTGTCACTCCAAGCCCTTGTCAAAAGTCCCTCCGCAGCTCTCTGAGTGCCTCTTTAGGTACTGGAAGATGCTCTAGGGTCTCTTTGGAACCTTCTCTTCTGCATGTTGAACAACCCATAAAAAACCCATCACAAGTATCTGCTGTGAAACAGCAACTGACCATTTAAAAAAAAACCTAGGCTTTTATTAGTATACTAAATACTTTCGAGTCTGATGCAAAGCTCTCCAGTATCCATGGGAGTCTCCCCCCTACATCAGAGGCCGGGCAGGGCAGACCTGGGAGCAGAATGTGTGGCTGTCACCGGTGGGAGCCCACCGGGAGGTGTGGGTCATCAGGAACCAAAGTTCAGATTGCTTGCAAAACATTCCTACTTCGCAATTGAAAAACAAACTTGGGTTTGCATCTCAGCCATAGAGGTTTTCCATCGTTTCCTTCACATGTCAACGGGATAGACTTTAAGAGCTCTCTTTGCAACCGTAATTACTATTGCCGTAGTCGCCCTGCTGGAACGGTAAACTGGAAATGCAGTAATTGAGAGTGTGGCCATAAGACTATTGTGGGTTTTAGTCTTTTCAATGAGTTTCTTTCTCCCTAATCCTTTATCTCTGACCGAATGCACTGATGCCTACCTCGGTCACTAATATAGGGAGAAATGGTAAGACTGACAATTGCAATGCTTTGTTCGTCATGTGCATGTCTTGTGCAACAGAGTTCTCTAACCCATTCTAATTCGAGCTCTCATGCTTTTCTGCCCTACTGCTTCCCCCTGCATTGCTATAAAAGCATGTAAGATAACAAAAAGTCTCTTTTCTACACGGTGCCTGCCATGTTCCTTGTTTTGAAATAGCAATGTCTATTTTATATGACTGTCGGGTCTGAGACCTCATCAAAGTCATGGTAAACTGAAAAATTATGACTAGGCTTTGGGACTGCTCCTATTTTTTTCTTGTTTCAAGGCTTTCTTTTTTATTTTCTTTCTCCCTTAGCTTGTAGGCTGCCACATCTCACATAAAGTGCTTAACGGGTCCCGCTGAGGGATATTTTTTTTTAATTCTTATTATTTTTTGATCGTGTGGCTGACTCAGAGCTGTGACTCCAAAGTCTGGCTGAGCTGGGCGCTTCTCCTCGTGCTCCTCACCGCCTCTCGGCAGCTGCCCGACAGCGGAGACTCACCATGGAAGCAGCTCTTGACGTGGGGATTGCACCACTCCATGGGAGATGCTGTCATTGCTTCCTTCCCAAATGCATTTATTACAGAATAAATACCATTACGGGGTCTCTCTGAGAAGTTTGAAAGAAGAGAAAACCCTGCAGGAGAAATTCTCCGAGCCAATCTTTGAAGTGGCGTTGTTTTCCAGTTTACTATGATGGTGACTGAACTTCACCTTTTCCAACAAATATAATTTTGTCGTGTATATACATATAAGTGTGTGTATATATATGCACATACACGTTCCAAAGAGAAAAAGAAGAGGTTGGCTATTGATTTTTCAGTGAGCGTAAATCAGTTTTGTTTTGTTTAATAAATGCTACATGCTACAAACATTGTCTTATGTTTGTCTCATGTTTGTAATGACTCTGTAAAGCTATTTCTTGTTGATCGTGCTGTTAGCATTGGCTTTTGGAGAGATGTATGTGACATTCTCCTTGCTCTGAATATAATAGCCATTACTTTCTTGTTTTCTTGCCCCCATCCCCTTTAGGATCTGACGGCTTTAGCCAAAGAGTTGAGGGAGCTGCGCATCGAAGAAACCAATCGCCCTCTGAAGAAGGTGACAGACTATTCCTCCTCCAGCGAGGAGTCCGAAAGCAGCGAGGAGGAGGAGGAGGATGGGGAAAACGAGACACATGATGGGACCGTGCCTGTCAGTGACATCCCACGGCTCATGTGAGAAATGCTTTCTTTTGAAGGGGGCAAACCATGAAACTGCAGTGTGTCTTGGCCTGGAGGAGCAGTAGCTGTAATACAGGACATGTCCAAAGCACATCCATATTTGGTGGCTGGCATTGGGAACAAGGTTGCAAGGGATAATGTACTCAGATTTTTCCTGGTACAAACTAGAGATACTTAATGGAAAAGTGGGGGAAAAAAAACTATTTCCACTGCATATTCAGTGAATGTTGGTTTGAAGCTGACAGAACTGTTGATGACCCTGGCAGGTTTTTGGCCAGAGTGGGTGCAGCTGACCTCATCTACACCGTATGTCCTGCCCATGGGACAAGCATGTTGAAGCTCTGCCTGCTCTTGAGCTTGGTCTTGCCCCAAATCAAGCCATGCTGAAGTGGAGTACTTGGTGGCCTGCCCAGTGCCAACTGGTAGCACCAGGATTATAATAATCCTGAATCTTTGTCATTGATTTCTATCCTTGACTCAGTCATTGTTCTGGCAGCAAAATACGGTGGGCTAGAACTGAAGTGGAAGGGTCAGCAGACTGTACTGTTATGTCCCACTTGTGCTCTTGAGTTTCTCTAGAGGAGGGCAGCACAGCTTCAACATGCACAAGGACTTGTCATCGTGCTTGGGCTCCTTCCTGGTGCTTTGCAGGAATGTTTCTGGACGTCTCTGCCTGGCAGCAGGATCTGACTCCTGCCCCTTTGAATTTGCAGAGAAGCTGTGGGAAGGCTTCAGGGGCATTTTAATCAGTTCATTGCCATTTTTCCCGATAAATGAATTATTAGTCGATGTAGGCATACCTGGCTTTAGGGACATGGTTTAAGAGTGACATGATGGTGCTGGGTTCATGGTTGGACTCTGAATTTAGAGGTCTTTTCTTTGATTCTGTGATTCATGGTGGTGGGGCATGGAGCAGCACAGAAGCCCTTCAGGTGGCAAAGAGACCATATCTCCTTGGGATCCATGTTATTCAGAGTGCCAAGCCCCTGAACTGAAACTTGCTGACAGCAGAAGAATTAAAAACACAACTCTTGGAATTTGTTGGAGAAAGTCAGGAGATGGAGCGAGAGCTCTGAATCTGCAGCAGTCAGGTGGGCAGTCACGTGTGCAAGATGGGGCCCCAAGCTGCTTTTGGAAGAGGACTTTAATTAGGAGTGGTTAATCTGTGCTGACATCCTTCTCCAAACACCTTGGGTTTGACACAGCACTTTCCAGTGGATAAAATGTCTCACTGAATGTCTTGCAGCCAGATGTGTGGGATGACAGGCACAGCGGTAAGATGGATGATCCCGACCCGCTGCCAGCCAAATGCCATTTATCCCATAATGTCCTGTTGATGAATGTGCCCCAAGGATGGGAAGGCAGAGATGGAGGGGTGTCTGCAGGCAGGGCTGCACTGCTCTGTGCCAGGGGAAGAAGAAAGCAGATGGGTCTGAGTTACACCCTTACTTAACAGAAGGGACTTTAACTCAAGTTCAGACTTGATGTAGTTGGGTATTTTGCAGTCAAAGCTTGATTTTTCTGTGTTCAGTGTTTCTCATTAGAAACTCAAGCTGAAAGAGATCATCTTATATTTTCCTGCATTTTCCAACTGTTCTTGTATAACCCATTTTTAAACTTTCCTGGGCATCCTCCCTGAGCACGTAGCTGCTCTTCATTCCAGCTCTATGTAGATCTCTCCTGCTGTAGGATAATCCCATCCATCACTTTGCGTCCCAGTGGATAGGAGGGTCTGTTTACTTCATCCACCTCTGCAGATACCATTTCTCCATCTGAAGACTGTGATGACTGCCTTCAGCTCCCTCTTTGAGTTGTGAAAGCTGGCTCTTCCACATGTCCAGGGATTTCTTGCAGGATGACGTGGAAACTGATGAAACCTGAGACCTCAGGGCTACCACAGCCTTGCATTTAGTCACTGTACAGTCTCCAAATTAACATAGCCTCCCCTGTCTTCTGCTTTCTTGTTTTATAACTGGTATAACTGTGCTTGTTGCTCATCCTTTGGCAGTGGTGAAAAGCTAATGGAAGGGAGGTGTGAGCTCCTTATGTAAAAGGTGCTGCAGAAGTATTTGGACTTAGACTTATTTGGAGTGCTTTGGTGATGTCTGACCAGTAGTAGGTTTGATACAATGCAGGCAAGGATCCATCCTCAAGCCAGTCCTACCTCGGGGTCCTCAGGGCTCAGATCTTAGGCTGGACAAGTAACCCCATGATTAGTGCAGGCTTGATTTGGGTTTTCCCCTGACCAGGCTCCCTCTTGAGCCTCTGGGTGTGTACAGGTAGCTGTGCACAGGTGTTAAAGAGTGAATTGCTTCATGTTGATGGAAGTAACTGATCTGTGTGGCTTTGAAGTGCAGAGTAACAGGTCTCATCACCAACATCTTCATCACCACCATCAGTGTTACCCAGCACACAAGTAGGACTGGGTAATCCAGAGGTGCTTCCTCATTTGCTTTTAGGTTTGTTTGAGTTATATTTAGCAGCTGCCAAGAATGTACCAGTGAAGTAACAGGGCCTGCTTAGCACCTGCAACATCCACTCTCAGGCAGTCCTAAGATTTAATGTGTGTGAAACTAAATTCTGGCCTCTCTTGAGATAGAACCATGGAAATAAGTTCAAGGTGAAACCATGGGTTAGGGCCACATTTTCACCTGGATAACTGCAGAGATCTACAGGACATAACTTGTCCTCCTGCCTGCCTACACCTTCTCCAGACCCCATCCCTGCTCTTGCTGTCTTTTGCCATCAGGTGTTCTGATGCACTGTTCCCTTTTCAATGATTGGAAGTGAGGAATAAAGGGAGTAAACTATATTTATTTAAACTTTCTTAAGTAGAAAAAGTTTTGTAGGGTCGAGCAGGACTGCCACTTGTCCCTATCGCTTCATCACTGCTCCTCTTGGGACACCTTGGGATGAGAAAGGTCCTTCTCTTTGGTCTGTGCTGTATCTGTAGTTTATCAACCTGCCCCGATCCTGTATTTCTGACAACATCAATCATTTCCCTGTACATTTAAGTGGATATATTTTCTGATTTATCTTTCTGAGAGACACAGAGCCTTACCCTTACCGAAATAATACTGTACTAGAGGATTTTTCATCTATTTTAGCAAAGGAAATATTCATCATTAATGCTTTTCCATTCTCTCCTCAGACCAACAGGAATTCCTGGAAGCAATGAGCCATACAACCTGGGAATGGTGACAACCCATGGGATAGAGACTTCCCACGCAGATACGTTTAACAATATTTCAAGGGAAGGGACTTTAATGGTGAGGGAGGTAAGTGGTAAAACAAATATTTCCATGGAGCATCTTCAGGAGGTTTTGCCCATGTAAGCACAACAACTAACAGTGCTGTGTGTCCGGAACACAAAATGATGGAGTAAATTGTGCTCGATAGCGCTCTCCTTAATGCAATTTACACTCGGAGCAAATGTGACAAGTGCTAATGTTTCTCAGAACTACAAACAGCAGTGAATAGCAGTGCCAGGGCACAGCAGGGAGGAGGCTCCTGCAAATGGCTCTGCTGTAACCCCACAATTGCTCCAGGCAACATAAGTTACCTTCCATTTACAGCATTTAGTTACACACTTGGAATCTCCCAAAGTTCCCCCTCTTCTTCCCAGCCTTTACCACCGTGTGACTGTTGGAGCCGTGCAATGTTTGTAGAGCATTTGGAGGCTTTCAGCAGGGGCTGGTCCTGCTCAGAGCTGGCTGTGGGGGCACTGGGAATCCAGGTGCGAGGCCCCATCCTCAGGTCCAGCGTTGCAGAGCTGAGGCTGCGGTAGGAGCAATCCTGATGGATGGTACTGCAAGAATGAGGCAGAGGAGGCACCTTCATTGACTGGGGAAGATCTCCTTCAGTGTTGTTCAGTTTCTCAGTTCCTGGAATGTTCTGGTGATGCTTCTGGAAACAGATGGGGGGCAGATCTCTGGGTGAGAGGGGAGAAGGCTCTGGTAGTGAACTGGGGAGTCACTTCCTACTGGCATGTAAAGGAGGTGGATGGGAGAGCAGAAGGATGAAAGAGTTTGAAGTCAGCAGTGTTGAAGGAGGGATGTTCAGATCAAATGCAAACTAGACTTGAGCAGCATTTTACTTCCTTTATGTAAAATATTCACATATGAACGAAAAAGGTGAATGCAACTCTGGAAAAAGGAAGGAGTTAGCCAAAGAAATCACAGCATGTTTGCTGCCTTTCTCCATCAGTTTTGGAGTAGAGCAGCAGTGCACAGCCCACCTCATCCTTCGCTGGGGTGGAGCTGTTCAGAGCAGGGATCCCCACGGCTCTGCACATCCCTGTATTAGTAAGGGTGATGTGGGTGAGCGGGAGAACAAGTCCCTCTAACAGGGAGGCATTTCTGAAATGAGTTTGTGTTCAGCATCACAGAAGAAAACACATGCTGTGCCAGCAAGGCTGTATGAGAAAAACAGGAATGCAGAAATGTTTAAAGGCCATGGGCAAGACAAGCAGCTGGAAAATCCCTTTCTAAGGAGAGAGCATGATAAAAAACCCACACTGTAGCCTTGTGCTGGGTATTTATTGTTAACTCACCACCATCACCACCAAAACCATCAGAGGATAGACTCCCTGAGGTCAGTGGGCTTTTGTGCAAAGGGCTTTTCACTCTTTGTTGAGATGGGAAGGTGTGGTTGAAGGTGATGGTAATGAGCAACCAAAAGATAAATGTTGGGGACTGGTCAGAAACTTGATAAGCCAATCCCAGTAAATGGACAAATCTCTGTAACAATCTCATTGATTTGCTCCAGGTAGGTGAAATTCATCAAAATGGCAAAATAAGGAAGGAAAGGAGAAAATTCCCAGCACCTTCCTTGCACAGGGATGGGATGGAGCAGAAGGGGAACCCCAGGGAAACCCAAGGAACGTTGTGTGCAGAGCGATGTGCTGGTTGTTCGGTCACTCTTCTGCCACTGCTGCCGCTGTTCACTGCTGGTTTGGGTTACAGAAACATGGATGGGGCTGTGTTGGCATTTGCAGTCAGGCTACTCGCTGCCATAGCTGTGCAAAGCTGTCCAGGCCAGTGCTGATCAAGGGGTCAGATTCTGCTGTCACTGATGGCCACTGGCCATGTGGGAGGAGAGCTGGCCATGGGGCTTATGCCCATGGTGGCAAGTATAGAATCTGCCCTACATTCCTTGTCTTTAGACGACAGTGATCAGGCTTCTCTCGCTGTAACGTGGTTAATTACTCTGTATTGACTTTGTGATTAATCCTGTCTTTATTTCTTCTGGAGTGGGGGGTTGATCTGCTGCTTGCCAATTGCATGGGGATGGAACAAAGAGGGTCCTTCTCCTGCACTTGCTCTGGGAACTGGGGGACAGCCAACGACTTAGTTTGTTTGGTTTTTTTCTCTTCTTTTTCTCTTCCCACTCTCCCCTTCCCTTCTCTTTCTTCCTCATGCCTTGTGTCTCTGCAGACCTCTGGTGAAAAAAAGCGTTCTGGCCACGCAGCCAGCAATGGCTTTGCAGGTCACATCAATCTGCCTGACCTGGTGCAGCAAAGCCACTCGCCGGCGGGCACGCCGACCGAGGCCCTGGGGCGAGTCTCCACGCATGCGCAGGACATGGACTCGGTGCCTGAAGTAGGTGGTGGGGGGCTCCCCTTTCTCCTTTGCATCGCATTAAACAAGTATTAACCTCTCTGCCCTGTGAAGGGGCTTTCCTGCTTTCCTCCCTGGCTTTCTTGGCTCTTCTCTCTCTCTATTTCTGGTCCACGTGGGTGAGTGTAGTGGAAGCACAAGGGAATCGGATGGGGTATTGCTTTGTGGGTCTGTGGCTGATGGTAGAAATGTGTATTAGGTCTCTCAAGCCCACCAGCTGGAGTTTTGGTGGTGATGGCTTGAGTGCTGCCAACTGATGCAAAAACCTCTTTTTTTTTTTTTTTTTACTCTTGGATATAAAAGAAAATTATGAGAGCCAGTGATGCCATTAATTTCAATTGGGCCCAGCTTCCACCTGTGCAATCTCTGATAATTAACATGACTCAAAAGGTCAGCAAAAACGTAAGCCAACAAAATTCTGGATAGTTCTTCAGACTAGAAAAAAATCTGCACAACTTTAAAATTGTGTTTTTCCGGTCATGGCTAAGTATTTTTCTCTGGTAGGTGTTTTACAGGGACATGATTGAACGTTAATGTTGTATAAGGTGTAAAAAGTCTAAAAAAGTACAAGATGTGACAAGAAACCAAGGGAATTGCTGTTCCCTGCTTACCATCCTCAGCTGTGGGAACAAGGCACAGTTCTCTTTCCCCATGAGAAATCAGCCCATTTGGTGCTAAATAAGCTGTTGTATTTAATGTTTTCGTTTGATTTTGTGGGTTATGCATCAAAAGTTCTGCTATACTATGTTCTTTCACAGAAATTATGTACTCATAGTGTACTTTTACTAGCAGTATAAAAATAAAAATGGCTTGGAATTGGGCATTGATAAAACACAAGAACAGATGGTGCCTGACTTGACCTCAAGTTTTTATCCATTTCCTCAATGGTATTAAAAGCAGCAATGAGAGAGCTGGTTCTGAAAGTAACACCTTTCACGGTCATCCTGGGACTGCTGAAATGCAGGCTGGAATTGGGTTTAAATATATTCATTTGTAGAGTATTGACCAAAAAGATCTTTTCCATCTCTAAAACTGGATTTTTAGGGTTGACTGAGCTGAGAGTGGGTGTGAGTGGAAACTTGGGGGTTTAGTTCGTGGGCTTCCAGGTGACTCATGGTGCTGTGAGCAAAAAGAAGGGAGTGAGCACAACCTCAGCCTGCAGCTTGGTGCTCTTTGTAAACCACCATGGAGGTTTATAGGCAGTGGAACAGGACCTGGAGGAAGATGAAGGCTTAATATTTAAATAACAGACTTGGAAGTTATTAAAATGTCAGCTTCTGTGGAGAATGACTGAAGCTGAGCAAGGAAAAATGCACTGAGATGAGTGGTTTGTTCATAATTCATTTGTCGGAAAGCACTTGGCTCTCAGCTGGAAAGCATCCCTGTAAATACTGGATTTTTCTCCTTCTTGAATTGTTAGTGGTTTTGGAAAAGACATCCAGCACAGGGGAAAAACATTGTGTATTTCTTGGATTTGAGAGAAGCACAAAGTAGTTAAAGTCTATCCTACATGTGCACACAAATGTGGACGAGCTGTGTATGTAAATGTGGTATCTGTGCCCGCAGCATTCCCTGCTGCAGGCTGTTAACTCCTTCCATGGGTCTTGTACTGTTGGAAATTCAACTGTTTCTATGGAAACAGTCAGACTGTCAGGGGACTAGAGTTGGGAGGGAAGCAGGATGCACACTGTGATTTTGGTATGGATGCAGGCTCACATGAGGATGCCAACCTCAAAATGCTCAAGAAAGTCATGAGCCACAAGGATGCTCCTACACCTGATGGGATTTTGTCCCTAAATCTTTTTGTGGCCCACTGGAGAGGACAGGTACAGGCCCAGCCCAGCTGGGGTAGGGATGTGCTGACACAGTGGTGTTCCCATGGCACATCTCCCCATGAGCTTGTCCCCATGGCAGCTGTCAGCACAGGGGCTGTGCTTGGTAGCTGAGTGACCTGGAAGCTGAGGAAGATTTATTTCATAAAAGGACAATGTCCTAAGGAAATAAAACGTGAACAGTAGCACTACTGCAGAGTGACTGGGGTTTGCTGCTGTTGCAGCTCTAAATAGAGCTCATCCATAAAGCATGTCCTGGGTAAATGCTGGAGTATGAAGGATAAGCTGCTCAGCAGAGGGGGGAAATCATGTCATTTTGACTCCCAAGGCAAGGATTTCATTTTGCTAGGAAGAAGATCTTAGCCTCGTTTTCTGCCTTAACAAAACATGGTTTTAAAAAGAAAGCAATGTGATCTTGCAGTTTGTTCATTCCTTCAGCAAAGCATTGGCTCTGACATTCCCTGCAATACCTTCAGGTCGAGTTTTGTTAGCTTAGAAATGGCTCTGCAGTCCCACCTGAAATGTCGGGGACAGCTGAAAACTCTGTCAGCTGCTCCATGCCAAGGCTTCCCAGGGTCTCACCAACCTTGGCTGCACAGTGGGAAAAGCAAACCCTCATCTGCCTGACATCCCAGAGTAGGTTTTAAGACAGGTGTGTTCATGCAGACAAGTTATCGATGGAACCTGGTGAGTTTAAAGGTCTATTCCAATACAAACAATTCTGTCACTCTCGATCGGTTTTTGCCTGCATTGGTTTTTGCCTCTGGCCCTGCAGCTTCCCCCTAACCAGTGTCATGGCTGTGCTTCTGCCTGTGAGGAGAGAGCAGAGCCAGGCCCTGCTCCTCTCATTTTCTGTTGCTCACAGACTCTCAGAAATCCAATTTATTGTTTTCTCTGATTAGTTATGGGAGGAGGAGAAGATAGAGGGCTCAAAAAGGGCACCTCAGGGGCAGGCACTGTATTTGCTAATTAGAAAGTCTTACATGTACACACAGGCACAAAATTACTGTTATTTCTGTGCTCTGAGCTCCCTCTTTGCTGTTTATTTTCCAGTACGGTATGGGAAGTAGCACCAAAGCCTCTTTCACCCCGTTTGTGGACACCAGAGTGTATCAGACCTCACCTACCGATGAAGATGAAGATGAGGATGAAGAGTCATCTGCTACTGGTAGGAGGCAATGGGGCTAGTTTGAGAGAGGAGTGTCTTGTGGAAAACAGGTTGGGATCCTGAATAACCCCACTGAAGCTCTTTCACATTTCACTTGCTCTTGATCAAACATTGCTCCTTGCCCTCTCCAGTTTCCATCCAGCTTCTCCCCCACCATGAAATGCCACCAGAAAGGTCTGTGAGAAAACAGGGAGCAGCAGAAATCCCCCCTCCCATCTGCCTGGACAAACTGATGTCTTGTAACATAGTGATGACTCCCCCACCAGAAAATAAAATGAGCATTGCCTTTCTATCCCAAAAAAGAGGTGACAGAACAGTTAACCCATCACGCCTCCCTCTCTTTCTTGCGTTTCCTTGCAAGCCCTGTTCACCAGCGAGCTGCTCAGGCAGGAGCAGGCCAAGCTGAATGAGGCCCGTAAGATCTCGGTGGTGAACGTCAATCCCACCAACATCCGTCCCCACAGCGACACCCCAGAGATCCGGAAGTACAAGAAGCGCTTCAACTCAGAGATACTCTGTGCTGCTTTATGGGGTAAGCCCGGAGCCCGCTGTGCCCTCAGAGAGCTCCCTGCAGCCTGTGGCTGGTGGTGAAGTGGGAATATGTCATTGTAGAAACAAGCCCCTGCCTCTGGTTGGCCCCTTCGCCATCCTGGGCAAGGCTAATGTCCCCCTGCACTGTAAGAGTGATCATTCCTGTTGCTGGGAAGATCCCAGCCTTTGCTGGGTCAGTTATGCTCGGAGTGGTAGAGATGAACTTGGGGTGTCATCCTTGGGAGCAGCTGTAGCTCCTGGTGCCCATTGCCTGCCCTCTCCTCTTCAGGTGTGAATCTGCTGGTGGGCACAGAAAATGGCCTGATGTTGCTGGATCGAAGTGGGCAAGGGAAGGTCTACAACCTCATCAACAGACGGCGATTCCAACAGATGGATGTGCTCGAGGGCCTCAACGTCCTTGTGACAATATCAGGTGCTCCTCTTGTGCTCTCCCCTGCTCAGCCATAAGCCCCGAGCGGTACCAGCTCAAACAAAAGCTGCCCCACAGTGTCCGAGGGAAGCTCCCAGGGGAGCTGGAGGTGGTTGATTCCAGAATCAAGTAAGTTAAATCTGAAAGAATTGCCTCCAAAGAGCAGTTTGTTCCCTTCACCTGCTGGCTCCACTTTATCTGCAGTGCTCCACCCTCCTTTAGGAGGGAAGGGGAGGTGCAGGGCACAGGCAAATAGTCCCAGCTTGACAGGGCAGAGAGCTCTGCTTTTGGGTCTCTGGCTAAAGATGAGGGACACAATATCCATGGCTTCAGGACTCCAGCTCGGGCCATGGCTGTGCTTAGAGTGCTCCAAGCATTGTGAGGGCCATGGGCTTGTCAGTGTCCCCATGTTCAGCCAGGAGATACAGAATGCTCACATCAGGCTCACGGGGTGATTTCTAGCAAAAAAAAGGCAAAAAACTCTGCAGTCCAGTCTCCCAGGAGAGCACCCAGCATCCTTCCTACAGAGCTGCCCCAGGGCAGAGCCTTCTCCTGCTGATATTTGTCCCACAAAGCTCATGGAGGCCAGCAAGATAAATGCTTGTTAGGAATATTGCTTGGTATCATCCTTCTGTTTACTTTCATATTGTTAACACCCCCTGGGCTTGTCCTTCAATCACCTGGAAATTCCTGCTCCCTGCATTCAGACAGAGCTCCAAACTTCCTGCTTCATTGTTCACCTTGGTCTGCAGCATCCCTCTAGTTTGAGGGATGCAGCTGTAGGAACACATGGTTTAGTACAGCTGGAAGATGAATGTGGGGAGGATCAAACCCCAAGATGAGGCTAAGAATGAGTCTTGAGGACTTGTGGAAACCTGTGAGCAGACAGCCCTTGGTTTATGGTTTGGGTCCTGTCCCCCTGGGCTCAGTGTGAGCTCTGTCCTGTCCCTGTAGCAGGGACTCTGCAGCCACAGGGAGGTTTGCAGCCAGATCACAGCTATCCAAGAGCAGGCAGGCGTGCCGAAATTTGGCAGCCCCTCAGCACTGCAGAGCCCAGCACTGGGCTTGTTGGCAAGCAGTGGTGCCTGTTGCAAGCCAAGGAGCTCATGTCTCAGCTCCAAGGTGTAATTAATGTTGTATGAAGGAGAGAAAAGGAAAGAAACCAGGTAGCTGAGTGGTTGGATAAGCCTTGAGCTTCAAGAGAGCTGGGGTCACCACCCTGCTGTGCCCCACCATCTCACTGTGAACACTGCCTTATAGGAAAGGAACATTTCCAGCCTGCAGGAAGCAAAAGCATGGCTTTTGCAGTATCTGCCTGCAGTCTGAGACAGAGGTCTGGGCTTCACTTTCCATATGATTCTGCCCAAGAAAAACCTAACACAACAACTAAATTACTATTTTCAACTTCATCATAAAGCAAACTTGAATATTATCATCTTGTCAGTGAAAACAAGCACTGAAACCTCAAGATTCCCCATGCACACAGGCTCTGCTGTGACAGGAACATTTCCTTTGCCAACAGGAAAGAAGAACAAGCTGCGGGTGTATTATCTGTCCTGGCTGAGAAACAGGATTTTACACAATGACCCTGAGGTGGAGAAGAAGCAGGGCTGGATCACAGTTGGGGAGCTGGAGGGATGCATCCATTACAAAGTTGGTGAGTGGCCTCTCTGGAAATAAATGTCTGAAGAGATGCATTCTTGTTCTCTAGTTTTAGGTCGGACCTGACAGTTTTATCTTAGAACATAGCCACTAAGAAATTTGGAATTCATCTATATGTATTAGGTGGACACTTTACATAATGAGAACCAATAGACAGATGGCCAGTGAAGGAGTTCCTGGAGATGAGTTATTCAGTCTTGTTGGAAAGTGAATGTTTTAAATATTTGTTTTATTTTTATTTTAGTGAAATATGAAAGAATCAAGTTCTTGGTGATTGCCTTAAAGAACGCTGTAGAGATCTATGCTTGGGCTCCAAAACCATATCACAAGTTTATGGCATTTAAGGTATGTCTGTTTTTTAACCAAAATACACTCAGCAATTGTAAATACATGAGATTTCTGTATGCTATAGAGCAGCAAAGCTTCTTGCTTATGTAGCTGAGCTCCTTGGGATGCCTGGCAGGCATGAGAGATGGAATCCATGCTGGCTGAAAAGATTGGATATGTTCTGCTTGTGGCCAACAATGAAGTGTTAATATTAGCTTATGCTGGCAGGCTTCACTTGGGGAGTTTGCAGAAAGCTGATCAAACACATATGAGTAAAATTGAGTTGGAGATTTTGATGGATATTTTTGTGGGATTTTTTAGTGGGTTTTTTTTAAGCTCTGACTATATTTTCACATACCATACAAAAATATGTTGGCATAATTTCCCATTTTTATTTTGCAAGGTCCTCTCTCCTGCAATGTGGTTTCTGTTTCAAGACAGAAAGTTTGGGAGAATGACCCACTCTTCCTCCCTCCTTTTTTTTTCTCCCTTTTCCTTAGTTTCCTCAGTGAGACCTTTCTTCTCTACAACCTGCCAATGGGTATTTTGTACTTAGTCCTTCAGAGCACTTTTCATCCTAAGCTCTATGTAGACCCGAGTCACACGGGGCAATGCCTTGTGGGCATGTTCATGCTGACTAATCTCATTTTGCATCCTTTTAGCACAAATGGGCTTATTCAGTATTAGGTCACATTTGCTTTTTCTGAACAAAAGCCAGAATAAATGGGCTCAGTGACATGGAGAGCTCAACAGCATCAAAATGGGCTGGGATCCAGCCTCCATGGGCTCTGAGGATGCTGGTTGGTGCTCCTGGTGCTGCTTCTCCAGCCTGTGGGACTGAACATACTTTCCTTGCCTGGTAGGCCAGGGATGTGTTGGGAGAGAAGGAAATACCACCTGCTGATTTTCCCTGTCAGAAGTTAGAGTGGTCCTTGCACAGAGCACCAGGAGCCCTTGACTCTGTGTAGGGATGTCTCATCCTCCTGCTGTGCACCTAGGCATGGAGAGATACTCTGCCCTGGATCAATCCATGGCTGGGAGCTGGTCACAGTCTGCATCCAGCAGGTTAGATTGAGCAGCAAAAAGTAGGTCTTTGCTAAAGTGACTCATTTTAGCTGCCCAAACCAGAGTGGTGATCCCTGCCAACAGGGGAGGTGGGTGGTCACAGATCTCTGCTGACTGAATACACACTCATGTAAAACTGAGCTGTCACTTTCCTTTAGAGACCAAATCCTTGTGCTAGCCTCAGGCTCCTGTGGGAAACAGCTGTGCTTGGCAGGGATGAGCACTTACCTGCAGGGATGGCTGGAGCGAGTGGGTAATACCCTCTGAGGCATCTGACATAGGAAAGAGAGGCAGGAATAGAAATTACCATGTATTTAGCAGAAAACATAGTCAAACAAATATGTTTTCAAAACAGTATCAGGCTGCTGCAATAGGGATTTGTTGATTTTCTGTGGTACTCACAGAAGGGATTATAAAAGTCTTTTGCAGATCTCCAGCACAAGCCGTTGCTCGTGGATCTCACTGTAGAAGAGGGTCAGAGGCTCAAGGTTATCTTCGGATCACACACTGGTTTCCATGTGATTGATGTGGATTCTGGGAACTCCTATGATATCTATATACCCTCTCACGTGAGTACACGGTGAAGGGCTGCTGCATGAGTAACGTGGGTCACCAGCAAGGTTTGGAGAGGCTCTTGGTGGCTCAGAAATGGTGACCAGTGATGGGTGTCCCATTCTCCAGTGCTATCCTCATTGATACTCACTTAAAGAGGACTCGGAGCTGTGACATACATCATGTTCATTATTTGCACAGGCTGTTTCTGTCCTCATTCCTGAGCAGTTGGGTTTAAGGTTGCTATGTCCAAAAGGAGATCTGTACACTGCATGGACCAATAATGGAGCTCTCTGTAGGATTTTCTTACTGGCTTATTTAATCTGTATCCATGCTGTTGGCCAGTGTAGGAGAAACTGTCACTAAACAACTCCAGGAACTGCTGAATCTGATCCAAGCAGCAGATCCTCCTCTGTGAAAGCTGGCAAGAGCATAGGGAGAAATACCAGTGTAGTTTGAGATGATTTTGTGTTTTCTTAACTGTGGAAGGGCAGACATAGATGGAAAGTCACTGTAGCTGCCCTTGGAGCTAGAGACTGATTACTAAAAGCTAGTGTTTCCTCCCTAGGGCTGCCTATAAAATTCTGGGTTTATTTACCTTGATTTGAACAGGAGATGGATTCATTGACTCAGTCACTTATTTGTGTTCCAGCCAAGTGTCAGCCATCAGTCTTGGGGGCGTATATGTTGTGATCTGCCTGTAATTACTGAACCTGTTTATCCTTGCCATGTCAGACAGCTTTGATGGTAGGGTAAACATGACAGCTTATTCCCTTCAAGCTTATCTCTGAAAGCCAGTGCCTGTTTGGTGAATTGAGGGAGGGCTTTGTTCTCAAGTTGGTTTGGGCTTTTTTTCCCCAAGGCTCTGCTCCCTTCCCCCTCCCCATTCTCCACTCAATGTAATTCTGACTTTCAGGGTTTCTTTTACCTGCAGATTCAGGGCAATATTACTCCTCACGCCATTGTCATCCTGCCTAAGACAGACGGGATGGAGATGCTCGTGTGCTATGAGGATGAAGGTGTATATGTGAACACCTACGGACGGATAACTAAAGATGTGGTGCTCCAGTGGGGAGAAATGCCTACTTCTGTGGGTAGGTCAACCCTTCCTCTTCACCTGCTTAAAAAACAAGTGACAAATAAGATGAGTGGAGAATGCTGAGATTGAGTCATTTGGGCTTTTGCTTATCAGAGGAGATTTCCCTCTGCCTAGCTATGAGATGCAATTGTTTAATTTCTACAGTTTTGTCCTCCATAATAAAAGCAAGGGACTTCATGAAAATTTGAGCTCTGGTTTATCTTGAGTATGAGATGACTATAAGGTAATACAAGCCTGGTGGGTTGCACTGGTGGGATACAGTACTGAGTGGAAGAGGAGTTGAGCTGGGAGCACTTGGGTTGCTTTTCTGGCTCTGCTGTTGCTCAGCTCCACAACCCGTGGAGGCAAACCCCTGCCCAGCTCCTCTCTCCTTGAAACTGGAAGAAGTGATGCTTCTTCTTGCTCAGCAATTTCTGGATGAAAAGTGCCCTGAGAAGGCTGCTGTCCCTGTGGGTGCCCACCTGGCTGTCAGAGCCATGCCACTGATCCGCATAGGCTTTGAGTAACAACTGATGAGAGCTTTTCTGCCCATTGCATAATATTTAACACAAGTTGTAACACCTGCCAAATGCTTCCTTTTGACAGCCTACATTCATTCCAATCAAATAATGGGCTGGGGAGAGAAAGCTATTGAAATCCGGTCAGTGGAGACAGGACATTTGGATGGAGTATTTATGCACAAGCGAGCTCAAAGGTTAAAGTTTCTATGTGAAAGAAATGATAAGGTAAGTCCACTTCAAAGCTTGTGTCCGTACTGTAAGCTGCAGGGTGCTTTTACACTTTAAGTCTGGTTTATCTTGAGGTTAATAATTAATCTGAAGGTCCTGTTTGAGAAGCTGTGCCCATAAACCTACTCCCAGTTAATTTTCTCCAGTGGATGGAGACCTCAGCCTGCAAAATCTCTTCTACCTGCTAGCTGAGATCTGCATTCCCTTGGCTTGACTTTCTCCCAATTCTTTCATCTGAACATTAAATTGAGGCTGCCAAGTAAACTTTCATAGTTGAGAAATGGTAGCAATGGGGGTGTGTAAGTGACCCTGATTTGAACTCTGATGTGGAGACATTTTGATGCCTCTTAAATTATTTTCTCCATGGAGCCTCATCTTTTCCTGTGGGCAGCACTGATAAATATTGCTCTGGAGGGTCACCAGAGTTGCATGGCTGTCATGCAGATGAGCCCTTAAAGGGGGACAGGGAATGAGGAGAAATTGCTGGAGGAAAAGGCATTTGCAAGGAAGAGATGACTGAATGCCAAGATCTGTTTCTGCTGGTGATGTTTCCTCATCTCACAAGGTTTCATTGAAATAAGTCAGAACCATGCAGCAGGGTGATCTTTCATAATGAACATGACCACAAAAGCAATGAAGAAACCAATTGCTCTGTCCCCAGCACAGGGTTTAATAATGTACAATAAATTAGTTTTGGGGGTACAAACAGCTGCTTATTATTTGAGCACTGTCCTACACTGGAACTCTGCAGGAAAACATATCCTAACCTTGCAGTTGACTATGTCATAGGAAGCTGCCCAAGAAGCTGAATTTAAGTTTAATTCAAGTGTAATTTATTTCTTAAAAATACGGAAAAAACACACAATCTTTCTAAAATACTAGAACCAACTGATCACTGATGAGTTTGAAATACTAAAACCAGACATTTCTCTTTCTGGAGAACTGGTTAAACTGGTCAGATTGAGTCGTTTCTGTTTCAAAAAGGACAGAGCCTTCAGATCGTCCCCTTCAGTATTTGCAATAACTTCTTAATATTTTAAGACTTCCCTTGGGATCAGATGCTGCTGGATCCTGCCAGAAGCACCAAAAACTGTGTTATTCATGCAGAGTGTAGATACATTTCTGTGCTTTGAGCATATTGAAGGGAATTCATTTTCCTGAGCTCTACTTTCAGAAACAGCTGAAATACCAGGACCAACTTTTCCAAAGAAAACCATTTCAAACCAAGTCAGATGTCAACCCAAATGGTGAACATTTAGCAAGATGCAGACCAGTTTTATTAATTTTGCATAATAAATGGTGGTATGGAAGTAAAATGAAATAAACTCAGTATTTTAAAGGCATTCTAAACTTTTCTCATTTTGGTAGTTACAGAAAGGGATGTTTAATTACTGCATTTACTAATAAGTAGTTGAGTTTGATCCCAGTCTGCATAGGTTAGCTCCAGCCCCTCAGCTCCAGGGAAAACAGAGAACCAGGCAATGGGACTGTGTAAAATTTGTACTCTCAACTGGAGAAAAAGAGCAGGAAGGGAGGTTTAGGCAGAAGAAACCAATTGTGTGAGACAGCTCCTGCTTTCCTCACTCACTGAGTCAACATACAAATAATTATGATTTTTTTTTCCTTCCAAATAGGTATTTTTTGCATCGGTGAGATCTGGAGGAAGCAGCCAAGTGTTTTTCATGACCCTCAACAGAAACTCCATGATGAACTGGTAACAGAGGAGCACTTGGCACTCACCGCCATGGCATTATTTCTAATTTAAAGGACATTAAACACATGGACTAACACTGTAGAGGCAGGTGTGGAGGGCGCCGAGGAACCCCCTGCCCACACTCCCCCGGCACCGCCAGCCCCGGGGCAGGGACTGCGGCCAGGGATGGACTTCACGCTTGGACCCCCCGAGGTCTCCTGATTACGCTGTGTTATAGTGGGTTATGAGTTTTCCTTTATTTTGTTCTATTTTATTTTTTAGTTTTACTTATTCTTTGTCCCCTACTTTGTAAGAACGGGGAGAGAAAACAGTGTCAAAAAGTCTGTTTTTAATTCTGTCTGCCTGCTAGCATCAAATATATAGTATGTTGTAAAGTTACCAATTAAATCTGGTGAGAGACAGCACAATAAATGTACCTTTTATCTTTGTGATGAAGGCCATAACCATATAGCTGGGTAATTTTAGAAATCTTTTGCCTTCACCAACATTTACATGTTGCTTTTGGCAGCAACGGCTTAATGGATTTTTAAAGAAGAGAAGAAATAATAGGTTTTTTTCCCCTCTTTTGGGAAATGGATTTTAAATGGCTAAACTACTAGCCTTAGACTAATAAAAATCAGCTACCATTTTTGTCAAGTCTGTCAATCCATATTTCTATATGGATCTTCACATAATGGTGTGTCTTGATAGGGGCAGAGGTGCCATTTCTTGTTGCTCCAGAGGTGCCCTCCCGCCCCAGGGCTTGGCCGTGGGCACCGGGACAGGAGATCAGAGGCGGAGTGGTCAGAGGAGCCCCGTGCTGGGATTTGTGGCCCAGACGGCTCCAGGGATGCCGCAGGCGCCGGCCCCGATGTCGAAGCCGGTACAAGCTGTGGGCGCTCTTTCCCCCCGAGCCCAGAGCTGGGGGCTGGCGTGCGGGAGCAGCCGGCACAGGGGTGGGGATCACCAAACATGCTGCCTGTCCCCCACATTGCTGGATTGGGCTTGTAAAGAGCTTAAAAAAATATATATGTGTGTGGTTTCTTCGGCCAAGGGTCTGAATCTACTCGTTTTCCACCCCCTCCACTCCCTAGGAATTACCCAACATACAGTGAAAGACAACATCTGTGCCGAACCGTGTGTGTGTGTTTAGTTCAGGTTGAATCGTGTCCTTATAAACTCTGCTCAGTTGATTTCCGTTTTCGGTGCGTATCTGGGGTTTTCTTTCTCAGTAGCTGCAAGCATGGCTGCCTGTGGTGTTGGGGTGTCGCATAACAAGGTCTGTGTTGCTGGTTTTAACCTACCTCGTTTTGGTTGGGGTTTGTTTTTTGGTTTGGTTTTGTTTCTTCTTTTTTTTCCGTTCCGCTGTCGATCACAGCGCTGTTACCTCCAGCGACATATAGAGAGCTTAACTGGCAATCTTGGTGTACTCAGTAACGATGGCTTTATTAAAAAATTATTAAATCAACAGGACTTCGTCAAACTTGAATCTTTATCAAGGGTAAGAGGAAATGCAGGGTGGTGGGGATGGGATGGGATGGGATGGGCCACCCTCACTTGAAGCATCCCGTGGGAAGGGTGTCACAGTTCGGTACCGCGGGGATTGCTGGTGGTGGTGGGACTTCCAGCAGGATGTGGAGTCCAGGGGAGCACAGGTGAGATGTGCTTTGTGGGTGCCTTCTTCAGGCACCCTCCTGCTGGGCCAGTGCAGTCTGTAGAGTGAAGGGATGGCCATAGGACCACAATACTTGTATTCAAACCCATACAAGCCCCATCATGGACACTGATTGCCACCAGCTCTTTATATTTTCATTGTGGTTAAAATATAAAACAGACAGCCCAGAGCTTTTATTGTGTTGCAAACTGATAACTAGCTTTGGGGTTTTTTTTGGTCTCCCTTCAAGTGACAAATACTCAACCTTGGATGATTATTTTTTTATTGTGGGATCTTGGGTACAGTGATGAAATAGAGGGAAGTCGTTGTGTCTAAACATAAGGTAGTTTGTGAATGTATTTTTTAAAATATTAGAATAATTTGAAACACAAAATCATGAGAAACCAATATTACCACAGTCTTGTCTATGGCATGTATGTATGGAGATACCACAGAGTAAACATTTCTCTGGTGCCAACAACAATAAAACACAAAAAACTTCATGATTAAACCATGCCTTTTATGTTTGGGTAAATAAAACCTGGGGTGTTGGAGGACACGGAGGTAAATGGGATTTTCAGGGTTCTATCATTATGTCCTTTGCCTGGAGGTTCTCAGGAGAGCAGCATTCTGGAGCAGGATGAGTGCAGGGAGATGAGGCATGTCCCCTGTACTGTTCCCCAGTGCTCAACAGTGGTCAAGTGATGTCTTGGCAGACCATTACCACCTGAAAACTTCTCTTCTACGAAATCAACTCATGATTAATACAAAGACCTGCTTTCTCCTTCAAATATTCCTAGCTTTGATTTGCTTCTTTTGCTGTAGTTGATCAATGCTCTCCAAAAGTACTTAATAATAGTGTTTAAAGAAATAAAACTTGGGGCTCCTTTTGAAACCCTGTGTCTGAGAGTTTTTACCTAGGAAAGGAAGTTTATTTGTTCAGCAGAGCAGAACTGCAGGAAATAAAAGCAGTAATGTCTGTGCATGCAGGAGTCACTTGAGCCTGTTGCAGATTGAGTTATTTACAGAGTTGCTGTGAAATGCTGCACGAACTTCAGGGACAAGTTCTGGTAAATGGAAGAAAAGCCTTAAGAGGCCCTTGGTTACCCCCAGCAGCCTGAGGAGGTGCTGGGTACCATTCCCAGGTGAAGGATGCTCAGAGGTAAGGCTGTTGCAGCTCCTCCTGTGAACTGAATGTTTTAAACCTGTTTGTTACCAAACGGTATTTTTCTTGTTGAAAGAGGGTTTGGAGGTTGATATTAAGTGACATTTTTGTGACAGAAAGGGGATGCTCAAGGTGACCCTGACCCTGGCTCTGGCCCCAGACCTGGGCTAGTTGCTGGATGGAAGTGATTGAAATAATTGTTCTGCAATTCCTTGTCTCAACCTGAGCCCATGCCATTCCTGCTCAGGCAACCATTTGATGCCACATAATTGGGGCCAGTGTGAGCATTGTGTAGGCCAGCAGTGACTGAATTTGCCTGTTCCTGAAAGTGTGGGGTGGACCTCCTTTCCATACCCTGCCTGTGCCCAGGATGAGCCATCCACCAGGGCACAGCTCCTCTGAGGAGATCCAGCAGAGATGCTCTCAGCAGTAAGGATGTGGTTCCAGGTATTGGATGCCTGTCACAGCCACCAGTGCCCTGTGGCATCTGTGTCCTGCCCTGTGTTCCCTGCAGAGCTGCCACTTCCCACTTCCCATCTGGGGTGTCGTGACCTGCTGCAGAAAAGCTTTGCTGGGTTTTCTTTCCAGTTTGTTTTGGGAGATGGTGGGAAAGGGCTCCTTAACCTCCCCTGTTACAATGCAACCTGGTTTTTGCTGGGAGGTTGCAAGGCCACCACTCTGGTATCTTTACAGCAGTGCTGTAAATGCACCAAATTCTCTTTCCTAATTGTGTTTTATCAGCCTGAAGCCACCATCCTGTGGGTGGCCTCAGCACCAGTGCCTGCCCTGGCTGCTGTGCTTTAAGAGAGAAAAAATGAACGTGTATCATCTTCTTTCTGTGCCAGCTGATGTGCCATATCAGTCTGCTCTTACCTGGAGAGCCAGAGGTTTATGGACTTGATCTTGCTTTTTTTCTTTCTGTTTTTGTTTCAGCTTATGGCATATTTGTCCTTTTTAACATCAAAGCTGCCTCTGAATGACCCAGAGGCAGTAAAATGGGTGTGCAAATTACCCAGGCCACAGAGAAAGGCCTCACTGTCCTGGAACCTTAAAATTCCTTCCACTGAGGTGACAAGCATGTTCAGTTGTTCAAAAGCAAAGCCCAACCATAAACTTTAGCCCATTGCTTTTATCACAGAACATGAGATTATCAACAACAGGAATTCTACACACAACAGAATAGACAATAAGCATGGCAATTCCACCTAACTAACATTATACACAGTTCTTACACTTTATTGTTTAAGTAAAGCATTAGTAATAATGCAGGCACTGTTGTCACTTAAGCCCTTCGGTACCATGCTCACCAGCTGTGGGATGGCTCAGTGTTGCTCTGAGCTGTGCTATGCCACTCTGCACCCTCAGGACTGTGGTCACAACCAGCTATCAGATATGCAAGAGGTTTGCTGGGCTGCTCATTCATCTGGTGGAGCCTGGCCCGGTGCCCTATCCTGTAGGAATGTCAGTTCTGTTTTTCAAGCTATCAGTCAGCCTCTTTGGGAAGTGACTGCTGTGGGAGGCAGATTTACACAGAGCCCTTTTCCACTTGTGAGCCTCTGGACCAGCCTCGAGCTAATCCTCGAGCTAATTGGTACATCCACATCCAGCCCCCAGTTCAGACAAACACCAAGGCTGGAGTCTGAGTGCCACTGAGAGCTAAATACGAGCTTGAATTGCCCAGGGCCAGGCTGTGGCAGAGTGTGCCATAGACCAGCTGGCACCAGCCAGGGACTCAAGGGGAGAGGTAGCACCATCTCGCAGCATCCAGCCTAGCAGGGAGTGTAAGAGGGGCCAGGGGGATGAGAGAACCCCGGGATAACTTCATGACTTTTGCCAGCAGACCTGGTTAAGGGATATCTGTGGCTGTGGGGCTTCCAGCCTTTGGCATCCAGAGTTTCCATGGAAGTCACCAGGCCTCTCCTGGGGAGGTGACCAATGCTTACCCACCCCACCCCACTGCTGCTACCCCAGCTGCTCCACACCCTCTGCCTGAGAAGTGGAATTACAGGAAGGTTCAGCTCTGGATGCAGCAGCAGGAAAGACGTGGAAAGGCCACCCTGGGCCACCCTGCTCTCTCAGTATGTCACTGGCCTTTCACCCCTCCAATAGGCTGGGAAGAGTAGGGGGGGAAGCATTACCCTCTCTTGGCCAGGCATCTGCGATGGGATGCAGATCCTGGAGGGGTACATGGGGATCCTGGAGGGAGACATCGGACCTGGCCAGGGATTGGGTCAGTGTTCTCATTTGTTTTCTGATTCAAGTTTGTTAAAAAGCCTGTTAATTGTCAAATCCTGCTGGCCCCATTGTGGAGGCATTTAACTGCAATGCAAAGAAATGGTGCTTGTAAATGCCTGGGTATCCACACTCAGCGAGCAAACACCATGGCCAAAGATCTCAGCTAGAAGGACAAATATTGGGGAAAACTAAAGCTCAGCCTCGGGTCCTTCCCCTCACAGCTACGCCAGCCCAGGAGGGGAATGCAGGAGGGAATGCAGGTGTTGTGGCTGGAATCAACACCTGCTTAATGCAATGAACTTTTCTCCTCCAGTTAAAGTTTTACTTTACTGCAGGAGCCCAGTGCAAAGATTAGTGGTCTTACACTCATCTTTGTTTTTTATCTCTTGCTGTTGCTCTGTAGAAAGTACATTTTGTGCCTGTGTGAAGCCTGGATGGCTGAGAGCATCATCCAATGAGTCGCTGTAACTTGGCTGCCGGACCCATCAGGGGCTGATCTGGGAAGTAATGGCTTAAATCAGCATTAATTACATTCCAGTCTGACTCAGACTTTGGCACATCCCTACCTGCGGATGCCACCGTCCACCCTAGCCCTGCAGCTCCTCTCGCTGACCACGTCAAGGACAGCAAAGTCTGAGCTGAAGCAAGACCAGCTCAGACCAGCTTGTGCAGATGTGCAAAGTTCATGAAAAGCGAGTGAGCCAAGCCAAAGATATTTGGCAGCATCAGTTGTATTTGCAGCATTGGCCATAGTTCACAGAATCAGTGGTGTTTGACAGTGCAGAGATCAGATGGTGATGCTGAAAGGCTCAGTGTTCACGTTGTGGGCTGTTTTTAATTAAAACCTCTGTTATTGTAATATTTTGAGTAATTTTGCTATAGTGTCTCTCCATATACCCGTACAGATGCTTCCTCTGACTACTCAGGATGCACGTACAGGTGTGTACTGGCACTACAGCTGGGTGCTCAGAGGGCTCTGTGCATACAGGTGTCTATGTATGGATACACAGAGAGGCCTTTATACATCTGTGTTTATATATGTTTGGCTGGTATGTGATATATACACATAAATATATTTTAAAGCAGGTGCTAAATGCTATCTAAATAAAACACTTAGTCATTTTCTATCTGCTTTGCTACATATGCTGGAGAGGTTTCTTCTCCCTAATTCAGAAGGAGGTTTGTGATGTGACATGAACACCCAGCACGGAAGCCGAGGAAGGTGTTGAGCATCTCAAAACAGGCTGTAGCGTGTTCCCAAGTCCCTGCCATGTCACATTCCCGAGGGACAGCCCCAAACCAGCCCTGCAGCTGAATCATTTGAATTTCCCAGGTCTACTCTATGCCTTTGTGGATCTCCTGTCATTTTGTGCATGTCCCCAGACACGGGGATTGGTGGTGCCTGCTCTGAGCTGAGCAGTGTCCAAATAACGCATGGAAGGCTTGGGTTTCTTATTAACTCCAGAGCTGATATAGTCCCATCTCTCGGAGCATCAGCCAGTTTTCCTGCCTCCATCCCAGCCTGGCTGTCCCTCCTTCCCTGCCCAAATCCTCACCTTGCTCGCTCCACAGCCCAGGACAGTGACCATTCCTGGGAGGACAGTGGAGGAGCTGCGGGATGGAAGAGAAAAGCAAAATGCACACGGAGAAGGTAACAATGTCTCACTGGTGTTTTTGCACTAGGATTTCTGCAGGAGCTCAGCATTGACCAATTCTGTGCCAAGACCAAAATCGAACAAAAAAATTTCCCTCCCTTAATTAATTGCTCTCTGATGTCTGCACACTGAGCACAGGGGCAAATGGGGCCAAGGAGTTATTTTTTATTTTTAAGAACTCTGTTGGCTCATTGGATAACTTTAATTGTGAGGGAAGGAAACAATGCTTGAAAGAGCACTGCTGAAAACCACCATTTTGGTGGGGGTTTTTCCCAGCTGTTGTGTTCCAGGGGTGGGGATGGGGCAGGGAATTTTACTGTTGTGCTGTTGTACTCCGCAGAGCTCTGGCTCCTGTGAGCTCCAGGGCCAGGATGGGCAGTGTAGCAGGAAAAGCTGGATTGCTTGTTGTGGGACAATGCCGCTCTGCCCCAGGGGCCTTGTTTTTGTGCATCCCCAGGGGTTTTCCTTCTCCTTTGGAGCCAGCCAAACCACCTGTGCTGCTGCAGCAGCAGTCCTGGATGCCACTGTCACAGCCAACTGGGCATTAGGGTACCTTGGAACAGGGAATGGGTGCAGTCCCCACAGGTTTGGGCAGGGTTAGGACAGAAGAGTGAGGCTGTTCTCTGCTTCTTTCTCCCAGCACCTCACGGGAACGTTGGTTCTCTCCGTCTTCACTGCAGTGTTGGGCTTCTTCCAGTATGGCTACAGCCTGGGTGTCATTAATGCCCCCCAGAAGGTAAGTCAATCCCCCCAAGCCATTCACAGACAAGGGACAAGGACTTCAGGGCAGGCAGGTCCTGTCTATCCATTGCAGAGGCCCCCAGGAGAACCCTGCACCTTCCTGAGGCACTTTCTCTCACAGCACAAAGGCAGCAGCAGGGTGAGAACACGGCCAGGACCCCCCGCTGCCACTTCCCCAGGGAAAGGAGCGGAACTCTGCAGTCATGGACCCAACCCCACTGCAACACAGTGCCTGTGCCCAGGCTGAGAGATGGCACCTCTGCCGGTGCTGAACCCAGACACAACGCTCACCCCTGCCCAGGGAGGGGGGATGCTCTATGCCTTCCTTGCAGCTCCTTCCCACTGGGCTCTGGGTGTTGGGGAGCTGGGGGGGACCCCAAGATTTCACCTCTGCAGACCCTGCAATGAAAATATTTTCCTGCAGCAGAAAAAAAACAAACCAGAGGGCTGGGGTGGTTATAGATCTAAACTGACAGCGTTTTCCCTCTTTGCCTGTCACAGGTGATAGAAGCGCACTATGGGCGCGTGCTGGGTGTCATCCCCCTGGATGGACACACCACCAACACCTCTGGGGAGGATGGCACAGACCTCCAGGCTGGCACTGAGGGCACACTCACACCCTTGGCTGACACCAGTGAGGACCTGGCCAGCTCCCCACACATCATCACCATGTACTGGTCCCTCTCTGTCTCCGTGTTTGCCATCGGTGGCATGGTCTCCTCCTTCACTGTGGGCTGGATCGGGGACCGGCTTGGCAGGTGGGAACTCCATGTCTGCTGTGACTCTGTGCCACAGCCTGAAACTTTCTCTTTGATTTTTCCCATTTCCTCTCTGTAGAAATACAATTTCTGTTATTTCCCCAATTTAGGAATAAAAAATGCCTCCAACTTCCAAAATACTCTTCCAACTATCACAGAGGTCAGGCTTATTAAAACCCTCAATTATAAATCAGGTGTTTTATTGCAACTTTAGCACTTCAGACAGCAGCTGATGAGCAGTCTTGATTAATTTCTGAATTCCCCCTTTTCTTTACACGGCAAATGGGAGAGGAGGGCATCTGAACAGTGTTTGCACAGGATGTAAAATATAATTTATGACATAATTTTAACTACTCTGATTGCACCTGCGCCCTATATTTTGCAGTGCCTGCAATCATTATTTTTCTCTCTGTACTGCTGATTATGTCACTTAATAGCTCCACTTGCATGTCACAAGGGCTGCTCTGGCCTAGTGAGGTGCCAGAAGGAGCTGTGGTGCTGCTGCCTTGCAGGGTGAAAGCCATGCTGGTGGTGAACATCCTCTCCATTGCTGGGAACCTCCTCATGGGGCTGGCAAAATTTGGGCCATCTCACATCCTTGTCATCGCTGGGAGAGCAGTCACGGGTTTGTACTGCGGTGAGTCCAGGCTGGGTCAAGCAGGGTGCTGGGTGCTCACTCCAGGGCTGCAGTTCAGAATTTCTTATATTTTTAAATCTTTTATTAGTTCAGAAGGAGTTTCAAAGGTGGGAGTTTCCTACTTCTTCCTCTGCCTGTCCTTCTTGATCTAGGGTCTTTCCCAGAAGTATTTGGGTTGGCTCTATCATGAAATTAATTTATTTTCCATATGCTAGAATGGAACAAGTCCCTCTGTATCTCAAGGCTGGACCTTGCTGGTGGCTGCTGTAACAGCACATCATTAGCCAGGCTGGTTAACAGGTTCCCCAGACAGCAGTGCTGTCTGGCAGAGAGCACAGGAACACTGCACATGGAGAGGATAAGACAGTCAGCAAATAATATGGAATTACATTAGAGTTAGCTCAGAAATAACAGCTCGTTATCACTCTCACTGGTCTGAAAACACAATGCTCCACTCTGAGGTTTCAAGACAAGTTTTAAGAAAGCTCTTGGCCCTGTGATAACTCCTCCCAGTGGACGATCTCTGCTCTGCGTTCAAGTATAAAGGCTTTCCAGCTTGGGGCTCTGAATCCCCAGATATCCCAGGACCTTTCCAAGGTGCAGGTGGTTCTCATCCAGGCATGAGGGGTTTGGTGGGGTGTGGCATGCAGCACACAGGCTCCATCATCCTTTCCCATTTGGGAAGTGGTTTCTGCTGGTTCCTGAGCTGTGGTGTAGAGGAGCTGACATCCCTGTGTGCTCCATGCAGGGCTCTCCTCCGGACTCGTGCCCATGTATGTCAGTGAGGTCTCTCCCACGGCCCTTCGAGGAGCGCTGGGCACACTGCACCAGCTCGCCATCGTCACAGGGATCCTCATCAGCCAGGTAAGAAGGAAAGCACACACATCTAGAGGGTGGTTCAGAGATTAGGGAGACCCCAATGATACACTGTGGAGTCACTCACCATTCCACCCCAACACAGAAGGAGTGTGCAAAGCAATCTGCTCTAATGGGCTTAAATTCTTGCCTTGAGTCAGAGGTGTCTTAACAAAGATGACTTTTCAGGAAATAAATGCTGCAAAAAAAAATCCTCTTCTCCCTGAAGAAATGTTTTCAGCATCTCATCAGTGTCAGGCCGGATCCTGACCATGAGACCTCTGACAATCAGATTCTCCAAAATGGCTTCATGAGAGAAGCAGGGAGTTCAAAGTCCCAGTCAGTTTTTCCCAGCCATGGCAGGAATTCAAGCTATGCAACAGGTGGGCACATAAATGTACTGAGAACAAGCACATCCAGAAAAAGAACTGATATTTCCTTCTAGGTTTTTTTCCAACTTGTCACTTCAAAACACCATAGTGGTCATTTGCTTTCTTTTCTTCGGGTGCAGAATAATCCGTTCAAACCTGCCTTGACTATTCCAGGTCCTTGGACTAGACTTTCTCCTGGGCAATGATGAGATGTGGCCCCTACTCCTTGGTCTGTCTGGCGTGGCTGCTCTCCTGCAGTTCTTCCTGCTCTTGCTGTGCCCCGAGAGCCCCCGATACCTTTACATCAAACTGGGGAAGGTGGAGGAAGCTAAAAAAAGTAAGCCACATTCTGGGCTGTCTAGAGTTGGTTTTATACTGTACGTAGTATTAAACACAGAAAAGAGCCTGGCTGAGGACTCACATTCCATGCTCTGAGCTGCTGAGGAACAAATTAGATCTGGACCAAAAACTATAGAGATGTTTGCATGGGTCTAAGCAGCACTGCTGAGAGATAAGGCTTGAGCGTGCTGTCTCAGGGCTGTTGCAGAACTGATGTGCTGCTGCCCCTGGCCAAGCAGACACATCTTAGATCCTTGATGTGCCACAGGGATCCTTAGAGCAAGAGTGTGTGACTGTCCATGTGGTTGGCCTATCCTGAGTTTTAGCTAGAAAGAGTCTTCTCCATAACTCTGTGCCTTATCTGAAGATAAAATGTCAATCTTTTTTTTTTCCATAAGATTTGAAAAGGCTCAGAGGAAACTGTGACCCAATGAAAGAGATTGCAGAGATGGAGAAGGAAAAGCAAGAGGCTGCTAGTGAAAAGAAAGTCTCCATAAGACAGCTTTTCACCTCTTCCAAGTACAAGCAGGCTGTCATCGTGGCACTGATGGTGCAAATATCCCAGCAGTTCTCAGGAATCAACGCAGTGAGTCTCCCTGAAATGCTTGTCTAAAGAAATCCATGCTGAGCACAAAAAGGCAGCTGTGGCTCCATCCGAGCTGTGCAGGAGTGAAAGGTGGCCTTCCTGTGGCTGCAATGGGCTCCTGGGCCACCACCATTGGTACTGATGGTGGATCTCAGTGCCAAGGTGGCTGTGGGAGGGCAGAAGGGGAGAAGAGTGTGAGAGAGTTCAGCATAAAACCAGCTGGCACAGTGGGCCCACGCTGAGCTCTCCCATGACCCTCTGCCTACCCAAGTTCAACAGCAGTTTGCTGTCTTTAATGACTATATACTCACTCCAGGAACTGCAGAATCATTTTCTAGCTTTTTGTAGCTAAATAGTTTTTGTGTCACCTCTTGGGCACATCAGAAATCACCATCTGACACCCAGAATCTGATAAAAATCATATTTTTGAAAGTCTGGTGAAACCTGAGGCCTCTGTTCCAACAGCTTTCAAAACTCTGGGAGCGTTCCTGCATCCCAAGGTGGAGTGCTATGCAGGAGTGCCCAGCCTGGTGGGGCTGAACTGGGATAAAGATGTCACAGAGCCCAGCTAGGGGTCAGACACCCATTTACCTACTGCCCTCAACTTTCACCAGAAAAGAATCACCTTATTTTTGGAGGGAGGGAAGAAATGGGAGTCATTCCAACTCGGGGAGAATATTTTAAAATTCATGTAAAACTCAGTCATATTAAGATATTTGCCTTCCGTGCTTGGTGCTGGTGATCTGGATTTCAAGATTAAACATGGACTACACAGAAAAAAACAGTTTTAATGTGCAAATGCAATAGCTCAGGAGGGGAACTTCAACAGAATTTTTAACTCCCTCAGGCTCCTTTGAAATTTTCAGCTTTAATTATTATAACAAGCCATTAAAAGTTGAAAAACTATTCGTAATTAAATTACTTCACATCTCAGCAAAGCAAGTGCAACTCTTTCCTCAAGAGAACAAAAAGTTTCACCAGCCCCGTTGCCTAATCCTTCATTCTGATGTGTTTTGATAGATCTTTTACTATTCTACAAACATTTTTGAGAGAGCCGGAGTTGACCAACCAGTTTACGCAACCATCGGTGTTGGAGTGGTGAACACAGTCTTCACTGTTATCTCTGTAAGTAAATACTTCTGTCACCCAGACTACAAAGACACGTAAGCTACAATGTGGTTTTGAAACATGATTTTGTCCTGGAGCTGGGACTGGGATTTGCAGTTTTTCAGGGCTGACCTTGAATACCTTACAGGGAAAAATCATTCCCTGGGCAAATTTCATTTGAAAATTCAAGCCTTGACACAGAGCCTGTTGCTATCAGTCAGCACTGCTAAATGCCTCATGGGAGGAAACTGCATTCAGAGAAGCTCTGGTAACTCAGCATTTCCCCCAGAAATGAAAGTTGCCTTTGAGACTGCAATTCTACAGGGCCTATTTCCTCCAGGGTGCAGGCAGGGGCTGGGGACTGTGATGGGGAAGCAACAGCTCACAGTCTTCTTCACCTGTTATCTTTCAAACTGTTTTGTGTATGTACATAGCACCTGCACAAGGGATATCCAAAGGCTATTCCACAGTAATAAAAGTAATCCAGCACCTATCCTCATCCTATCTATGCAGTGCTCTGCAGCAATAAAAGGATGGTTCTGTTTTCACAGACTTTCCTTTTGTTTTTCTCTCTCCTGAGAGGATTAACACAATTCCTATCAGCAGGCAATTAGTTTTTTAATGTGGCCATTAATATAAGATCAGGAAATGTCAAGCTCATTTCCCTCACATCTCTTGAGAGAGATTTAAGGAGTAAATGACTTTTATCCCCAACAATACAGGACTGGCTGCAAGGTAGAAATACACAACTCCAAGAGATTTAGAACAAGGGGGAATGGTTTTAAAGTGACAGCAGGCAAGTTTAGTTTAGATATTAGGAAGAAATAGACTGTGAGGGTGGTGAGAAACTGGTACAGGTTGCCCAGAGAAACTGTGGATGCCCCATCCCAGAAGGATTCAAGGCCAGGCTGGACAGGACTTAGACAAATCTGGTCTAGTGGAAGGTGTCCCTGCCCATGGCACAGGAGTTGGAATGAGATGATCTTTAAGGTTCTTTCCAAACTAAACCATTCTTACTCCAGCATGTATGAGATAGGAGGTTTTGGGGTGAACCTACTTTAGAGGAAATCCACCACAGGCCCCATAGTGAGGAGAAAATGTGATCTTTATTGTGAAATAAGGCTCAGAGGTGTGCAGCTGGAAGAAGTCTTTCTCCAGCATCAAGGGTCTCCTGCAGTTCAATCCCCACTCTGAGGCTCTGGGAGTTGCAGCCTGGGGCATTTGCTCTTTGCTTCTTCTGGCCATGAGAACTTAAAAATTACCTGCCTTTGTCAATAAATGACAGACCCTGATCAAAAGGGAGAAGTGCTGACAGACAGGTGGACCTTGGCAGGGGGAGAAGGGAACACAGAGGCTCATCCTCTACAACTTCAGGAGTCAGCAAGATGAACACTTCCAGCAAAAGAGACAGTCTCTTGGAAGCATAAATCACAGCTGTAATGGCAGGAAAGGTTGAGCTGCTGGCCAGAGGTGTCCTTCAGAGCAGAGGGGAAGGAGAAGGCAGCCTCAGAGGATCATGCACAGACAGGCCAGGCCAGCTGCACTGTCCTCTGGAGGTACCTACACCTCCCCGCTGGGTGGGGTGTCTGGTACAGACTTAGATATCTGTCAAAAGCTGAGTAAGATGACTGGAGTCCACCAAGAGGAGTTGAGAAGGAGAAAACTAAGACTTGTGGATACCAGAGAAGCAAAAGGAGTCTGAGAGAAAGTGGAGGAAAAATTCTGACTCTTGCTGCCACACAACTGTCCCTGCCCTGAACAGGCAAGGTGCAATGGCCCATATTGTGACCTGAATCATACTACATTTTGAAGGCTGATTTCAAACTAATGCAGAGCTACTAAGTTTTTAATTTTTGGGAAAAACAAAAAAAGAGAGGAAAAGTCCACAGTCAGCAATACATATGTAGGAGCAGTGGGAAGTCCTGAGAGCTGGGAAACTCATGAGCTCTCAGTGTATGTGGCTTTGCCTTGCCCTTGGCAAGGTGACTGCTCAGTCTGGCTCCCCCAGAGCCACTGGCAGAGTTTCTGACACTTGGAAAACAGCATATAAATCCCTACCATGAGAGTTAAAGGAGCAGGAGGGCAATGTGGCAGTGGTAACAACCTGATTATTGCTGATGGACCTGATCCTCAAAGCAGCAGTGCTGGAGACTGAGCTCCTGCATGTGTTTCTACAGGTCCTTCTGGTGGAGAAGGCAGGCAGGCGGTCCCTGTTCCTGGCTGGTTTGATGGGCATGTTAGTGAGTGCTGTGGCCATGACAGTTGGACTTGTGCTCCTGGTAAGGATTTCTCTCCATTTTTTCTCCCTTGTTTGCAAACAAGAGAAGACACCATCAAAGTCAGTCCAAACCATGGGTGCAAGCCCCTGTCAAGATAAAAAAACAAATAAGGGGTGACCTCCTTTACTGAACACCATTCTCTGTTGTCCTGGCCATGCTGGAGACAAGGAGAGGGCTCAAAGGGACAGCTGAACTGATGGCTGTGAACTCCTGCAAGCAGCAACACTGGCATCACATGCCCAGCCATTACCTGGCACAAGAGTTAAGAGTCTTAATTATTCATGTCCAGTCCCCACTTGTCTGAAAGGAAAGAAATTTCTGAAAAAGAAGCTTAATTGAAGTAATTAGTGATAATTAATAAGAATTGTGTTGGGACTATAACACCAACCTCTTTGCAGAGCCAGTTTCCCTGGATGAGCTATGTCAGTATGGTCGCAATCTTTCTCTTCGTCATCTTCTTTGAAGTCGGGCCTGGGCCCATCCCCTGGTTTATCGTGGCTGAACTGTTCAGCCAAGGCCCACGTCCCGCCGCCATCGCCGTCGCCGGCTTCTGCAACTGGGCCTGCAACTTCATCGTGGGAATGTGTTTCCAGTACATAGCGGTAAGAAATCCCTCAAACCATACAAACAGATGACTGGCAAGACCCACTGCTGGCTGCCTGGGGTAGTAATGGGAAGCCATCCCTGCAGTGCTGATGGTGGTGTCCTCTGTTCCCACTTCCCCCACTACAGGATCTGTGTGGGCCGTACGTGTTTGCCATCTTCGCAGCCCTGCTCCTGCTCTTCTTTCTGTTTGCATACTTCAAAGTACCGGAGACAAAGGGCAAGTCCTTTGAGGAGATCGCAGCTGTGTTCCGCCGTAAGAAGCTCGCAGCCAAAACCATGACTGAGCTGCAAGACCTGCGAGCCAGCGAGGAGGCATAGCCATCCCATGCACCCAGAAGGGAGGGACTGGGCATGGACCTCTTTCAGGTGCCATGGGAAGAACGTTGGGTAAAAGTCTCATTTCACAAAAACCTCACAGCTGGCAGACCAGAAGGACTGATCCATTGGATTCCTTCTGGCTGTTATGGTTCACACCTCCCACATGCTAACCTGGCATTCCAGTTTGAGACGCTTGGTACAACTGTACTGCAGGAAGAGTCAGGGAAAGGATGGGAAGAGTATGTTACCTGTGTGTATCCATGTCGTGCTGGAAGAACCTCACAGGACAATGATTTTACCACATGGCCAGGGAGGGACATCACTCAGCTGCAGTGAAGGAAAGAGGTGTCAGCTGATGCTGAAGCCTCATGATTTCACCTTTTTGTGCCATGCTTGCTGCTTCCTCCTCCTGAGTGACCTGGTGCCTTGAGAAGCCAACTGCTAGTGCAGTCGTGTCACCAGCACACAGCGCGGGTTGCCTGAGGTGCTAAGGAAAACAGGTAGAGCAAACTCCCCCTTACTCTTGCCTGTGCAGAGGAAGAAGGTGGATCCCACCTGAACTGGTTGGGATGCACTTCACTAGCTTTGCTGTGTGTGCATTATGGAAATGCTGTCTAATCTCATAAGGATTGCCAATCACAACATTTTTAGGAGAATCTTAGAAACTGTGGCTGGGCTGATGGGCATTTTTTTCCTTATGTTTCAGCCAGACTATTTAGCCCACTCTTTGCTCCTGGGAAGCCTCTCCTCCTTCCCTTCTCCCTGCTGCAGCACAAGGCACAGCACAACACTGACCATACAAAGGCCTTGGGCACTCCTGACCTGGGGGTGAGGAGATTCAAGTCCTGCTGCCATTCCTCCCTCCCATGGTGTGACCACTGCCAGGTCACCTCCTTCCTCATCCTCTGCGCCTGCCTTCCCTTCCTTTTGTACAGTGCTCAGACACACAGGCTCCAGCCTGAGTCAAGGGCTTGGGCTGCCCAAACTGTCACAATTAATGATGACCTACAGGGCAAATGGGTATTGGAGGGTTAACTGGAAGGTACAGTTAACTGATCTGACCCCTGCTTTGCACCACTTAGGATTTTGCTGGCTGGATGTGCTGCAGCCAAGAAGTGCAAGCAGGAGGTCATGCTGTTTCCATAGTCTTGTTTGTGTTCCTTTTGCTTCTTTATGAGACATTTTTATGTGACAGAATCAAACGCCACAGATTTTTCTTCCTTTTTGGGGGGAACATGATGGAACTACTGTAAAAGCCTGCTCTCTGTTTGCTTGACTTTTAAGATTTGCATGTTCTTTGTTGTGATACCAAGTTACTTTCTAGCAACTTTCTCAGGGTAGAAATCCATTATTTATTCAGAGATGAAACACCAGCATTCCTTGGTCGCTGTGAGCTCCCTGCAACTGCTGGTGAAGCAGTGGCCAAAGTTTAACAGAAGATCAAGCCTAATGAAAAGCACAGGAGAAAATGGGCCAAAGAGGATCATGCTGCTACTATGGGTTTGGTTTTAGGGAAAGTTCATGCTCCTTTCCATGTGCCTGAACATTTTTCCTTTGTAGACTTTACTGTCTTGGTATTAAGACCCCAAAGCAAATTCTGGTCCCTTCCAAGTGACTGGAAGTGCAGCCATGAGGTCCTCTGGGAGAAGTGTCTGGCCCCAGTGTGTGCACTGAAGCAGTAAGATTGCACCAAAGGCTTTCCCGGAGTGACTGCTGGGATTTAACTAGAGGAAAACTGGGTCAATGCTGTCATGTGCTACAGCAGTGGGGGATCCAGGTCTGACACAGGGCATGCAGGGATCTGGGAACCAGTGCCCAGGCTGGGGTGGAGAAGAGAGCAGCAGAGCTGGGGCACAGATCTGGGTCGGACCCTCTGTCTGTGTGCTGCAAACAGGGCCCCTCAGGTGAGACCAGCTGCCATGGCAGCCTCAGAAACTCTCCACAGTGTTTACTGCAGTTAGTTAAATATTACAATGGATTGGCTGAATGTAGAAAAAGGTGGGGGGAAAGGAGATGATTTCTTGCTTTCAGCAATGTTATCTGTCTGTGAGATAAAAGTGACAATGAACAACATCTACATCGTGTGTTGTCTTGAGCTGTAGATTTTTTCCCTCTGTATATCTCAGACATATGTCCTGACACATCCAGCATCAGACAGGACCTATTTTCCTGGCAGGACACATTTGCTCCATGGGCGGCAAATTCTGTGCAAGCCCTCAGCTAAACCCCTTTAAACAGATGGTCCAGAGATGAGACTGTGGGGTTGGAGGCAGCCCTGGAGCCAGTGGGAGCTGGGTCTGTGTCAGGATGAATCCTCACTGGATGTGGGCTGGTGTCTGGCCTCAGCTGTCCCAAATGCCCATCTCACCCCGCCGTGAAGCAGCTCTGCTTCGTGGCGCTGGTGCAGCTTAAAACTTGATGCTGGACCTTCTCTAACCTTGACTGGCAGGAGGAGTATTTGGGAAGAGGTGGGGAACAAAGCAGATTTGCTGCTACTCTGAGGTAGGACTCATCCAAGCTGGGTTTGCAGTCATCATACAGGTGGTCCAAAACTATTTCACTAAACTTCTGCTAATCTGGGTCCTAATGCCTGAGAGGCATCAGTGCTTGCCAGTAACTCAGCATTGAGGAGCCATTTATTGAGCAACACTGAGCAGCCCAGTCCTTGTTTTCCTGTGTCACTGGTGAATGAAAACAGAAAGCCTGATCCAATTCCTGTAGTGCAGCACAGGTTTAACAAAGCCCCACAACATTAACATTACCCATAGCTATATCCCTGAACTTCAAGGAAGATCTGCCTGGGGGTTCAGAGGCATTTAAGGAAAATGGAGTTTCAGGTTGTGCTTCCTTGCAGCAGCTGCTGTGTGCAAGGGAAGGGAGTCCTGCCCTTCCAGCCTGGGACAGGATGAGCAGAGCCTGGCAGTGCTGACCCTCTCTCCTCCCCATGGCTGTGGGGGAAGGATCAAGCTGGGCTGAACGATCACAAGAGCACTTTTACCATATGACAACGCAGGAAGGGGTCATTCAAGTCGGTTAAATCTGCCATTATGTTTACTTTTGTCTTGTCCCATCAGGCCAGTAATTGGAACTGTACACTTTATCTGTCCTTGCTACATGCAAGTTCCAGTTAAAACTTGTTCCTGAGATACAGCTTGTTGAATCATTATTTTTATCTCTCACAGTTTTACTAAGTTGCTAATCATTAAGAAAATTTAAAAGACTTATTAGCTAAATGGTTGTTGCATTTTAGTTAACGTGTGAAATATGTTCTCATACCATGCCTGGCTAATAAAGCAATATAATTAATAATCCCTGAGAAAGCATCCTGTCAGCAAGAGCTTTGACTGTGTTTTCCTAATGTGCTGAGACGACAGCCATTAAGACTTTCCTGTTGTGCCAACGATATCTGGTCTCCCACTCTCTAGGCTTAATTTTAAAATTAGTTTGACTTCCCTAATTCAATAAACTCAGGACATTTGGCCCCATTAACACTCTCCACACTAATTTATCACAGATTTTTCTGCCTCACTTCAACTTGTTTTTCATCAGTGAAAAGCACTACCCTCCACCTCCAGAGTCAAACAGCTGACAGTGATGAAGTTAATTCAAGTGCTGTGTATGCAGGGACCAAGCCTTTGAGGTACAATGGATTTTCCAAGGTGTTCAACATCCTTATCTTTCACTGAAATCTATGGGACCTGAGGAATTTCAAGGCAGGACATCAGGTTTGGATCCAGCAGAATGTGTAAGCATGAGATTTAATTTAAGGTGGCTGAGTGTGCTCAGGTGTTTCACTAAATCCTGAAGCAACACTGGCAAATTTTACCCAGAGGCACAGCCTAAGTAGCTGCGCTGAAAAGGAAGGAATCTCCTCCACAGCAGAGGGCAAATAAATCCTGGCAGTAGATCAGCAGTTCTTAAATTTTACAGGCTGTAGATACAACTGCAGACCTAAGACTTGGGTATGTATGGCCAGACTTTGTGAACAAAGATTTGGGAAGGGCCCTCCCCACGCGGGCGAGCCCTTCCAGCCCGTGCAGCGGATGTTTTAGGTGAGGCTCAGCATGTGCAGAACTGGTCCCACCATTTAATTCCTAAGGGTCCATTTGCCATGGCCAAGTGAGCTTGGGACAGTGACAGGGAAGTCCTCGGGATTGTCACAGCACCCAGTACTAACTGGGGCTGACCCTCCTGAGCATCCAAGATCTGACAGGATGGGATGGCAGGAAGACATTGAACTGCCGGGGGACGGTCCCATTGAGACTTGAACTCAGCTCCTTGGGATTCAGAGTCCAGAGTGCTCTCCTTTACACCACGGGACTGCTCTTGAGACTTGGGTAGTGCCTGGTGTTTTCGCATCCCTGTATTCAGTTTGGGAGAGGGAGCAGCTCTGTGACTGTGAAAAGCATCAGGGCCCTCCAGGTGGTGAGTGAGATATCCCTGCAGGAGCAGCGCTGCAACGCCAGGAGCGGGAACAGCTGGAGTTACTTTGTGCTTTCCTTCTTCCCAGTGGGGGAGTTACAGCAGTTCCTGCTGGCTCAGTGTCCCTGCACTGTCACTGCCTGCCTTGGATCCCCAGCGTGTGCCCTGGGTAACCTGGACAGAGGCCCAGCACAGGAACCTGACGGTGAACAGCAGGAATAGGGCAGTGCCCGGAGCAGGGTGAGTGCCCATGGCAAAGTCACTGCAGAGGCTCCTTGACCCAGTTCCTGCCACACAGAGACACTGTACGGAGGAGCTCGGAGGCCCAGCTGAGCATGGTCCTGTCCTGTGGAGGGGGAACCACCGATCCCCAGCGTCTCCCACGTCCTCCTGCTCAATGTGAACCCAGAAGCCAAGTGTGAACTCTCAACCCAGAGTTCAGGACATGGTGAGATCCCCAGAAAGTCAGCTCAGCAGCTGAGGCAGAGGCTGGCTCAGGTTGGAACAGGGCTGTTTACACTGCTTTGCTCGTGACCTGTTATTTCTAACAGTGTGACCTTAACCCATAGCGCGGGTGGGGGTAAACATCACCTCCTGCCTTCCAGCAGGCTGGCTGGAAACAAAGGAGGATGTTTCTGGAAACAAGGTGGGATGTTTAGCCCAGCTCTGGCTGAAATGCATATTCTCAAGGCTGGGCTTTAATGAGGTGCTTCTCCAGAACGTAACTGAGAACAGACACAACTCAGTTTAAAACATTCCAAAAGTTTTCTAATCCCTCTTCTTACATATAAAGACACAGACAGGAGAACTAAAGCTTGGATAATATCCTGAGCTTACTCGAAAGAAAAGGTGTGTGTGTGTGATCCAGGTGAGCAACACTGGAAAGAAAATACCTTTCAATGTGAGACCATGGTATTTCATTTACAAATGTGCTTTCAATCAAATTGCTGTTGTTGCACAGACAAGGGGGATAATCACATTAGTATTATCAAGAAACATACTTCAGAAAATAAATGCTGATCCAGACAAAGGAATGATGCCTGCAGGCAATGACTGATGGCTTGGATTTCCAATGTTTTTTATTGAATCTCAAATAATGGCTTTCTTGGAATATTCATTTTGTGTCTGAAAAATAAACACCATCTACAACTGTACTTCAGTAAAAAGACTTGATTTAGCCCAGAAGATTTCTCAAGTGATCCAAAATGAAACTGTTAATTGTGGAAAATCAAGCAAATTTATCAAAAGATACTTGGGGAAAAAAAATTATCAGTAGTGCTTAGCCCCAGCCTACTGCAGTTTGGGTTCAGCACAGTTGGTTGTTCTCTCACAATGTGTTTTATTAGGAGAAAGAAAGCCCTCAAGCATGTGTGACTTGTCACACACTTGCAGGTAAACAAACACACTCTGCACATGTGAAAACACTTAACAGGACACCCCAAACTCTGCTTATCAACTGAGACAGCAGTAAAATGAGCAGCATAAAGGGTATCATCTCCAGAGCAGGCTGGGTGAGGCAGCATCCATGGACAGCTGAGGTAACAGAGAGAGACACCATGGAGGCATCATAAAGTGGCCCTGTGTGAATGAAAGCCAAACCTTTCTCCCTGGGGACACACTGTACAGTTTGGAGTGAGATCTCTGTAACCACGGGTGGGACCACTGGCAAACAGATTGTGCAGATTAACACAGATTAAATACAACATCCCATGATGAAACATTTACAAATGTGATGTTAAAAGTGACTTGTGTAGCTGCCCCATTGGAACACAGACAACAAATTCAGGATTTTGTGGCGGAAGACACAGGACAGCACAGAGCAGCCTGTGGTGGTGACGGCAGAGGCTGGTGGTGGCAGTGCTCCTGTTTTCCTCTTTTTGCAGTATTTGTAGGGGCCCATCTGCCAGCTGCTCCACAGGACAGTCCCCAGGTGAATCTGGTCAAACAGCTCAAAGTATTGTGGCATCTGACTTGGAAAGTTTTAGTAAAAATAGCCATGTGGCCTCATTTTGCTTAGGATCCCATGGCCACAGACCCCTCCTGAGGCAGCGCAGGGGCAGGTGTTGGACCACGAGGAGGGTACAGAGCACCAGTTTAGTTTAGATTGGAAAGACCTTTCAAGATCAGCTAGTCCAAACTCCTGCCATGGGCACAGACATCTTTCACTAGATCAGTTTGCCCTAAACCCCATCCACCCTGGCCTTGAACGCTTCCAGTGATGGGACAGTCACATTTTTTCTGGGCAGTTTTTCTAAACCTACCCTCTTAGTTTAAAACCACTGCCCCTTGTCCTGTCACTACAGACCCTAGTAAAAAGTCTGTCTCTCTCTTTCTTATAACCATCCTTTATATATCAGAATGCTGCAACAAGGTCTCCCTGGATTCTTCTCTTCTCCAGGCTGAGCAACCCCAACTCTCTCAGCCTTCCTTTGCAGAGGATCATCTTCATGGCACTCCCCAGGATCTGCTCCAACAGATCCATGTCTTTCCCATGTCGGGGACCCCAGAGCTGGACACTAGTACTCTACTACTAATAATTCCACTATTAATGGAATATCACATCCATTAACAAGCACAACCCCTCGCTATGGATCTTGGCTGTCTCAGGGCTCAGTCTGGCTGGTGAATTCAGCAACAAAACGCGTAATTTCTGATAACTAAGAGGGGACATAGGAGGCGGACAACGGTGCGTTGCGTGGGCAGTTAATTAAGCCTCCGGAGGGTCTGGGGACACGCGTTTCCCCCGCAATCCGCCACAACACCCGCGCTGGGGCCGGGGCCGCCTCACCCGCCCAAGATGGCGGCGGCGCGTGCGGGGAGGGGGAGGCGGCGGCGCGCGGCGCCCCCTGCCGGCCGAGGCGCGCTGGGCGCGCTGAGCCCGCGCGCGCTCCGTAGGGATGGGCGGGGCGCGGGCACGTGGCTCGGGGGGCGGGGCGATCCGGCCCCGCCCACCCCCGGGGTAGGGCCCGCGGGCCAATGAGCGGCGGCGGAAGCTCCGGGGCGGGGCCGGCCGTGCGCGCGCCCCCCGCGCCGCCCCTTCCCGCCGCCGCCGCAGTGTGTGTGGGGCGCGTGTGCGCCGCGCCCGCCGCTCCCGCCCCGCCGCCAGCCCGGCCCCGGCCCCGCCGGCCTCCTGCGAGGTAACAACGCCCGCGGGTACGGGGCAGACCGGGGATGGGGAGGGGGGAAGGAGGGGGGGGCGGCGGAATGTGAGGCGGGCCCGGGGGCGGGAGGCCGGGGGGCCGCGGCACGTGGCGGGTCCCGCCCGCCGCGCACGTGTGCGGAGCGGGGGGGGCCCGGCCCGCGCTCCCCGCGGTGGGTGGTTGGGTGCGTGTCCGTCATCCCCCCCCCCCCCTCCTCCCTTCCCCGGGCCCCTCTCGCCGTCCCGGCCTTCTCAGCCGACCCCTGTCTGGTTTCGCGCAGTCCCCCCGCTCCGCACCGCCATGGCCGACGAGCTCGACTTCACCACGGGCGATGCCGGCGCCTCCTCCACCTACCCCATGCAGTGCTCGGCGCTGCGCAAGAACGGCTTCGTGGTGCTCAAGGGGCGCCCCTGCAAGATCGTGGAGATGTCCACCTCCAAGACGGGCAAGCACGGCCACGCGAAGGTGAGCGCAGTGCGTGTTCCTGCGGCTCCGGCCGGCAGGGAAGGGTGTAGCCTTTCATTTGGCTCCGTGTCTTGCCTTTGCCTTTCTCGCAGCGGCGCCTCGCGTGTCTCATCCCTCCAGAGGTGGCTCAAGGGTTTCCAGTCATGTAAAACAGGAACGATTGAGGACAGGAGGGTGGGGTTAGGGTTTTTTTTTTTCTCCCAACTTTAACGCGTTAACGCTTTTTATTTTTTTAAAAGGGTTTAACGCTGATAGTGACAAAACCAGTTTCTGTAATGGGGGTAGAGTAAGTTCTGGAAGGGGGGCTGATGAAATCACTAGGGCGTGGTTGGGTTGTGCTGTCGCTACCCACCACAGCACTTTTGTGTCTGCCCGTGCCGGCAGACTCACTATTGCAGCGCCAGACCAGAAGGGCCCGTGCCGTGTTACATAATCCAGAGAGCTCGGCGGACACTCCGCGGGCCTGCTCTGGCCCTGTTCTGACGCCTGTGCCTCGCAGCTTCTTCCCTGTTCCCAGCACTGGCAGGGAAGTGCCTTCCCCCTCCTGGTCCCAGCAGAGCCGTTCTCAGTCGCTCTCTGGGGCTGCAGCCCTGCTGCCTAAGCAGTTGGCTCATGTAGCTGTCCAGAGGTGGGAGCAAGGCTGGAATCCCCCCTCATTCATTCATTCATTCAGCCACTCTTCGTGGTTGGTATATCAGAGTTTAGGGACAGATCTGTTACAAGCACAGACTAATGAGATATCTTAAGTTTCCACAACCTTGCACGATGTGTGTAGGTGGGTAGAGTATTTGGGATAATCCAACGCTAGAGTAGACCATGCTCTTGCCAGTTTTTTCCTTTCTCCTTCCGCTTTTTTATGGCTTATTTTAACAGACAGCCAATTTTTTTTAAGTATGGAAACATTTGTGAGAGCTAAAGGACCCAAAAAGAGCTGGTTAAACTGGTCATCGATGCTCCAGCTGCAGTGGCCAGGGCAGAAGGGAGGTGGGGGTTCCTGTGGTCTCTGCATGACCACCTCTTTTTCCCTTAACCTCCACGCTGTTCTGTTTCTCTTGACAGCCAGAACCTGAAATACACATTTTGTTAAGCTCTACATACTCTGAACTTGCTGCTGTAAATCTACAGAAGGCAATGGGAGACAACAATGATCATGTTATTAAGTGTTTCTGTGGTGCCCTATGGAAGGGAGTGAGAGGCCTCCTCTCAGTGTGTGAGATGTTCTCATACAAGCAAAGGGTCGAGGTGGAATCTGGGATTGCACATGATCTCATGTGAAACCAGCTATTTAAGATGCCAGATGGCAGTGCCATCTTGCTTCTCTGGGCCCAACAGTAACTGAAATTATTTTTCTACTCTTACAGGTCCACTTGGTTGGTATTGATATCTTCACTGGTAAAAAATATGAAGATATTTGCCCATCGACTCATAACATGGATGTTCCAAATATCAAGAGGAATGATTACCAGGTGAGTTAACAGTCATAAGAGGCTTTGTACTCTTAATACCACATGTAAGCTTTCTTCCCCAAATTTGCCTTTCATTAAGCTACTGTTGTCAGAATTAATAGAACTTGCTTGTCTAGACATTACATAGCTGAACTCGTAGCAGTTATTGAATTGTTAAAACTGTGGAAACTCTCTGATGGAGAGGGAGCTCCTTAGTCTATCAACAGCCTCATGTTACAGTAGTAATCTTTAAATGTGACAGCTAATGGGCATAATTCATAACATAGGTTTTTTTAGCTATTGTTATAGGGTGACTTCCGTGTTCTTTGTGATACTGGCATCCTTTAGAATATGAACAGAGGTGTCCCTGCTGCAAGTCATTATTAGTTAAAGGGTAGTCGAGATCTCACTTGAAGTAAATTAGAATCAAATCATATATAATAATTTATAATTTCACTCTTACATAGGGTAGGTAAATCCCCAAAACCGTCTTAAAGTGCGTCTGATGCCAATTCTAACTTGATATGATGTTTTCTTCTCCTTGTGTGGAGCTGGCTTTAGTTGATATCAAATCATTTTGATGCTTCTGTCATACCTTCTGTGGTATAGATAGTGAGGTCTTAAAAGCAGCACAGTTCAGGCTGAGTTGTCATGTGTTGTCTGTCTTTGCATTATATTGGGAATAGTTATCTCGAAATCTGCAATGGCTTGACAAAGCCCAAGCTCAGTGTTTTAGCAATCTTCAGTACAGCTGATGCTGTTGGAATAAAGTGTGACCAGCCTGTCTAATGGCTCAGACCTTCCAAGGAATTTTTAATGTTACCTTGGTGGTCTTTTTCCATTGTTTCTGGTTGCTTATTGCTACTGAAATTTTTGCTGTTTATCAGACTTCTTAGGGTAGTCTTTGGATTTACTATTACATGTTCCAAATTCCTCAGCCTGCTCTGTTGACACAACCATGCCCCTTAGCTCAGGCTTTTGGTTAGACTGAAACCTATAAAAGTGATCTGGGGCTTGGTAGATGTTCCCCAATTTATTCACTAGTGATTAATGTAAATTACAGTATCAAACTGTAGAAATGTAGGTATGGACTTTCTACACTTCATACAAGCAGTGCTGTTAAATGAACACCAGGCCAGTTACTGTTTCTAATTCACAGATGAAGAAAGATGAACCAGTGACCTGAAAGCGGTACATGTCCTAAGGGACAAGGATGGGTTTTGCAGTGCCCAGTGTACTAGGAATTAACCAGCAGGGAGGGCTCTGTTGGTTGGTGATAGCAGACTGGCTTTTGCTACAGTTGCCCTAACTCTGAGTCCACTAAACTGTTATTAAGTTTGAATTACATGAGGTTCTTAACTGTAACAAACACAATACTAAAGAATTACTGTAACAGGTAGAGTTCACTGCTTTCAGCTACTACCTGCTAGTGACTGTTGATGTTAAACTTCCTAAAAGTGGCCTTCTCTTCACAGCTGATAGGCATTCAGGATGGGTATCTCTCCCTGCTGACAGAAAGTGGTGAAGTTCGTGAGGATCTAAAGTTGCCAGAAGGGGATCTTGGCAAAGAAATAGAAGGAAAATTCAATGCCAATGAAGATGTGCAGGTGAGTATGGAGGGCAGACAAGAGTTATGATTAATTCCACTTTGTGATGCAATGAAGAAGTCTTATTCTGATATTGACCACTTGTATCTTTCTGAAGAGTGGGTTAGAGAGATGAGAATTGGTCTTTTGAGATGCAGAAGAGCTTTTGTATTGGAACACTCCAAAGAGATGGGGTAGTTACTAAAATGTGGAAGTTTGTAGCTTCTAGAAGCACTTCCTCTGGCATAGTTTGGAGCTCACCCCTGTGTCTTCTCTTCCAGATATCTGTCATAAGTGCAATGAATGAAGAATGTGCTGTAGCCATAAAGCCTTGCAAGTAAAGAAGATTGCCAGGCTCGGGCAACTGCTCAGGTCTGGACAAACCACAGATCTATAAATTTGGTTTATTGTCACCAAAGCTCTGGCCTTCACAAGCAACCTCATTTCCTTTTTGAATTGTTAAAAAGCAGTGCTGGATTCTGGATTAGTGTTGCAGGCTAACTGGCAGTTTTCAAAATCACTGAGATTTTAATTCCTTAATTGTAACTATTTTAACATTCCTGTGGGTTTCAGCTATGGATCTAAGAAACCAAGCAGGTGTTACTAGTGGATATATTTTTATTTGCTTGAGCAAAACAGTGTTTGTCTGTATGAACAGACAAAATACAGTATTCAGGGGCTTTTAGATAAGCTGGTAGGTATCTAGGATTATAAAGTGACCTAGAGCACAAATAGTATTTTTCTTGACATCTTTAGGTAGAACTGACAATAAAAGTAGGGGTTTTTTTCTTTTTTTGAAGCTTAAGTACTTTGTGGATTGGGACTCTTGCAGAACTGTAGGTGCCAATCACAACTTTCAGACCAAGAAACTCAAGTGATCAGAAATGCCAGCTGGCTTGACCAAGCCCCAGTGGCCATGTGCAACTTAACTGTATTACCTCTGTTTTCTTCTTTGCCAACTTGTTGGCTTATTGTAATGATAAAATGGTTTAAAAAAAAAAGCCTACCTGTGGTTTTAGGCAGGCAGTTGGAATATTGGGTAGATAAGTCAAGGGGGCACAAAGGTAAGAATGGATGTTAAAGCTATAGACTTTCACTCGAGGCCTTTGTCAGACTTGAAAAATAAAGAAAAATACAGTTCAATTGCTTTCCTTTATTAAATATATCTTAAACTATAAAAGGGTGACAAACTCCATGGGAATCTGTTGCAGTGCTTCCAGCTTTAGGTTCTAACGTTCAGGTTCAGACCATATTTTTGTAGCACAGGGACCACACGTTTTTCAAAAAGTGGGACAAACTGTAGCATTGAGCCTAAACTAAATGCATGTGATTCTTTTTAAAAAAAAACAAAAAACAACTTGTATTTTCAAAATATAAACTTGACAGACTATAGTGAACAACCATGGCTTAACTATAAAGTAAAAAACTTGCTACCTAGTTAGGAAAGCTGGCTCCTCTCCTAGGGAGTTCTGAGTCATAGCAACACGCCTGCATGCCTCTAACTATATAGTAGCTTAACAAGGCTTCATAGCAATAGTTATGGAAGGATGATTAGCCTGCTCCTCTTTAAGGCGTTCAGCTTGAATTTTAAGACTTGGTGACTCTTCGTGAGTGAGAAACTTCCTTAGCCCATGGCTCAGACCTCTCTTCACAGTTGATAAATTGTTCCATGAACTTGCCTTAATCTTCAGTGGCTGGTGGAGGATGACATGTAGGCTCATGGCTTGCTGCCTCAGACAGCACGCACAACTCACACCACTGGCAGCCAGAGTCAGGCTTCACACTGCTCTCAACTGCTTCAAATGTGTTCAGCTTCATAGTTTGTACTCTCTAGTCCCCAAAGGGCTCGTGGCAACTGTCCTGAACTGCCCTTGGACACACCATGGCAGGGCTTAGCAAACCTTGGATGAAAAAAACATGCATTTCCCACAGACTACTCATGCCAGGGAGAGCAGTACCAGTGATGATAGAGACAGCAATAAATACACTCTGGTAATAAAGCACAGCTACCTGGGACACCTGGCAGACACAGGATCTGCCTCATGCTCTTGCCTAGCACAATACATCTTGCAGGTGAACTCTGTGAATAGCACCTTGACTGAAATGGCAAATCTCTTTTTAGAAGCTGCAGATTGCAATGCCTCAGAACAGTTCTGAAGTGTATGTGGAATAGCTCTGCACTGTGCTCCTTCCTGCCTCTCCATCAGGCTGGTACCTGGAAGACAGGCTTTGCTGGCTCTGGAGGTGACTGGAAGCACTGGTGATGGTGCTGACAGCCATCTCAGCTGTGTGGTGTCACACAGGTTGCTATGGCAAACTAATGCAAATTCTAATGCTATCACCATATTACAAATACTTCTAATATGCTTGAAAACTACAGGACTTGAATTTGCCCTTGTTCTTGTTAGTGCTTTAGTCTAATTTCAGATGCCTGTCTGTCCTCTGAAGCCTTGTTGGAAGACAGGTATTTGATGCCACTGGCTCACAATCTGAGCAGTTACTCAGACTAAGCTCTCTGGGACCTGGGCTGGTTTTAGTCCTGTTCCTACAGGCGGGGTTCAGCCCTGACTGGAGTTTTCAAGTACTGCAGCAATCTGAAGATAGAGGTTTTATGACCTCCAGCTTGCTGGAGGAGCCCTCCTCAGGACTTTCAGATGTCCTTCTATTGCAACCTTCAGTTCTGCAAGATTTAAATGATTAAGTACTTCATTATAGGTTTGTTATATACTTAGTTGTCTTTTGTGAAGCACTTCAGACACCGTGGAAGTGCAGAGCATCATGCATGAGGCTTCCCATAGTAATACATAAGCATGTCTTAAGCATAATCTCCAAGTTTCAGTAAGGTTAAAAGTTGCTTCTAAACTAGAACATGTATTTGAGGCTTTTTTTTTCCAAAGTAAGATGTTTCAGTTTCCTGTCAGAATTGTTGCAACAAACTTTGTTTGTGATCAGTAGTCCATAGAGATGTGTATTTTTAAGATTCATAACCAAGTGCTTAGGGGAGAAGTTCTCCTTTCATAGCTTTGCTTTAAAACAAATCTTACCAGTGTATTTGTTCTGTATTACTGTCTTAACACTTAAATTGTGTCAAAACCATAAACTTCTAATAGCTGATGGCAATTGCTTAAAGGCTGTGAACACAGGGACGTGATGAGAGGTATTTCCACTCCAAATAATGCATTTTTTTATGGCTCCTGTTCATTGAGTTTCTTACGACTTTACACAATTGGAAAGACTGCAGTGATTTCCTGCCTCAAACGTTGGCAAATAATACTCTGAGATTTCAATAGATCCTTCTAATTTTTGCTTACAATGGTGGTTTTTCAACTGGGCTCTTGCTGGTTGAGCCATGTTCTCAGGGCTGTTTTTTTTAAGAAGTTAGCTGAGGTTCATTGTTTCTCTTGCAGGTTTTTCTAATCCAGTGTACCCAGAAGTGGTGCACGGTCTGTAGTTTCACAGTGCAGATAATTTTACATAATCTGTAAAGAAGTCAAGTTTGTTGACAGTTCAAACTCTTATGGTTACTGCAGGTCAGTCTCACAGGATTCAAAATTCAATAAATCCCACTTCTTTTTCTTTTTTTTTTTTTGGGTTGAGTACTTAGAATGTAGTCTGTTACAGTAGAACTAAACTTCAGGCTGTAAAGAGAATCTTGTTAAGGGTATTTCGAGTATCCACTGGGAATGTTGTGAAGGTGGATCCTGGAGGTGGTGGAGCCATTGCAGGTCAACACGGACTGAGGTGGTCGGGAGCCTCTCCAGCACCTGCAACCCGGCCCTACGGATTGTGAACTCCAGGGAAACGTTTGCTGTGCTTTGCTGTATCGCAGAACCCCTTGTCCTGTGCTGTCTGTTGTAACACACCCGTCTGAGGGGAAAGGGGAGCGATTGCCCGGGGGGAGTTCGGATCGTGGGACAATCCAACCCCTGCCTTGGCCTCAGCGGCTCCCGCGGCTCTCTTTTGCAAGTTTGTGTTCCCAACACCATGGAAGCGATCAGGGGAAAGAGACTTGTACGTGCGTGTTTTGCTCCAGAAATAATAATAAAGGTGTCAGTGCTGTGGGGAGCTGGTGCTGCTTATGCTGACGGGACCGCGCGGGGGCTCCGCAGGCCCTTCCCGGGGGGCGGGAGGGGAGGGGGCGGTGGTGCGGGAGCAGGAGGGGCGCGTGCGTGGCCGGGGGGCGGGAACGGCGCCGGGAAGTCCATAAGAGAATTCCAAGCGTGACTCCACGCGCGGCGCCGCCATGTTCCGGGACCGCTGCCGGCTCCCGGCGTGCCCCGCGCGCCGGCGTGCTGACGTCACGCCGGGGGTATAAAAGCGCGGCGCGGCCCAGAGCGCTTCCTTTCGCGGCCGGAGCGCGATGGCGCCGGTGAGAGCGGGCGGGGGCGGCGGGGTCGGGTCCAGCGCGCACCGTGGGGCGGGCAGGGAGCCGTGAGGCGGGCAGGGAGCCGGCGGCCGTGACGAGCGGGGACGAGCAGGGATCGATCCGAGAGGGCCTTGGGCGGGGGGCGGCTGGGGCGAGTCAGCGGCAATGAGCGCCGCTTGCCAGGAGGTGGCGCTGCCTTGAGCCACCCCCCACACACACCGTCCCGTGTCCCCCTGTCCTGCCATGTGTCCCCACCGTGCCGTGTGTCCCTCTCTACTGCCATATGTCCCCACCGTGCCGTGTGTCCACCCATCCCTCCCCTGCCTTGTCCATCTCCTCCCCTGCCATGTGTGTCCCCACCGTGCCGTGTGACCTCTCGCTTTCCCTCGCCGTGTGACCTCCCTTACTGCCCTGTGTCCCTCCCTACGGCCCTGTGTCCACCCATCCTTCTCCTGCCATCTGTCCCCACCGTGCCGTGTGTCCCCTCCTACTGCCGTGTGCCAGCTCATCCCTCGCCTGCCATGTCTATCCCCTCCCCTGCCCTGTGTCCCCACCATGCTGTGTCCCCCTCTCCTCTCAGTGCGTCCACCCATTCCTCCCCTGCCGTGGATGTCCCTCCCTCCTCCACCGTGTGTGTCCCATCCCTCCCCTGCCATGTGTTCACCCTCTCTCCATGTCTCCCTCCATGTGTGTCCCTCCCCTTCCATGTGCCCACTACTTCCGTGTTCCTCCTCGTCTCCACCTTCACTTGGATAAAAGCTTTTTGCTACCATGGCTTCTTAATGTTGAGAATTTCTTTTTTTTTTCCTGCTGTGTGTGTTTTAGCAAAAAGACAGAAAGTCTAAAAAGTCAACCTGGAAGTTTTGCCTTGACCTGACCCACCCTGTGGAAGATGGAATCTTTGATTCTGGGAATTTTGTAAGTTGTGGTTTTCCTCATACTTATGATGAATAGTGTAATTAAAGCTTCATTGCAGTAACTGAATTATACCTGAAAAGTTACATTCCAAATTAGTAAGATCAGCAGCTGTTGTTTAAATTATCAGCACTTTTAAAAAGTTGTTTGTCTTTGGATGTCTTTTATAGACAGGTTGATTCATGCCTGTACATTATTAGAACTGGTTTAAATTAAATTCTCTTAGCACAGGGGTGATTTTTTTATAACTACATACTGTAAAATCTTTCTGCATTGTAAATGCTTTTATCAGGGCATAAGTAAACAGTGGTTTTTAATATTGCTACATGACTAGGGTCCCTTCCCTAGTTCACACCTAGGGTGCCATTCCCTAGTGTTCTATTTCTTTGATGTTGAAACAGGAACAGTTCCTAAAGGAGAAGGTTAAGGTCAATGGAAAAACTGGAAACTTGGGCAACACCGTTCACATTGAACGCCTGAAGAACAAGATCACAGTGACATCTGAGAAGCAGTTTTCCAAAAGGTTGGCACGGGTTTCCTTCTGTTGTGTTTGTGATAGAGGGTTTTGAACTGTGGGATGTTGAACATAAAATCAGAGTCATTAACGTTGGAGATCTGCAAGATCATCAAGTCCAGCCATAAAGCTGGCGCTGCCAAGGGCACCACTAAACCATGTCCCTAAAATGCCCATTAATACCAATATTCTGGCTGCAAAAAGAATTTCAGTTAATGCACTTCTGACACTTAGAAAGGTGTCAGCTCTGACCTTCATAGCACTTGTAAATATTAGCGAAATACAGAATTAAAACAGATACATCATAGATATTTTAAAAGCTGCTTTGTAAAGCTCATGCCTCGATTGCAAATAGTTGTGGACTCTGAGCATATTAATACAAATACTCTGTATAGGTCCTAAGAAATATGTCATGGGAAGATGGACCTTTACCAGTCACACTGAATTTGGATCACGGGTGGCTGTTTGATTATTTAATTGGTTGTATTAAAATGTGTGTGTTTGGTTTGTGTTACTGCAAAGACCCTCATAAGTTAAATGAAACCTTACACTGCTTATTTTGTTATAACACACAACAGATGAGTGCACTGATAAGAGGTGTATGATCTTCCTTCCCTGCATCCCCCCTTCGTTTGCTGGTAGAGATGCACCAGAATCTGTTCTGTTAGAACCAATTCTCAAGACCAAGGTTTAGAACCATTTACCAGTACTTTTCAGCTACTGACATTTTGCTGTTTAGTCAGAAAGGAACAAAAAATAAATTTTTACATATCTGTAATTAAAACTTGCTTTTACCACCTGTTACATGTGATAATTTTCTGGGTATAATTAGCGTGTCTTGGGTGGAGTGTAGACAGCAGCTGGGGTTGTTCAGTGAGAAAGTTCTAATGTAAAGTTTTGTTTTTAAGGTACCTCAAATACCTCACCAAGAAGTACCTCAAGAAGAACAACCTGCGGGACTGGCTCCGTGTTGTGGCGTCGGACAAGGAGACGTACGAGCTGCGCTACTTCCAGATCAGCCAGGATGAGGAAGGATCAGAGTCCGAGGAATAACGGAATCTTGGCCTTATGCTCAACACAGAGTGCAAAAGACTAGAACATCTATTTATAAGAACACTTAACTTATTGGTGAATAAAGACTTTGTACCCTGTTTGACAGAGCACAGTTAGTTTTCTAGTATTTTTCTTAAATCTAATTAAAAAACAGCACTGAGGAATGGTTGCATTTGCAGTTTTCATTGCCAGAAATCGGCTGTTCAACTGGAAGTTCCAATAGGAAAAACCTGACCCCTTTCCCCAGCACACCTGTAGGACAGTTAGATAATTTTTAATCATACTGGTACAAATAATCTTAGAGCTTTTTGTAGCTGAAAGTACCAACTCCTAATTAATGTGGAGGTAATGGCATAATATTTTTTAAAAGTTTATTTCTAATTATTTTAGTTAAAAAACAGGCTTACAAATTTTAAATATTTTTCCTGTGTGATGTACCTAATTCACTAATTGGTTGTGGTATTCATGCATATAAACACAATCCAAAGTGGGGTATCATATGGATTTATTAGCCAGATTTCTATTACATTGATAAATAAGGAGTTGGAGACAAGTCTCATTGCCAGCATCCAGCTAAAACACCTTCAAGGAAGCAGTGAGATGTCCTTTAACAGTGACAGTGACTGAACAGTGTAAATCCATACAGATGTTTCTACTTTTATGATTAATTTTACAGCTTGTGTATTTGACTTTTGGGATTATTTCTTTAGGACAAGGAGGATGATTCCTCATTGAAACACAGATCACTTCAGATCCTTTAAACTTTTTCTTCTGTTCATGTAATATCCAGAGAGTTTTGATGAGTTTTCACTATGACAAAGTACTTGTGAGCCTGCAGTTGCAGTAACTGTTGCATGTGGATGCATTTCAGTGCCAGTAGTGTCCTCCTTGTGATTAATTACTACTCTCAGGTTGGTGAACTCTGGAATAGGTAATGCCAAATTCGTTTACTATCATAAAACAGGGGGGCCTGTAGGCTCTGATATGAACTTTGTGCTTGAACAAATCTACTAGTTCAGACTGAAGTGTGCCTACTAAACTGTGTTGATTTCCTGAGGATTTTTTAAAAATTATATCAGCATTGTTTTTGCTGAAACCTCTGAGAGAGATTATTTAGAGATTTGCCAAAGCACAAAGCAATGCATTCAAATGACACCCACTTGTGCTACCTAAATCTAAATGAGAATTACAGAAGGGGAGGTGAATTTTGTCAACAGCCTTTGGGGTCCCCTTTGTCATTTTTCAATGTGCTTGAGCAGCTGTTGCTGACGTGTGGCCTGGGAAGAGGAGAGAAAGCAGCAGTGAAACGACAGCTACTTGTGACATCTCTGCCTTGCTGGTTTGTTTCATTTTGCTGTTTTAGAGGTAGCAAAAGGAAGGGAGCGGTGTGTGTGGCTGCAAGAGGACTGCTGGACTTTATATGCTTCAGTGGAAATAAAACACCAGACGTCCTGCCCCATCTAGGGCACAGGATAGTGCTGCCTTGGAATTTCCCACAGGAATAAAACCAGGCAGTCTTGAAGCAACAACTAAAGGTGGTTTTGTTCTTCCAATCCCAAAGACCACTGATGCTGTTACAAAGCATTTACACTAATGGTACTTAATACTGGGTTGAACAAGCCACATTTTTCCCAGTAAAGCTGCAGGTGTTTGTAAAACTGATGTGTTTGCTTTGCTGCATGAAGTGAAGAAAAGGGCCTGACTTTAAAGTTGTATTTCAAGACACATCCCCACCTCGTGTTTCAGAGTTGTGCTTTTATGTGACAGTATATCCTTTACACCACATTGACACAACAAACCTGTTGTGATTAAAAGGAACAAGCACAAACAAAATCGGAGCTAATGGGATCATGCTACCTGGTTATCCTTCCTTTCAAAGCAGGCTGGCAGCGTGTGGTTGTACAGCCTAGCAGATACAGACTGTCATTAGGAGAGAGGAAAACAAGGCCAGGGAAACAAGCAAAGCAGCTTATTTCCTAGCTGTGTTGGGAGGAAAACAGCTAAAGTATGAGTTGTATTATTCCCTGAGTTCTCTGCAGTGAGGATGGAGCTTTGGAATTCCTTTTCTTGATGCTTGAAAATATTGGTAACCCTTGAAAAACCAGAATACTAATTAACAACTGTGGATCTGGAGTATTTAATTTAGGAAAGTTTTGCTCTAGACAGGAGCCGGGCATTTTTGGTTTGTCCCTGTGTTGCTGTCCAAGTTCCACTGGCCATACCCAGAGCCTCCCAACTCTGTTTTTTGGAGCATGGGGGTGTTTAAATCCCTTGTGCAGCAGGAGTATTATCAGGTCAAGGAGCACATACATGTTAGGCACAGAAACCACAAAGAAGGGATAAAATTTAAATAGAGCTTTTCCAGTACGATTGTTAAAAGTTTCATGGAGAAAACCAGCTGGGAGCATACAGATGAGAATTTGACCTCAGGCAACGCTTCAGAAAAATGGTGATTCTTTCCTATTTCACAGCTGAAGAGGCCAGGTGTGGTGCAGGTGGCAGGCAGGGAACAGAGCCTGTTATTGTTCAAATGTAAATTAATGCAAATTATCCTGATTAGGATAGAAGCAAGCTTTTTTTAAAAGCCAGAGGTCAGTCCTGTGAGCTTTGGCAGAGTATAACTCACATATAACTCCCAGAGATGGTAGCTCTGCCCTGCTGGGAGCAGCCAGGTACCTTCCTCGGGGATCTGGCAGACCAATTGTTTCTTTCCAATTAGAATCTGCTGTAAAATCACCAGTTCTGTTCATCTTTGTTTTGAAAGTTAAAAGAACCCGAACAGCTTGATAATGGACAGGACTGACTGTTGGAATTTTCCATGTTTAGTGCTGGACAAGAGCCCAGAAAAGCCCTGCTCGGTGGAGAGACAGGTTCTCTTTGGAGCTGCAGGGACACATGCTCCTGTGTCAGCCACAGGATGAAGCTGTTGGGGAAAAATAATGTACCCACAGCATGAAGACTTCCAAGTTCAGCAGCCACAGAAACATGCTCCAGTCTCAGGTGATGCTCAGGGTCCTTTGGGATTTCCAGAAGGGATAAGCACAAAATCCAGCAGTAGTGAGTGCTTTGAGAGCACTGCTTTGCCTCCACCCTGCTGAGAGCCCTGGTCCATCAAAGCAGAATTGTGATTTGAAAAGAGGAATAATCATTGCAAAGTACCAATTGCACAGGTAGCACAGCAGATGGGCCAGGGCCAGCACCTGCCAGCTCAGGGCTCAGGAAGGCAATGGCATCATAACTCTTACTACACTTCAAAATAGCCAAAATTTTCACCTATATGTAGTCTGTATTTTATAAATATATATAAATAAATTATTAAAAGTTATTCCCCCTTTCATTTCTCAATGTTTTTCCTCTTTATTTATCAAAAAACATTTTCACTGCTCTCTCTCAAATAAAATCAGTTTATGAGAGGCATCCCACACATGTAAAATTCCAGTGTCTGTCAAATAAAAAGAAGAAACAGATTTCTAAGCACAAGTTGCTGTTGCCACAGCAGCAGTAGCAGCACCACATAGGCTATTTATGTGTGAGCATAGAGAGATACTATTTTTCTGCACCACCAGTCTCTATCACTTTTACTGCAGCAAAACTCTCACTGTCTTCCATTAAAAAAGAACAACAAACCCCACAGAATTTCACCGATTTTAAACATCAGTAGTAAAGTTACTTCTTAATGTACCTGTATTCTGTCTGTCTGCTTGCCCTCCTGGCCTATAGCCCCACCTATATTGTATACCCAGAAACAGTAAGATCAGAAATACAGAGGTAAATAATAGCAGGAAATATCTGAAAAATGTGTCAGGGTACTCCAGTATACAATAGACCCAGTTGTGGCAGGTATTAAAGAAGGTGCAGACTCAACATTGTCACAAAACAACAGCAAAAAGTAATTGGAAAAAAAGAGGCCCATGGAAAAATAAATAATAATAGCCTGGATGTACCCAGCAGCAGGAAATGAGCTTCAGTGGTGATCTGATTACACCAAATATAGACAAAAATAAGGAGCAATTGTTGTTTCTTTTTAAAGGGAAAACCAAATATTTCTTATTGGGCAGATCAGTAGGGATCAAACTGCCTCCTTATTTTATATATATGCATTTTATGTATGATATATACATATAATCTGTATATCTATATATTTTATTTATCCCATTATATATTCAGAGGGCTCTGGGGCTGCCCCCGCTGTCGTGGCAGGGTAACCCAGAGGGACACGATGTGGTCACCTGCCCTGGTGGCAGCCCAAGGCTGCAGGGCTCAGCAGGGCTTCGTGTCAGCACCGTCCTCTTTCAGCATCTAAATCCACCCAGCCCATCCTGCTGCTCACCTTTGGATCATTACCCAACTGTCCTGTGGACACAGGAATATCTAAACTCCCATGGTGAGTACATTTTTGGCAGGATGCTGGCATAAAACCCCTTTGAGGCTTACCTTGGCACCGTGGCTGCTGTTTGAGCCCTACCTCATGCTGGAGCAATTCTCCTGCAGAGCACAAACCGTAGGTGGGAGGACTGACCTGGGATAACCAGGGCAGTGGCTACAACATGCCCCGAACACCCCTCCAGGAGGATCCCATGAAGCCTTAATGGAGGAGGTTGAGGCATTGTTTCCAAGTAGGGTGTTTCCATGACCCTCCAAGCCCGAGCAGCTTTTTGCACCTGAATCCCTTTGTTCTGGGGGCTAATAAACTCACAAAGCACCAAAGTGCCACCATCTGGGAAAGATTTTCCTTTGCTGTCCATCCATGCTGGATTTAAAGGAGCAATTAAGAGAGAAATGCTTTAATAGGTTATTAACAAATCTTTCCTCCCAATTAAATAGTTTAACTTGGCAAGGCAGATCAAATATTCCATCCCACTCCATTCCAGCAGGCATTAAGTATGATTAGAGCCTCACGTTTGTTACAATATTTTCCATTAGTTTAGAGGCCTGGTAGGAATTTTAAATAGAAAAATGGGACAACAGGCATTTTTTCCAATAGCCCATTGCCCACCCAGTGGCTCAATCACCACATTGGTGTTCCCTGTACTCTGTCAGGATTCTCTGAGCCCAACCTCCAGCTGCCAAAGCCAACAACAGCATCAGCATCTTCCTAATCACTGGCACAGGGGACAGGGAGAGGACAGACGGCCTGAATAATAAACACAGCAAGGTGCATGAACAGCAGAATTGAAAACAAATAACCAAAATGCTTCAGTTTGATACAGAAAAATAAAATGCTTCTGGAAGCAGCACTAGCACTGGCTTGAGCTGGGCAGATCCCAGTTTATCCCTGCTCCTTGCCCAGGACAGACAATGGATTGTTCAGCCATCCCTGTTCCCAACCGGGTAACATTTTCCAGCTAAACTGCACTCATCAGTCTTCCTCCTTCCAGCTCGTTTAGAAAATATTTACACTGTTGGCAGATAAGGGTCCTGAGATAGGGTTAGTTCTGCTGACACAGCAAGCTGGGAGCTGTAAAACCTGAGCTTCTACCGTGCAACTGTTTCAGGACTCTTCCTCATGCCCCAGCCTGCGATGCTGAGACCCCCACGCGGGTAAAGACCCTCTCTATGGCACCCAGCCTCAATGGGACACAGTGTGGGGCTGGCAGGAATAACTTGCAGAGTGTCTGGGTGGGCAGCAAGGGACAGCTGAACTGGGGTGAATAGCCTGAAGCCCAAAGCAGGAGGGTCCTGCCATTGCTCCCAGCAGTGCAGCACCAACCAGACAGTCCAGGGACCTTTGTTTTCCTCCCTGTGCAGATTTTGGGGCAGATGGGTATTTGCTAGAATTGGGATTCAAGTCTTCTTTTCTCTGAATAGCCTAAGGAATGCAGGATGTGGAGCATCACAGGGGACATTGACAGGTGTGCTGCCCCAAATTCCATGCTGCCATGTACTGGTGTTTCCATGAGAAACTGTGTTGGAGTTGAAAAATACTAATCAAAGCCAAACACAGGAGCCTCCTAATTACACAGGAAACACAGAAAGGCACAGAAGGGCACCAAAATGTGTTGTATTGGCTTAAAAGTCACGCAGTTGAATAATTAATTATTTTTTACTCTTTTGCAGTTTAAGGAGTGGTATTTCCCAGCTCTTCTTGGCAAGAGAGTTAGAAATTAATTCACTTTTTAAATGAAAGTTTTGGGAAATGGTGTCATGCCAAAGGCTGAAGTTTTAAGCAAAACACATGGAAAAAGCTGTAGTGAGTCTGATCAAAGGTTCTGATCCCAGTGCCCTCCCATCAGGAGGGGTCAGCCATACCTACAGGATGGCAGCACCTCGTGGTTTGGGACTTGCCAAGCCAGAGCTGGTGTTGCTGTGTTCAACAACCCTCTCTAGATTCCTTTCCTACTGTAATTTGTTTAATTATTTCTCCAAACACCTGTAATTTCCAGGCTTGTAGTTGTACAAAAGCAGTGTATCTGTGCAGCCAGCAGAGGGTGGAGCCAAACAAAGCAGGAATGTTCTGAAGATGAGATGGGCGCTGCTCTCCAGGGGGAGGGGGAGATGTCCAGGGAAGTGGGTTGTCTGCCTGAGTCTTGCTGACTCTGACTGCACCTTTCTGCTCCTCCTTCATAAGCAAAAGCACATCCATGCATTAAAGCAGAATTTAAAGACACAAAATGAGTGTATTTTCTTACCTCCTACTGAAGCCCACTTGGTCCTTTGGAGGAAAAAGCCCTCAATTAATGTTTGCACAGGATCAATCCAAGCCCAAGGCTGGGCACAGGTATGAATATGCTCATGGTATAGCTGTAGCAAAACCATATGTATTTTTAACACAATTATTAGATGAAATAACTATTATAATAAAAAATATACTATAGATCATATAGATATAATGTTTAAGTAAAACATATTAATATTTATATTTTAGGTATATATTATACATATAACATGTATGTATGTATATAAAGTAATTGTAAAATATTTATATGTTACATATAATGTATATGTATAAATTATATCTCTCTCTTGCTATCCCTAAATATGCATAGTTCCCAAGGAAAGTGTCTCCCAGAGGACAGGGATGATGGCAGCAGGGTGCTGACAGTGCTGCACCACATCTGAGCTTGCACTGGGTGCTGAGCCACTGCATAGCTCCAAACTCCATCAGAATATCTCCATAATTATGCTCTGCAGCCGTCGAAGCATAACCAAGTATTTCATGTCAGTCCTGAGCCCCAGGGCCTGGGATGAGCTGTATGGCCCTTGGAGGTTAACAAGGAGAGGAAATCTGCTTTTTCTCAGTGACTTCTGACCTTCAAACCCACCATGGAAAGCTCAGGAAGGCTCTTTTCCTCCGCCCCAAACACAACAAAACAGCACAAAGCAACCAATGTTTTTGCAGGTGCAGAAATATCTGTTGGGAGAGCAAACTGCAGAGATTGTGATAGAAAGCTGCAACTTTCCTGCTCACCTTTAGCAGGGAGTGTGTTTCCCACATCAGCCTTGAAAAAAAAAATCAAAGCCCATGAAATCAGAAACCAGGCAAAAACCTGGGCTTTTGTTCCAGTATATTTTGGGGACCTTGTCTAAAGCTCCTTACAAAGCAGTGCCATTAGCAGGGGTGCCCTGAGAGGGCTCTTTGCCAGGGTGGGATTGCTGGACCCAGTGCAGAAAGAGCATTTTGCTGCTGTACACAAAACCCCTGGGGAGAGCTCTACTTTCTAGTCGAGAAGCTTCTGCTGTCGCTTGCTTAATTCCTCTGGGTCTTTTTTGTTGCACACAGCAGAGTAAAAGGAGTTACGATTATAAGAATATCTACGTGGGCTGTCCTGAGCTTTGCTAAGCCCCAGAAGCAGCTGGGATGCCTAATTCCCTTTAAAACAAATGGCATTCCTGTGCCAACCCCTTCAAGGTAGTTTTACAAACAGATCTTAGAAAGATGACCTCAAAACTGAGTCCTCCAGAATGGCTACATCCAGCACCATTACTCTACCCTGGGGAAAGAGGGAAGATACAAGTTGGCATCAGTGCTGATCCTAGGCTAGGATCACACTGGGTGAAGGTGGGATGCAATTAAAATCCCTCCCAGTTTACTCATTGCTCTCCTTGCCAGATAGCTCCCAAGCCACCAAGGTTTAAAGCTCAGCATTGGAGACATGCTGGTTTACAGGGAAATGCTTTGCTGTAAGCCAGGGGCAGGGCTGGCTGCTCATACTGAGCAGAGCAACCCCAGACTGAACTGCAAACTGAGCAAGCTTGTGGTGAACTGGTCACAAGCAACCCGAGGAGCAGGAGTTAGTTGCTGAAATGATGGAGTGAATTAATACCAAAGCAAAGCTCTCAGAGAGTTACAAAGGGCAATCCATAGAAGACAGTAAGGACTGTTCATTTCTTATTTACCCAATACCTGGGACAGCTCTGTGGTTTATTCTTTTAATCTGAAATTCACTGCACAAGTGTTTATCTGAACTTGGAAGTAGAGGCTAAGCAATGCTGCACTCATTTTTCCTGAAATTTCCCTGGGGTGTAACAGTGGATCAGATCCATTGCTCATACCGAGGTGTGATAACAGGAGAGCTCACTTCAAAGATGGAAAATGCTGCAGCAAACTCCATCTCAGCTGCACAGGGGCAAGATCAAGAAGGAAGATCACATTTTGCCCCAAATAGCTGCAGTATTCTCCTGCCCAGGACTCCCCACTGAAAGCAGGACATGACCCAATGGCCCAACTTCAGCCTGGATGGGCAGCAGCAGCCAGAGGCTGATGGTCCAGGCTGGGTTGCACGAAGCAGGATTATTTTCGGTTCTGTCACACTGTCTGCAAATAATTGGAAATTTGTGTTTAGTAGTCAAAAGTTCTAAGGGGAATCCAAGATTATGGAGAAAAGCTACTTCCTCAGCTCGTGCACAGCATTCCAGCTGGTACACAATGCACTTTTTCAGCTGCATTCATTACTCATAACTAATTTTACATTTTCCTCGGTACTTTCCTCGACTAACTTCAAGAATCAACATGTTGGCATGTGCATTGTTGCCACCACCAATATACAATACCTTGAAGTTCAAATATTGAACCTAAAATTCTTCAAGACCCTACTGTTAATGAGACTACATTTTGATTCATTGCAGATGCAAAATAATAACTAAATAGGCAAATAAGAAGGAGAGCTGGGATGAAAGTTCAGCATCCACATCACAGAATGTTGGTCTATTCATTATGACAGCCCAGGCTGACATAGGCAGAACCACAATCACTTTATGCCAAACCTTCAAAAACATGGAATCACATGGAAGTGATGAGACATTGCCAAACTAGGTCCCAAGGGAAGTTGGAAACTCCTAGTCTAGATCTGAGCAAAGTGCTCATGGAGAATAAAGCTGATGGGATGCTCCAACTCACTTGCTGAAGTTGCTGCCCAAAAGTATTACATTAATGGGAAGGCACATATTAGCACAGCCCAGGAGCAAGCAACGTATCTCTAGGATCAGGAGATGCTGGAATTACTGACAGACTAGTTCTTGGTTGAATAGCCAAAATAAAAACATTCCTTAGAAACTCATCGATTTTGGTGAAATGTTTGCTAAGTCCAGAAGGTTTCCTCCCATATCTGTTTTCCTTGTCAGTTTATTGCACTGACTGGAGAGCATTACTTTTCCTAAAATTTTAAGCACCCAGCAGACATGGGCCCCATGGTGGCTCCTGGGAGTGAAGAGGAGGAAAGGGAAGAATTGTGAGCCAGAGAGGCTGCATCCCACCTGCTAGATTCAAACATCCAGCCAGAATAGTACATGGGAACTCTGTTGTCCTGTCTGGCAGACTAATTAAATTACCTTGAAAGAGCCACACAGCCACAGTCAGGTCACATCAGCTCTGCCCCCTCACCAGCAGAGATCCCCAGCCATTCTGTGCTGGCTGCTGCCTAAAGGTGAGCACGGGTGCAAAAAGATGCTTCATCGTCTACTGAGAGGCAGATTTTGCATCCCTGCCATCTGTTCACAGACTGGGACCAACACCATGTCACCCTGACTGGTGGGCAGCAGCCTTGAGGGCAGCACATTTGCTTTGCAGAGATACCCAAGGACGGGGTCTTGTGTTCCCAGCCTGACCCCCAAATGTGGTGCTGAGGCTTCCTTACATAGCTCCTTGGTTCTGTAAGAGGAGCCCTGTCCAGCAAATGCCATCACATCCAGCTCTGTGCCTGGAGCTTCCAATTCCCTAGAGTCAGGGAAGATACACCAAGAAACCCCCTTTAACTTGTCCTGGGAAATAGTTAAATACCATCTTTTGTTCACAGTAGGGATATATTCAATACCATAATTCACTGAAAAAGATGAAATAAATTCTTTACTGTGAAAGTGGTAAGGGCCTGGTACAGGTTGCTCAGAAAAGCTGTGAATGTCCCATCCCTGGAGTGTCCAAGGCCAGGCTGGATGGGGCTTGGAGCAATCTGGTCTAGTGGAAGGCACTTCTGCCCAAAGAAGGAGGTTGGAACTGGATGAGTTTTAAGGCACCATTAAATCAAAACCATTCTATAATTCTGTGATTCTACTATTGTGTGTCTCTCCTTTAATTCTGATCTGAGGTACCAGGACAAATGAAAGATCATCCCCCAGCAGATGAAATTTCCTAATGACTCCCTTGAAGGTCTCAACCAGCACAATTTAGGTGGATACATCAACAGGTACAAACAAAAATGCACTGCCCTGATGAGGGAATATTTGCTGTAATTTGTATTGCAGGCACTTCGCAAAAGCAAAATAAGAAGAAATGGGTAGAGCACTTAGCAAAGTAATACGAAAATGGATTTTCTGGCAGCCTCCAGGATGCACACTTTTAATGCAATTAGTCCACAGAGTGGATGAAGGACTCTAAGCCCAAAGTAGCCAAACTTTAGTTGTGTTTTTTAACATTGAGAAAGATGTGTCTGCACTTCTTAACTCTTATTCCAGACAGGGGGTGCAATGGAAAATCACACAGCAGAGATGAACATCAGTATTCACCAGAAAATGGTGCTGTAAGGAACTATCCCAAGGTGCCCTGTGTGCACTGTGCATCCCCAGGAGAACACATTCCAAGGCTGAGGCTGCTCCACACAGCCAGCCCCAGCTGGGGGAACATTCACACTGGTCTGGAGCCAGGCAGGTCTCGATTCCTACCTCAGGTACATCTGCCTTGAGCCCAGTGAATTCAGGAAAATGCATCCACCTGGGTGTGAGGTCATGCTCACAGGTGGAATTATGCCTTAACAGGAACAACATCCTTTCTCAAAAAATTGCTTGTTCCAAAATAGCATAATCTGTGTGGGACCTATTTGGACAGATGGCTCTGGGATGGGCTGTGCATCCAGGAGCTGACCCACCATGCCCAATGCTGCTGCTGCTGCCAGTCCCAGCTCATCTCCTGTTGTCTCCAGTGCCCTGGAAAGCCCATGTCCAGGACTCATCCAGCCCAGCAGACCACAGCCATGTGCCCTGCTGGTGAGAGCAGCTTTCCCATGACATCCCCAGGAGAGAAAGGATTCCTTCTGGCCAACTGCAAACCAGGAGACCACCAGAGACACCTCCAGCACGTCAGCCACCACCTACAGTGGAGCACTTGAGCTGCACTGAACATTCAGAAGCTTTGGAGTGAAATGAGTTACAAAACTTACCATAGTCTGGACACACAGCACTCTGCTGGAGGGAAGAGACCATCAGCCTTCACCACCTCCATCCCCATCTCAGCTGTGTCAGCGGTTAAAGTCGCAGGTCTGAGCACAATCTGTTCAGTAAGTGATTAGAAAATACATTACAGATGTGATGAAAATGGATTTTTCTTTTCTTCTAAACCTACTCTGAAATATGAATTGGGAATTCATTAGCTATGAGCTGCTGCAAAGTAACATTGCTCTTAAAATATCCTGTAGTCTCCTGGCTTCAGAGGACCTTGGTTAACTGCAGACAGAGCAGAAGGGTCTTTCATTTTTAAAAATGTCCTGGGAAGGATCATTAGAAATTACTTACAGATTCTTTCAGAGGCTTTTTAATTTCCATTTGCAGAGTCTAAGTGAAGAGAGGACAAAGGGGAATGGCTTTAAGCTGAAGGAGCATAGATTCAGATTAGATATTAGGAAGAAATTCTTATCTGTGAGGGTGGTGAGGCACTGGCACAGGTTGCCCAGAGAAGTTGTGTCTGTCCCATCTCTGGAAGTGTTCAAGGCCAGGTTGGATGGGGCTTAGAGTGACCTGGGACAGTGGAGGGTGTCCCTGACCATGGCAGGGGGATGGAACAAGATGAGCTTTAAGGTCTCTTCAAACACAATCTGCTCTACAATTCTATGTGAAGAGTAAATCTGCAGCAGCTTTGAGGCATGAAGGAGAGGGTGCCACAGGCTCTGCTGCTCAGAGACATGAGTGGGGAGACAGGAGAGCATTGGGGAAAGCAGACTGTGGTTGTGGTTTATCCACATCCCAGCACCCTCCTGCAGGATGCAATGAGCAGCATCAGTCCTTGAGACCTGCTCAGGTTCCTGCAGGTTCACCCAAGTGTCCAAGACTATGTGAGAACAGGCACACACAGCCTGGATATTCCTGCCAGGAAATCATTCATCATACTGAAGTCTGCTTTTCAAGCAAAAAGATGAACAGTCCTGCTACTCCAAGGTCTACTCAGAGACCAGAGTAAGCCACTAAACCAAATAGGTTTATACATCTCTCTACTCTTCCCAAAGTTGGGGTATGGTCTGCCTCTGTGGTCAGGTCCAAGCCATGTTTTGATTTCAAACAATCCAAAATTCCCAGGATAACCAAGTCCATGACTTTGACTTGGGCCCCTCACAGTCCCCATGTTAGAGAGCTGCCAGGGTTGTTATCCAGAGAGCCCAGCAGATGTGATGGGAATGCTGCCAACACCATCATCCAGCTGTAGTTAAACAGCTGTACGATGAACCATGAGGGGGTAACTCAACACCACCAGAGCCAGAGCAGCCTTTGAAGTCAGGACTTATCACCTCTGCCTGTCAGCCATACAATTAAACCTTTCTTCCCCCACAAAACAGCAAATGCCAAAACAAACTGAATATCCCCTGTGATTCTCTGCTAATCATTGAACAAACCCACTATGAAGGTGACCCCAAATCCTTGTGCAGAATGGGAATAGGGATGTTCTGGGGAACACAAGGATCTTGGAAGTGGGAGGTCTGTGCTTGGGAACGGCTGTGCTGTTCTTGATGAATGAAGGGATGCAGTGGTCATCCAAACAGACACAGAGGTCCCTGGCATATTCCCCTGCCTGGCCTGCCCTCCTCCCACCACATTTCCAACAGGGTTTGGACCTATTTGCCAGCATTGTTCCAAATTTGACCTGGCAGTAATGCTCCCAGAGCACTGCTTTTGTTCAGATTTCAAGAAAGTGGTGCTTAACTAGGTAGGGAAATGGGGAGAGGCAAGAGCACCTCCTGCCCAGCCTGGCCTGAAGGCACCAGGGAACACAGCAGAGACCCATGGAAACCCACAGGGATCTGGGGAGGGAGAGGAGGCAGGGCAGGACCAGGCAAACCACAGACTGCAAGCTTAGTTGCTCACAGACCAAGTTATTTTCAAGAGCTATGAAAAAAACACCTCAGGAGTAGCACAAGGGTTTCATGGGTACCTTAATGCAAAGCTGAAATCTTTCTTCTGGCTGCAGGGGCATTGATTTTCCTCAAAGTTTAGAGGCCAAACAGCTCCAATATCCAACACCTCTTGACAAGCAAGAAGCTGCAGGCTGAGAATTAGGAAAAAGAAATGTGTGAGGTCTTCTTCAAAGCCAGAAATATCTTCACAGCTGTAAAGACAAGATCTCCTTGAACAAAAGAGTCACTCCCACCTCTGCTGTCACTTACCTGACCTTTACACTTGGCAAAATTTGTCTGGAGAGCTGATAAAACTCCCATGACAAGATATGCCTGGAGAAAAATCCTTCCTTACAGGTTTTGGTATTAAAAACCATGCTTCCCCTGAAAAAGGTTTGAAACCAACCAACTAAAAAACGTTTCAAAATAATTCAAAATCAATTTACATTTTGGTTGTTTGGGTTTTCCAGCTCATTCCAAAAGAAAAATACAAAATAAAATACTCACTTCTATCAGTATGGATATTATTTTCTGTTGGCATGGTACCTTCACACCAGTCCTTTGAAAATGGTGAATATATCCTCACCTGGAGAGCTTACAGCGAGAAGAGTGAGAGCCTGAAGGAAAAACTGACAGCAGATAACAATAAAAACAACAATATCTTTTTCTTTTGAGCTATTTTCTTCTGAAAATGTAAAATGAAAAATGTCTCATTCAGTGGGAAAACAACTGACGAAAGCCAGTCCCTGCCAAGAAGCCATCCCACCTGCCCAGAGCAGAGCGGGTGGAGGTGAGCTGAGCACTGTAATACTTGGCCACCCAGCCCAGCTCTGCTGCCTCCCCCTCCCTTTTTTTTCTTTCTTATTTTTCTTCCTATTTCTTTCATCTGCCTGGGGCTGTCCTCCCAGGAGAGCTAATATTTTACACCAGCATGCTGATAGCTGTTAAAGTCCCACTGGGCTCTTCCCTGCCAGCATCCGCAACGGATGATCCAGCATCAGGATCATCCTCACTCACCCTGCAGTGCTCTGGGATGTCTCTGAGTTCTCTGAAGCTCCAGCACTAACAAATCCTCTGCACCCAGATTTCATAGAATGGTTTGGGTGGGAAGTGACCTTAAAGATCAGCTCCAATCCCTCTGCCATGGGCAGGGGCACCTGCCACTAGACCAGTTGCTCTGAACCCCGTCCAAGCCAGCCTCAAAAAAGGCCCTTGCCATAAGGCTTTTCTCCAGGTTCTTTCCTCACCAACTTTTGCCACCTCTGTTTGCTTCATTTTCCCCATTTGTTTAATTTAGATGTAAAATGCTTCATTTCCCACCCTGCCTGTGCACCCACCCTCCCACTACCAGGCACCAGGGACCAGCACCAGTGCAGAGCTTCACTTCCCACTTGGACATGATCCCTCTGGGTACTGTGCATCTCCACTAATGAAGAACTGGAATACTTTAAATTAAAACCATCTCCCTCATATATATTCATCACTACAAACCACAGCAGATGCTGCATCTCTCAACAGATTCAGTGAAGACAAAGTCTCAGCAGCAGCTTTGACTCCCCAGATGCCAGCACAGAGGTGTCTCCTCCTGCTCGCTGGCCCCAGCCAAGAGGGATGATTGATTTTACAGTACCACAGCCAGATCTGCAGTCACAGATGACAGCTCCGGAAAAGGCTTCACCGCTGACTCCTTGTGAGCTTTGAAAGATCTGTAGTAATTATTTTTCCTTAGGAAAACAGATGAATTAATCCTTCTGCTAGGGTTGTGGTTAGTTTTTCTAAAACTGATGTTTTTCAAGTGATTTCAGAAAGCAAATAAGGCTGTCTAGGACCATTTTTCAAAATCATTCCCAGTCATGTATTTCCAACACTCCATCAGATTTTCAGAAGAAAATAGATCAGATTTCTGAAGTGCTCAGTGGGTGCTGCTGGCTGGTAGAAAAATGGGGATGTTGTCTTGTGCCTCAAAAGAGAGCAGCAGATTTTACACAGATCTTACACATTGGAGATGGATGCCAGATACGTGTTTTCCCCAAGTTTTAGCTGCATTTTTTTAATGAAATGATGCATTTATAGCTTCAAATATGAAATATAGATAATTCAGGAAAGAGAACAGGGGAATCCAGCAATGGATGAAGTGTCATGATGTGGTTCCTGTGCACAGCCTTGCTCCTGATGCCAGCAAAACAAACTACTCTGCTCTAAGCCTCAGGAAAACATGTGAAAACACTAAATTTTGCAATACAGAGACCTCATGACACAACTTAGAAGGTTTGGTAAAGGAGTTTGATGAGGCAGCTAAGGAAAAGCCTTACGTTTGAAGATGGAAACGCCTTCTGGGAAAGGCACTGAAGAACGAACTCTTGGAAAATTGGTGTAAATTAGTTTCATCAGTGACAATTAAGAAGAAATGCAACCTGGAAGACCTCTAATCTTCAAAGGTCAGACTTGAACATCAGCAATGCAGATGGCTCTTCTCTGCAGCTGCTCTGCAGATACCATAAAATGGTTTGGGTGGGAAGGGACCTAAAGAACACCTAGTTCCAACTGCCTGCCATGAGCAGGGACACCTTCCACTAGACAGCTGCTTAATCTAATGATTTAACCTCCTTTCTGTGACTATACATAAATAACCCCCCATTTAGACAGCAGTTTATTTATAAAGCTTCTCTGGTTGACTTTACAAGCACTTACATTTGGCAAGGAAGTCGTGGTCACCTTAAAACCAGTGGAGGCTTTCTCAGCAGCCCCACACAACAGCATGTCTCACACTGAGCAGAAACAAACTGGGACAGATGAGCAGGATCCTGATTGAGTCTTTATGGATTTAATAATTTTATTGCCTGAAATAAGAAGGCATAAATTTATGAGGACACTAGCTAAAATAAAAAATAAAATAGCAGGTTGAGAGAGGATACAACTGCCTTTTATAAGTAAATAAGGAATAACAGAAGAGAAGAATTAAGCTAACAACCCATGAACCAGTGGGAATGAGCTGCTTATAAATTATTCAGGATGGAAATGAGAAGTTTCACCCCATTGAAGTAAATCTTCATAAAAACAGCAATTCTTGCCTCCAGTTAGTCTAAAATATCATGGATGGGGGAAGGGAGAGGGAACTTACTGAAATTTCATTGTGAAAGGGAATGGCGGCAGCAGCAGAGTAAAAGCCTATTTACACAGGGCAGCAAGTACAGCACCAAAACCCAACACAAGCACGTACACTACACATGAACTAACAATCCTGGGGGAGAAATGGCCATCATCCCTGGCTCCTCTTAGTTTCTGATTTCTTTATTACTGCCATTAGGCATTCTTGGGCGTTTTGTAGAATGGTCTGAATGCAAATTACAGGAAGGTCAGAGTGAAAATACATTATTGAATAATCTAATAGTTTTTTATCTGCCTTATGAAAGTAAAAAGTCTCTGTAAAACTTTAATGAGGCAGCACTATGGCCTTTGTCTAAACCCAGGGTCAGAGCACAGGAAAGACTGGCCTGGATAACCGTGGTCTAATTTAAATGCCAAAACAGAAGAAACTGCTTGAGGAATTAAGCATTCACCAGTATTACCTCTCTCTCACCATCTAAAAAGCAAACAATGCTGGTGAACTGTGACCTTCTGACCACAAAAGTTTCCTAGAAAGCAAAAAAAGCATAATTTTTAGGTGGAGAGGGGTTTTGAGCAATGTCCCCCGCTGGCACAGGGGGCTTGAAGGCAGCCACTCACTCCCAGGGGTTTGAATCCTACCAGAGGCATTGACAGACTCATCTCCCTTTGCTCTCCAGCAAATACAGCATCTGAGGAACAACCACCAACAACCTGCAATACATTCCCAAGCTGGCTGGTTCCAATTCCTTGAACTTGCAATTTGTCTTTAATTGTAGCACTCATCAAAGCAGTTTTTAATCATTAATTCTCACAAAGTCCTCACAAGGCAGTAACACCCAGCAAAAACAAAGCAGGCAGAGACTGACTGATCAGCACAGGGTATATCACAGCTCAGCAGGAGTCCTGTCCTGACCCAGATCAGTTGCATTCCTATTTTATACCTAAAAGATGCAAAATCATGCCAGGCTAGGCCTGGAAATCTGTGCTCTGGCAAAGAGCCAAGTGTCAGCCTTTGCTGTGCCACCAGCTCGTGGGTACCCAGGATTGCTCTCTGCAGCTCCTCCCCATCACAGGGGTCACTGCAACAGACAGAAGTGCAGCATGGGATGGGAAAATGCAGCTCAAAAGGTTTGGAGCTCACTGTGCCTCTTTCTGAGGTGGTTTGGTCCTAGTAAGTCTGAACAACCAGCTCCTGGTTTGGTCATAACAAGTAATGGTGACCCTTTGAGTGTCCCTTATGACCCAGAATCTCCCTGGGCACACATTCACCTCCTTACCATCCTCATCAACTCCTCTTTAAAACCAGATCCTGTCAGATAAGCCCACCAGCTTCTCCACACAGAAAACATGGCACAACCAGATTATTCTACAGCCATCCTGAATCTTTTCCTCTTTAGCCGCTCCAAACCCAGAAGGTCGGGGCTTCAGGCCACATATCACTCTCAGATGAAGCACTGGTGTTTGACCATGGAACCTTCACTGATGATAAATCCCTCCTCACTCACCTGGATTTTCCTTTAATGAGTGTCCACAGATCAGCCCCTCTCTGGTTGAGCATGAGCTTGGCAGAGCCACCTTCACCCACCTAGACAGAGGAGCTGGCCTATGGAAAAGCCAGGCTTGCTTGGCTCAACACATCCCTTATCAACAAGGACACTCCCCACAGTGCTTTCTGTCCCTTTTGCCTAAACAAGAAACGTTTCTGTGCAAGCCAGGCTCTGTGCCCAGGAGAGACAATTCCAGCCTGGAGATAACAAGGATACAGCTGCCTCTGTTCCCTGGGAAAGCTGCTGATGGGAAAGAGGGTCTCATATGGGGGAGCTGCTGTTTGGGGCCATCCAAACTGATGTTACTGATTATGTTATATGAGGGAGTGTGGGCCAGGCTTGCTTTCCCAATGAGCTGGAGCACCAAGGTTGGAGGGAGTCAGCGTTTTGTATCTCTCCATGCAGAGTTTATCTAAGGAAAAGGCACCAAGGACGGGCTGCAGACACACGGCAGGGTGAGAACAGCCAAGCACAGTGATATCATAACACACTCCCTGAGTCATTAGCTATGGATTGTATCTTTGCTTGAGGTAAGAGACAAGCAGATGCCTTAAAGAAATACCCAGGGGGAAAGTTTCAATTTTACTGATGAGGCTACTGCTGATTAACTATTTTGCAATTTGGTCTGTGCTGAGGGCTAGATCTGAACACAAAAATCCTTAAATAGTTTCCATGTCAAGCATGGGAAGCCAGGGAACCATAAACTGCATAGCAGAAACCTCATGCCCCTCTGAGTCGTCAGTGCCCTGATGCTGCCCAGAGTCTCAGAGGTCTGGGGTTGAATGGTTTTGCACAGCAGAGGAGGTAAAAGCACACATTATGTGCTGACAGAAGCTAATTAGTACAGCAAATACACCCTCCTTCTGAAGATATTCAAAATCCTTAGTGATTTTTCATAGCTAAATGGTTTTGACAGGCTTTTCAAAATGATAGAAATTTGTTTAACTAAGGAGTAAATAAGTTTATGCAGATGTAAGGGCAGAAGGGTGAGGATGCATCCTCAAGATGAGCTCCTCTGCCATTTCAAAGGCTGAAAGTTCCAGAACCCATCAAGTAACAATAAAGGAGTAAATAATAAAAGTAATAATCCATAGAGCAAAATGCTGCATTTCCTCTCTCTAATAGCCCTGGAGCCCAGCTTGCTGTGCCACGGTAGCTGAGCCTGGTTTCTGCTAACACACACATCCCTCTCTCCTTAGGTATCGCACACCGTGACGTTCCCTCCAAATCGTTTTCCCTGAGTATTGCTTAGCAACTCATTTCTGGTTATCCAAATCTAAGCAGTTCATCCTAATGACCATGCTGGGCTTTTCTTTTTCTTTTTTTTTATTTTTTCAGCTCTTCTCATGAGCTCTTCCAGTGAGGAACTGCAAATGGCAGCAATTCAAGGCTCTGGGCAGAGCCTGTGGTCCCTGCAGGTCAGCCTGTTCCCTGCTCTCCTTGCTGTGAGTGGGAGCCCGCAGGATGCCCATGGGCAGCCAGAACAGTTCCCCAGCCCAAATCACCCAAAATCCACAGTCATTTAAGATTCTTCCTCTGCATCCCTCCATCCTGATCTATCCAATCCTTTTTATAATTTTTAAAAATTGTTTCAGCATTAAATGCCAAAACCTCTCACTCCCTTGCCAGTGGAATCATGGGTTACAAGTTGAGGTTGCTCTGTCTGATGTCCCCACACAGCCCAAGGTGCTAGAGCAGTCGCCCTGTGGTGCAGGTAGCAGGTCTTCCAGCTCTGAGGAAGGTCTGCTTTGTAGATTGCCACATAAACTTCTACATTTTTCCATGCTATAGCAGGCATTAATTAACGTGCACATGCAAATTACGTTGGAGAATTTTGTGAGAAGAGACTGTCATCGAAACCAGAAAGAAAAGTAGGAGATGCCTTCTACTAACATACATTTATTCCATTGAAATGTGCTTCCGGTCAGATCATTAACTGCAAAACACCACCCAGACTACAAACTAATATTTGGAAGATTTAGACGTCTCATGACTTCTTGTGCCAGAGAAATATTTCAGCTCCTGCATCAATCTCTTTCACCTCCCTTGTCACCACCACAGTGACAAGTCCCTTTTCATGCTTTTGTAGCATCTTGCCAGTTTCCTCAGGCAGAAAATTTCCCTTTCTGAGTCACTGTAGAATTTCTCAGGCTGCAGAGCAGCCAAAGCCTCCCCTCACTTTCCAACTCTCTGTGCCATTTGATACAAATCTTTACCCCAGCTTGAGGACAAAACTGCAGCCCCATAAAGAGCCTAAATATCAGGAGATGTCTACTAAACCTTGTGCTTTTCAAGCTACAGGTGAGTTTATCTTTATGCTGCCAGTCAAGAGTGTGGTACCTGCACAGGCAAAGGCAGGTCATGAGTGCTGTGGCCTTGGCTACTGAGCCCATATGGTGATGAACATCTTACTTAGGGGGTCTCTGCAGGTGTGGAGGACACAGAAAGACCAAATGTTGAATTTCAGGATGGATCTAAGGTCCTCCAAAGCATGAAGACACCCTGAAACAGATCATCTCCATCCTGAAGGTCAGAGTTTACACACAAACCTAACACTAAAATACTGTTTCCCTGGGACTATTAGTTAAAAAACCCCAAATCCTACTTATTTTAGAATGATCCTGACTGAAACCCACAGGGATGTGCTGGATGAAGCCTGACTTTCCTGGGCAGAAAAGTTGTGGCATCAAGCAAGGGCTATGCCAGCACTTCCATCCTGGCCAGGTTGTGTGACCTGGCCAGGCTGGGCAGCCTCAGCAACACAAGGGAGCCTGTCCTGGGCTGTGCAATGATTATTTTTTTAGAGAAAAAACCAGTGGCACATGACTGATAAAATAATGTGGGTGTCTTCCACACAGCCCAGCATCAGATGAACTGAGTGATGAAAGCCAGAGATTTCCTTCCTGTAAGTGATCTGGCTCCAGTGTGTCAATAAAATCAGCCCATAACACGGAAGGGAGGGTGAGAGGACTTGACAGCACAGCAGGGACCCCCAGCAGGACAGTCATACTCCACCATCAGCACCTACTGGTGCTTCCCTACCCAGGCTTGACCTGCACTATTGTTTAGTGGGGAGTCATTCCTAGACAAGATCTGCTGTCTCCTAGCTGTACAATTTGGGGCAAATGACTTGGTTTCCTTGTTTCCAACACCCTCTGACACCAGTTCCTTGTGTATATCACAGGGTTTTGAGGATGAAAGTAAGATCCTTGGAGAATAAAAGGTGTTTGGTACCCAATTCCCACCAATACTTAAGTATAGCTGGTATCTGGAGAGAGCAGAACAGAGGAAAATAACTAAAATAAAGCCATTACCACTTTGTCGTTTATATGGCAGTCTTCTTTGATTTTGTTTTGTTTTTTTCTATTTGGGGTGGTTTTTTGGTTATTGTTGTTTTTGTCTGTTTGTTTCCAGATTTTTTCTGTTTTACTTTTACATGTGGAATCTAAAGGAAGTGGGGAACAGCAGGGCATTAAACCCCTGTCTGTTTTCAGCTGACTGTGCAGGTACCTTGCAGCAGTGACCACATCATCCCAGCTGGCAGTGAGACACAGCCTGTCCCAGTGTACAAACACCAATCCCTAGAGAAGGAGGCAAAATACGGCCCAAAAGCTGCAGCCTTTTGGTGAGGAGCTGCAGTTCGTGGTTACTTCAGCTAATAAAATTGTAATCCTCTCAATGAGTGGTTTAAAAATAGGTTATGATTTTGGAGAGAGACAAAAAGCATTCGTGGTGCTTCTGGGGTCATTCCCTACCCCGCAGCTTCGCTCTGCTTTCCAAAATAAGGAGCTTTGCCGTCAATGCATGGCTGCAAATGCTCCTGCTCCAAGGTAATTAGGGCAGGAGATAAATATGCATGATGGCCGTGGGTCCCCTGTTGCCAGGGGCATCTTGGGACAACACTTCTTTTAGTATAAAAATATTACTGCAATCTCCCCGATCTGCAGCTTAATGTAGTAATGTCTCTCTCAAGCAGAGCACTGGCAGATGTGCAGCAGCTAAATGGATTTTGCAGCCTGAATGAGCCACCCAAACAGCCAAAAGGAAAAGCAAAGTGTCCTCCAGCACCGGGGGACTGCAGGGTGGTGGCAGAGGCCATCTGGGGAGGCTGGAAGGGCGCTGGAAGCATCAGTGGCCCCACTCCCTTGATCCCACACCCTTGGATAGGGGTCCCCTGCCCCTCTGGAGGAAGGAGCTGCCTCCCCTGCTCATCCTGGGCTCATCTGCCTTGTGGCAGACAAAATAAAATGGAAATGCCTCTCCATGATGAATTTAATTTACATTTCTGCAAATTGAATAAATTCCAGCAGGGTGAAGAGTACATAAGAAGCCCTGAGCACAGAGAGTATTTCAGCATCACAGCATTTCCTCCATGTGGAGAACCCAAATGCAGACTCTGCCCCACAGCTGCCCCTTGAACCAGGCACTGTAAGACCTCAATCTGTGTTTCACCCTTCCCAAGGCCTCAGCCTCAAAATGGCTCATCCAGTTTAAGGTCAGAAAAGTTCTGAGGCAAGCAAAAAAGTATCTTAAAGAGACTCTGAAAACATTAATAACATTATCCAAAAATGTTAAATTCATTAGCTGATTAAGTCATACAATAGAGTAATAATTTATTTTAAATGTAAGCTGTAGCACTGCCTGGATTGCCAAGTCCACATCTTTCAGTATCGAAGGAAACCTCTTTCTACGCTAGATATTGGCATCAGCACAGAACTTTATATTATTCATGCAGCTGTTACAAGACTCCCATGTGGACAGCCCATTCCTGAGAGTGTTCAAAGCCAGGCTGGACAGCGCTTTGAGCAACCTGATCCAGTAGATGATGCCCCTGTCCATGGCACAGGTGTTGGCATGAGAGGATCTTCATAAGTTCCCTTCATACCCAAACCATTCTATGATTCTGTATTCTGTCACCTCTCAACACTACCCAGCTTTTGCATTTTAATTGGGGCCCACCAGCACACACTCCTGATCTTCAAAGCAGTCACTGCTCAGTCACACCATTGAAACCTGGAAGCTGCTGTTACTTCCAGAGACACTGAAATGACCAAAGACGGATGCAGAAGAAAAAAATTAAACAAGAACAGGAGCAGCAGTGGATGTTCCCTGACAGTGGCTACAGAATAATGATATGTAAAACTACATTTTAGACCAGTGTAGGGCAGTAAACAAGATCCTCTTCCACCTCCTTTTCTCCTTTTTCTCTAATAAAATTGTTTTCTCTGAACACTTCAGAGGTCACAAGCACAGCCACATTACAGTGCAAGTCCCTCACCTACCCAAGCACAGAGGGGACACTTGCTAACTAGTTTTTCAGGTCCTTTTGTGAGTCTAATTAAAGCTTTCCATTTTTTTGATGTGAGCAGCAGAGCTGCTAATTAACTGCTGAAAATTATACTGAGGATCCAGTATCTACTGTGCAGCTACCACAGCCTCCCAGGGTGATTGCAGAAGGGATGGAGTGAGAGCAGAGATACAGAGAAAATAGAGGGGGGGGGGAAAATCCAGTAACTTTTGGAAACACTGGTAGCTTGGGAATACCTCTAACCTGAACTTCACAAGAAGAAATAATAATAAAAAAAGAAAAAAACTCTGAAAAATTTGGATATCCGTAGTAGAGTGCAACCCAAACCCACCAAGCATTATCCTCTCTTTGCAACCTCTCCAAATGCAGAGGGGACCACTTCCACTTTTTGTGATTCCCCTGCAATCCTTCATAAAAATTAAAAAAGATAAAGCAGTATCAGACACTAAAAGCACTTTTAGTTCCCCTCTCTCCAATGTGCTGCAGACCCTGACCTGGAGAAAGAGGGAGACACTTGTTTAGATGAAACTTTATATGCCTTGAGGGTCATCCTGTCTGCAAGTAATCCCGAAACCCTGAGACCAGGAGTCCTTATTGCTGATCCAAGGGACTATTTGATAACAACATCCCTGTGGGAGCACAGGAAACACACCCTAAATCCCTTGGAGCACAGGAAAATATACAATGGCAACTGGCCCATCAAAATGTGCCGCATTTATGTGATTTGTGTTAATTTTCTGATTTATCATCTTAAATGGACATGGTCACCAGGAGAGGAGAGGGGTCAGGAGGTAGCTAATAGCACATGAATGCTGTTGCTTGAGGAGCTTTTCAGAAAGAGCTGCAACCAGGTTGGGGGATGCTTTTAATTAAGATATAACCTTAAAAGGCTTTTCTTGATGAAATGCCAAAAGCTGAAGCACTAGAGAATGAAACAAGTGATTCAAGTGAGATGTCTCACCAATGGAAATAGCTTAGTGAACTGCCCTTAACTCATCAACAGAGCTACAGGATATCTTGCAGATATCAGCAGAAAAGATGATTGCACTAAAATCCTAGTTTTTCTTTTCTCCTGGTTCTGATGACCTCCTGGAAATCCCCAAGCAGCCTCCCCTGCAGCCTGAAGGACCAAGGCTATCAACAAACCTCCTTCTTGCTCCTGTGCAGGCTGACCCAACCTTGCTGCCAGGCTGAAGCCTTGCCTTCAGGAGGTTTGTTTTCTGATGCTCCTTGTGGGTACATTTCACAGGAGCTTTGAATAAAAAAAACATTAGAAATCCTGACCGTGTTTAATGAAAGATTTGCCTGAGCAGGAACATGACCAAACCACTGCATCCCCTCCATAACTCCAGAGAAATCCAAATGAGTCAGTGCAGTGACACTTCCTATGGGTGCTCCTCTGGGAACCTGGGGCTTCAGGTTGGTCTTCCAGGGACAAAGAAACCTTTTTTTCCTACTCATGACTTAGTTGAAGGGTTTAAACACACTGTTCTGTTGGCCTCGATTGTTGTTGCTGAGCTGTTACATGTTGTTTATGCTTTGCCCACTAAGTGGAGCTGGGGATTCTCCCATCCTTCCCCTCCCGGGATGGTGCCAATGAGCTTCCCTCCCTCTCTGGACCAAGTGACATGGTCCTGTGCTGTCAGAGTGGCTGCAGCTCACACAGACAGACCCACTCCGGCCCAGAGGTGATGGCACATTACTCACTTTCCATCACTTAAGTTTGACTTCTTTCCCCCTTTTTCTACAGAGAAGACATGTTTTTGAATCCAACTGATCTAGTCTTGTGCAAGGGCAAGAACATTGACACTTCTGGAGGGTGAAGAGTGCCAGAGCTTCCTCCTTGAACACTTTCCTGCCTCAGCTTTTTTCACCAATTCCACTAATTAGCCATGCAATATCTACAGATACTGACAGAAATATCTATTAACACAGAGGATTTTCAGGAACCTCCTCATAATGGGGTTTCTTGCTGTGTTTTTTACATCTGCTTTATATAAACCACCTAAAAATACCTATATATAATATGGCAAGTCAGTAACAAAAGCATTCCTATTATTTGCCATGAAAATCAATTCAATCGTTAAGACAAACTATTTGCTTTGCTAGAGACCATCCAACACCTGTACAAGTTTTTACATTCCCAGCAAATATTCCCTGGGAATATGAGAAAGCAGCTGAAGATGGATGAATCAATCCATACACCACCACCTTTCCTGCAGCCAAAGCTCACATGAGAAATAACCTCACAGGAGAACAGAGCAGGTCTCTAGAGAAAAGAGAGGACATGCAAGTAAACCAGGATAAAATTACAGCTTTACAAAATTCATTGCATTACCCTGCAATGGAAAGATAATTAGGAAATTGGTTTTGTACTAATGATTCATATCTAGCTGGGCAGGAGGAGCTATGTCAGGAACATGACTATAATTTAACATGATACTGCAGTATGAAATATAGTTTGCAATATTTTTATGTCAAAGAGTCAGATGCCCAGTCTGGTGTCCCTCCTCTCCCACTCTTGCTCCCCAAATCACCATCCCAGACAGGGGCATTTGGAGATCACCTGCACAACCCAAACAGCAGCTACATGTCCTTAATATTTGCAATGAGAGTTTCCATCTGAAATTGCTGGGCTAGTGGGATTATTTTCCATGAACTCAGCTGTGATTTTTGAGACAGTTTATTACAATACAATTCTCTAATCGGTGAGGCTGGATACAGCCTGTAAGATCACTGATACCTCATACTGAGACTGATCCACATGGTGCACCTACCTGGGACAGTCTCTGAAAAGTATCTCTGATGCTGGAGTTTCCTCCTGAATATCTCTTTCCTGGAAGCCAAAATTTTAGGGTAAGTTCAAGCCTTTCTATTCAGCTATAACAAATCTTTCCCTCCATTAAAGGAAATAATTCCCTTCAAATTATGTCAGCACATTGACAGTGTTGAGTGAAATAATACTACTTTGCAAACCAAGTCTCTTTATGCAGCAGGTAAGTCTTACTCACCTCTACAAGGGTTTTCTTTGTAGACAAAATATTTACAATTTTGCATGGAAACATTATCCATGGAAACCATATCACTGATATGTGATGAAACAGAAATATGTCTCCTCACTGCATGCTGGATTGGATTGATCACTATGAGGAATAGGTTGATGTATAGTTCTTCAATTTATGAAACAGTCTACTTGTTTTTCAGTGATCACCATAGAGTTACATGGCAAACAATGAGTTGTCTTTGGTGTGTAATAAATTTAATGAATACAGAAGTATTTAATGAATGGTAGATCTCATCTTTCCCCCTTTCTTTTGCTTCCCAGACTTTATAGTGACTCAATATCTCTTCCAAGCTTACAATGACAGTCTCTTTCTCAAAAGTGGCCTCGAGGTACAAGGATTGCCTTAGAGAAAGCAAGTTTATCATATACCAGGTCCATCCTAAAATTTAATAGAATATACTTAGTATTATGTACCTACATCAACTAAAATGAGAAATATCCTATTATTCAGTTCCTTTTAATCTAAGAAAAAAGGATTTCATGGCATGGAAAACTTGCTAATATATTGAACCATATTGCCATTATTGCTTTATTGCCAGTTATCACAGGGCTCTTATCAGCACATCCATTCAGTAAATGAATAAACCCTTTTACAGCACACAGCTCTGGATAACTGTGGGAAGGGACGACTAAGGAGAGCTCCAGGCAAGGTAGAGAATGCCTGTCCTGCCCCTCAGGGACACACCAGTCACCCACCTGGGCAGCACTGCTGTCCTTGCAAATTTTACACACAACAAAGGGATTTAGTGATTTAAAGACCAACAGGACCACATCCACCCCCTCAAATTTTACCTGCCCACTCCAGCCAAAACCATGGCAGGAGCTGGTGTCACACCAAGTGCTGCTGGGGGTGACCCAGAGGGGACCTGCACTGCTGGCTCTGCTCCCGGGGCACTGATGGGGCTCCTTGGCTGCTGTAGAGATGCACAAGTAAATTACTGGGTAGAATTTGCCTTTGAGGGATTATTTCAGTGAGTGTCTCACTCCTGAGTGAGCTTCACACATTACTGAGTTGAAGCACTTAATAAACACTGATGGGAGTGTCACAGTACATAAATACACTGCTGGTGGGAGTGGGCTGTGTTTTGGTGAATATGTGGGAGACAGAAACATCTACCCACCCTTCCAAGATGCCTGAAGAGGATCCTCCCAGTTAAATCTATGACTCTTTCCCTCTTATGCAGATATAAAACCACAACACTGGCCTAAACTTTCGCCATGAAGCCAATTCTGTACCAAGTGACTGAAAAATCCCTTCATTACATCAGTTTCCTAATTATTTACAAGCAGACTGGTGTTACCTTTCCTGTTAGATAGGGTTTCCATAGCAACATTACTTTTATCACATAAGAGGATTTACCAGATTAAAACAGACGCCTTCAGGTAATTAAAATATATGAAATTTCTTTGTTATTTACATTTCTGCTAGTGAGGAACCACAATACACAATTCAAACCAGGATGTTGAGGATCTTTGCGACTGAACAAACAAGAAATAAAGCTGTCAGTGTTTGTCTAGTACAAAATGGGGACATGCCAGCTGCAGGAGGCATTGCACACAAAAAGCCTCCCAGTTTGGAGCATGCAATGCTGAGAAGGGCAGGCTGTGCAACCTGGTATTTGCATTTGGAGCTGGTGCCAGAAGGTTGGGATGAATGGCCTGGTTTATTTTCTGGAGAGTCAGTTTTCAAGAGAAGACATAATGCATTGGATGTGTAAGAGCTTTAACCCTGGTGTCCTGTTCTCACTGATGGCAAGGGATGAATTTTAATACAATGACCAGTTTTTCAGGTATTTCAGCTGGACCCAGTATTTGCCACCCCTGCCTTTCAAGGTGTCAGACTGCCAGTTAATTAGAGGTTGTGCAAAATTCATCTTTCCTGAAACTGCAAACTTTGATTTCCCGATACAAGAGCTCAAAGATCCAAACCAACGCATTTAATCCTTTCCATTTTTGTCTGGAGGTTTGGCATTTTGGATTTTGCTTTGTGCCCTTAGCACTTCCAGCGACTGACTCCCAGCTTCACACTCGTGATGTTCCTGGTTTCCTGTTGCAGATGAAGGCAGACACAGGATTTAACCTGTCCTGTAAGGTGGCAGAGATTGGAGCAGCTCTGGGAGTGCTACCACTAGAGTCAAAGCAAAAAAGAAAACAGCAGTGAAATTCAGATCTAAAAAGTAGCCTTCCTCTGGGTGCTGAAGGGCATTTTCCACAGTGAGAGGGTTTCCTTCTGATGATACTGTGGCAATCAGGTAAGAGGTGGGAGGTTGGAGGCAGGTGTTTGTCCATGTCTTGAGGAACAGAGAATTCAGCACTTTGATTAAAGGGCTGAATTAACCTGCTTCTCCCCCTCCACAGCAGGAACAGTGAAGACACGTCATGCAGAAAACTGAATTTCAGACTGCTTCATTCTGCAGCTTCATTCCACACCATGGTAATTTTTATGGCTTCCAGTAAAGTACAGAAATCTCTTTCCAAAGTCAATCTGTCATTGGTGTATTTTCAGTTCTTGGTTTCTAATTAACATGCAATTTGAATGTCTGCTATGGAAAGTTTTCTTTTTTGAAAGTATTGGGAATATTATATCCAATGTTGTTCTCAACAGTGTGTTGAACTACACCACTTAATTACTCCTCAGTCTGGGGAAGTGAGAACTTAAATCATGCTGTGTAAGAGACAACTTTAACAGCAGAGGCAGTTCAGACTTCCAGCCTCCTTCATCCTTACTCTGAGACAGTTTCAGCAGAGATTTAGTGTGTGGTGTCTAGCCCTTTGCAAGCCTTGACTCCTCCCAGCAGTTACAACTGCACAGACCAGTGGTGGATGAAAGCAAAAAGATATTTAAATGCAGATAGGAATGTCCTCATCGTTTTCTCTGGTTTTCTTAACAATTTTTTCATGGGGATGAACAGAGCAGCTCACCCTCTCAGAAGTAAGAATTGCAGCCCCCATAATCCCATCCTACAGTCACATTTCAAACTCCTTTGCCAGACATTAAAACCAGGGAATTTTTTCTAAAGTTATGAAAGAAGAACTAACTTCCATTATTAGGTGTTAAACCCCATGTCCAGCTTTGCATGGCAAGGAACTGCAACTAAACCCTGACTACTCTGATAACAGGCAGAAGAGAGTAACTTGCAGCTGAAGGTACACCAGCCCCTGGAGATCCAGTTTAGCCCCTGGAAGGCCAAGTTTATGCTGTCACAGATATTTCCATTGCAGATGGCCCATGAAGCCCATATGTGACATCACTGTGGCCTTGCAGCTTTCTTTTTATTGTCCTGGCATATCTTCAAAAAGATGCATTTGTTTTCAGGAAGGTGAAATGGAAATAAATTTTAATGAAAAATGAGTACAGAAGTGATTACACAGAAGGAAATTAAACGAACAGTGTTATGTCTGGCAAGTCTCCTCTATCCTTTGAATAAGCTGGTTATCTATTGATTAAAAAAGTACAAAGAACTGGAAGACAGGACAGTGTCCATACAACAAAGCTGTAACCCCAGCCAACTCCCTTCACTCATCTGGGGAAAATGTTGATTTGGGGTTATTTGGAGGAGATTTAGATGCTACCATGGAGTTTCAATGATGCTGACACTGCAGACCAGCCCAGTGGGCTGCTCAGCAGCTGCTTGCTGAGCCTTGGTTTTGCACTGTCTGAACTCTTCATGGTGAATTGACCTATTGCTGCAGACTGAATCTAATGCCAAAGCAAATGACTCACATGAAAAGGTGGCAGCCTACAGGCTCAGGTGACTACCTGGATGTGGTTTGGAACTCATAAAACATTTCTAAATGAACAGAAAGCACTGTGATATGCTGCATTTGAAGGACAGTGAGGATGCCAGGAACAGCACATTCAGTTCCTCACTGCCCTAAGACATGTGGCTCCTCCGTAAATCCTCTGAGCAGGCTCTGACAACCTTTCCCTCTTTCACAGCAGTGTTAAACAAGCATAATGCCCAGTAGCTCCAACCTGGAGTTATCACAAAAATAAGACTCCAGTCTTTGAGTGCAGGGCATTGACAGACCCACTCACACTCAGAAGAAGTGATGGTCTCTGCTCTGGGTGGTAAATTAACCAATCTCTGAGCCCTGAATCTTTTCTAGTAGTTCCTAAAGCACTAATCTACCTGAGGGATCAACCTTACCAATCTTTACAATGCAAACCTTGCCTTCTTTGGCACACACGGATTAAAATTGCAAACCTGTTATTTTCTAGACACCAAATTTAGTGTGAAATTTCAGGCACCTTTGTGAGAACTACACATTCCCTGCTGTGGCCAAGCAGCAGGCAGTGATGCCACTGGCACAAGCTCCTTCCAGACTACACGTAATCATTGCACGCTGAGCCATGGCAGATATAAAAGCAGGAATAAAGAGAATGTTGCAGATCATAAGTATGTTCAGCTGACAACTTAACTGAGCACAGTGGCCATAAAATGTATTATTGTCAGAAAATGTGGGAGGGGAAGTGCCTGTACTCTGGGCATCCTGTCACTGCCTAGGTTATCTTTGGACTTGAGTAGAGTTTGCCCCAAGGACTGTTCCCAGCCCTGTCACTGCTTTTGTCTGTGCAGGGGCAAAGGGCAGATGTAAACCATAGAATCATTTAGGCTGGAATATTAAGAGCACTGAATCCAACCATAAATCTTATACTGCCAAGTCCACACACTCCAGAGTGGTTTCATGTCATAACATGAGACGTGGCTGTCTGAAGGGTTCCTGCCTGGTCTAAGCCCTCATCCAGGCTCTCCACAGCCGGCAAGGGATGGTGGCACTTGCTGAGGACAAAGTATGTCACCTGACCCAGACATCTGTCCATGAACTCCAGGGATTTTCACAGAAATATCTTGGATTATACATGACTCATGGAGTTATTCAGGTACCTGTGACTCAGCCCTCAGTTGATTATAGTGGTCATAGCCCAGCTGGTAAAAGTTACTATGAAGGTTGTTTTAATGAAATGAAACAGGCATCTTTCTAAGGATCGTTACTGGCTTTGATGCTTCCCTATGGATTTCCTAATTTCAGAAAATGCAGTGACAACATACAGTATCTTTGAAACAAAGCCTGACTCATTTATCCACACAAACACAGCAACAGAGGCAGAGGGGTTAAAACAGAGTGGTTTCTTACTCTACCTTGGTATTTTCCTGGGGCATGACCACTCTGTTCCTGTGATCTGGCTTCTCATGCCCACGGTTTGTGTGTATTCCTGCTTTCCTCTTGACTGCCTGGACAACAGCTGTCTTATTTCAATTTAAATTTTTAAATCATGCAGTTTCTCACACTCCCTAACAAGGGAGACCAATCTCTACCTGGAAAGGGTCATCCATTAAAAGTTAAGCAACAGCAGAGAGGAAGTCCCGTGATAAGGTGGTGTTATCTTGCAGCAACCAACATCGCTGTCAGCAACCAAAACACCACTCAGAGGTCCTGAACATATGACAAATATTTCCCTTTTTTTGTTTTTATTAAATCAAAACTGAAACCGTGATTGCCTGAATTCTGAAAGAAACCCCTGCAAACAGCAGTTCAACTGCACCTTCCCCAAGAGACAACTAATTTTATGCTTCATCAGAAAGAACACATTTCACTCCCAAGAATAATTTTAATCCTTTTCCTAATTCACGTACATTAACACTCAGAAGCGATTAGAGTTGCACGACATGAAGTAATCAAGTTTAAGCACTGTGCATAATACTCAGCAGTTTCTGCACAAGGCAGAACACACCCTCAACAAATTTATTAGCAGTGTTGCCCTTTTGAGACTATCTGGGGATTTTCTGTTGACAAAAATATTTCCTTTATCCCCATGGTATTTGCTGAAAGCATTCTCTGGAACACCAAAAGAATAGGACAATAAAGAAGCTGCCTTCATAACCCTTCATACACAACTTATGGTTTGTATGGGGCTCTCTAAGCCTTTTTTTCTTGTCTTTTTGACTCATCTGAAGTAATTTACTTTGGGTCAAATCCAGAAGCTTTTATCAAGACAAAGATTCATCACCTCCAAATGACCAAATCTTGAAAGAAGCCTCAGCCCCCAGAAAACATCAATTCAATCAGGGTACCTCTCTGCTAATAAATTAAATAGGCTTGGGGCCATTCTCTCAGATATTGGCCAGCTGGCACAGGATGGCCCATGTCGATAACGCTTAACTCTCTCACCCTGCAGAACAAAAAGGTTGTGTGAAAAAGGTCTGTAGGAAGAGTTGACCCATCCTGATATCTGCTCTGTGCCCAGGGTGTGCTGCCAGGCAGAGGCCAGAATTGTGTCATGGACATCTCTAACAACTGAATAGTGTCAAGGACTGACCTCCTGCACTCTGAAATAAGACCCCAGACTCCTTGAATACAAGCACAAATGTAGCCTCACAGTCCAACCTGGGTCGACATTTGTTGCTAAGTTTGCACAGCCCTTAATCAGGGAATCCGTCAATGCATTGAAATATAAAAAGTGAGCCAAGGCTCCTGAGTTTAGCAAAATGTTACACTCCTTGAATTAATCTTAGAAGCTTGAACTTGAAGTTTTCCAGTTGTAATGCCTTCTTGATGCAGCTGATAGGAAATCCTGAATAATTCTTGTAAAATCCACCACATTACTGTATTTCTTCACTTAATCCCTCATGGATAAGAGCGAGAGGAAGCATTAATAGAGCAGGATAAATTGACACTGACTACTGATAAACCAAAGTTGTAAAATAATGCAGCTGATTCAATATGCTCAGTATTGAACATATTGCTGCCCCTGAGCAGCAGAGAGGGAGATCTGGGCTGTGTCTGCCTTGGCACTACACAGAAACAGTGGCATGGTGCCTTACTCTGTTTGCCTCTTCCTCCTCCTCAGGCTCAGCTCTTGCCTAGGGAATGACTAATGCCATATTCAATTTCCTTAACATGGCTTTGCATTGTTTATACTGCAATGGAAATTTATATTGGAGTCTGAACAGGGAGAACCTGTCCTGAAGAGATGGGAAGGACAGCCAAAACCAGGGCCAGAGGGGTTCTTGTGCTTACCACCAGCCTCTTGGTGGTGGCTCAGAAGTAATCCTCTCTGAAGGGCACCACCACCCTGTTCAAGAGAGGACCTTTAATTTAAGCCAGTTATTTCAAACTTTGCTGCTTGCTCCAGCATCTCCTCCCTCCAGAGATCTCACAACAAGCCTCAGGGGAGTGTTGAACACAGACCCCAAGCTGCACTTGCACTGTAAACCTCCATTCAGCATCATTCCTCTGATGCTCATCTTCCCTGTCTAATCCTTCCCTTCTTCAGGCCAAAGATGTCTCAAAAACTCCAAGGATGGATTTTTTTTCCTTCACTGCTTGTAGTGCATCAAAACCCATTAAATAATTTTTATTGTCTGTGTAGCACAGACAGTACTGCACCATCTGTGTTTTATGTTCAGGGAGAGAGAGGCAGGAAGCACTTACAGACCCAAAGAAAGGCTATCAAATTAAATGGAACAATGGGAAGAAAGCACCATCCTGTAACCTAGTTTGTCTTTCTACAGTGTTTAGGATGATATGAAAGTGCCACTTGATCAAAGAACAATTTCCAGGCTATTGAACAGCCAGTTGGGGTTTTTTTGGGTGCTGAGCTGTTTCACAGTTCCCAAAGATATTTAACCTGCAACCACTGCTGCAGCAGCCTCGACACAGGAGCTGGAAATGCACTAAATGCCCAGCCACAGCATCACGTGTGTTCACTGCCCTTTCATGCAGCCTGTGGGCATGTGCCCCGTGTGTGGCACAGCTCGGGACGTCCCACAGGGACTGGCAAGGACCACTGCAGAAAATGTAAAAGAAGGCTGACAGTACAGACAATGGAGGCAGGGAAATGGCTGTGGTAGTCTGGGATAACAAAGGGCCCAATATCCCAATTTACCAAAGCTGCCATGCTGTTTCCCCCATGCTCTCAGCTCTGCAAGCAAAGGCTGATCCACAGCGGGGGCATGAAAAGCAGCAGTTCAATTCCTTGCCCTCAGACACCACCACGGGTTCACACAGTGTGGGCTGGAACTTCAGCATTAAAATGAGAAACTCATCTACACTCAGCTCTTTTCAAACTTAAGGAAAAAAAAACCAAAACAACAACAAAAACATGAGGACAACAGGCTGGGATGTGGAAAACCATGAGTAATTACTTCTGCTCCCATGCTGTGGCTGTTAGTTATGAGCAAAAGGTTCATTCGCTCCTTCTTTACCTATTTGAAGTGCTTTAGAGCTCTTCATTCCTCTCATAGAAACTCAGAGTTATATTACCAGCCTCCAGCACAGTCTTCTCCTAACAGCACGGTGTTACAAGCACCCAACAACAGCTCTGTGGGTGCACAGAGCAGGCGAGGGGCTTGTGAGGGCTGGTCCTCCCAGGCATCAGCAGAGCTGGGGCCAGGGCTGGCCTCATTTTCAAGGCCTGGGATAGTCTACATTGACATCAGTCAGGTCTTTTACAATGTAATATTGAAAAAGAAAAATTAAAAAATAAATAATTGCAATATAAGTCAGGAAAAACCTAACTCCAGAGGAAAAGAGTGAGGCAGTCATTTATTCCATCCTAACAGGTCGAAAGGAAAGTATTGGCTACTCCTGAGAACAACACAACTATTGCTAAATTCACATTATTATTTCAGGGTGTTAAATCTATTCCCCAAAAGTGTCTCTGATAAGAGTCCAATGGACTGCAAAGGGAGCAATTAGGATAGCAAAGTGTTTTGTAAAATGTCTTCTGCCATCTGCCAGTCCTGTGCAGCTTTCCAGCACTCAGACATCACTAATATTGCCCATCTACAAACACTCCTTTGCCTTCAGCCTCTCCATAAACATTTCTTGGTTTCTGCTGCCCTACAGTCCTTCTGCATTTACAGATACTCCTATGAAGACCACAACAGGCACAGTCTTTTTGCTCAAAATCATCCTGGAAAAACATTACTCAGCCCTCCTATTCCAAACCTGTGGTTGTATATGACACTTCATCTCCAGGGCTACCCAGTAGGGCCCCTCCACCTGCAGGAGGTGACTCTCAGCCCTGACAGGCTGAGGAATTCGTCAAGTACAGGATTGAGCAGGGATGGGAAGTAAAGCAATTGTATTAGACAAGAAAGACAGAAATTTTTCATCTTTTTTTTTTTGTATGTACTCAATAAAAAAATAACTGCAGGGAAGCACTGTGGATGAGCGATGGGTTAGCAGCTTAGCAATATCTCCAGAAGAAATTCTGTATCATTAGATTTTGCTCTTGAGAGCTGTGATGGACGAGCTCATCCTTCACATCTTCCCACAGTCAAAGAGAGCAGACTCTAACCAAGCTGAGTTTGTCTTGCTCCCTGTTTGCCTTGACCTTTTGGGGAGGAACAGGATAAACTTCTATGAGGGTTCACAGCAGGCTGTGCAATCAGACTCAGAGCTGCCAGTCTCTGCCCAAACCCCACCTGGCCAGCTCAGCACAACCCAAGGTCTCCTCACTTCATGATCACCTGAAGTCACTCTCTGTACCTCTGTGAGCAAAGTGGAGTCCCTTCAGCATCAGGCTGCAGGGTCACAGTCAGGGACTGCTGCTCTGTCTGTGAGACAAGGCCAGGGGTCTCCTTTCAATACAGAAATCACAGAATGGGGTGGGTTGGAAAGGGCTTTAAAGCTCATCTCATTCCATCCCCTGCCATGGGCAGGGACACTTTCCACTATGCCAGGTTGCTTCAAGCCCTGTCCAACCTGGCCTTGGACACTTCCCAGGATGGGGCAGCCACAGCTTCTCTGGGCAACCTGTGCCAGGGTCTGCCCTCCCTCTTAACTAAAGAATTTCCTCCTAACATCTAATCTAATTCTCTCCTCTTCTGGTTGAAAACCATTCCCCCTTGTCCTATCACTATCTTCCTTGTGTAAAACAAGACTGATTATTTTCAGCTGAAAAATATAGCTGGCAAAAATCACAGAGGAAGGTGAGTGCTAAATATCCAAGCAGGAAAAAGCAACATAAAGTTGTTCTCTGTAACACAAAGCCTGAAAATGGGATAAAGCACATCCCAGTGCTCTGCTGTTACACACTGCAAGTAAATTGTTTCTGCAAGAGAAATAAGTATTTTCTCAGCCAAAAGAAGAGCAAAGCAGGGACTAATCAAATTCAATGTTCTGCAGCAATATAACACCAATGCCTCCCACTCCAATGTCATTTCAACAATTTGAAAAGAGAAGTGAAACCTATAAAATGTGTTTTGCTTTACTTATAAATATTTTAAAGGCCAAAGGACCTCAGTACATCAGAATTCCACCATAAACATTCGTGAGTTCATCTCCAAATGCCTCTGCAGTAAAAAGTTTGCCATGAAGGTGGGTCATTATGAAGGTGGTGTAACAGATCTGAAAGTCTGGGGTCAGGATGGGGTCTGGTCCAGACCTCAGGAATGTTGTGCATCCCCAGAGTAAAGTATTATCCATTTCTTACTGACATTGATGGAATGAAAGGGCTGGTTGCTTTTGCTGCTGCACAAGAACTGGGACTCCCTGACAGCACAGGCTGAGAGAGGGAGCTGGAATGCTCAACTTGGGGAAAAGCAAGCATGGATTTTAAAATGCCACTTCATCTGATTCACTGAGAAATATGATAATTAAATAAACAAACCCAAACTCAGAATTTATTTTTCTTATTTTTAATCTGTACTTATTGTTTCTCTTTCCTTCATTTCTGCCTACTGTTTGGTTGAAGTTTAGTCTATCTGCACCACGTGACTCCCATGGATCCACTCCCAGGCAGTGGAAAACGTGCATCCAGATCAAGATTTTGCATGCCCCAAAGGTATTTAATATATTTTTAGGGTATATCTCCCCTCCTTTTATCTCATCTGATGGGTGCTCAGGTGGGAGGTCAGGGATAGCTTTAGTTAAACATGAACAAAATTAAAGAAACCATGCAGTCTTCTGGAAATGCTCAAACTGGGAGGAGAATTAAAACCAAACCAACTGTGTTCTCCCACACAGAACCAACTACCATTGACTAGCTATCTTTTTTTCTTATTCTTCTTCTTTTAAAGTTTTACAGATTCCCCCCTGCCATTAAGGGTTATTTGCACTGCCAAAAAATAAGTTCTTTTTGCCAGCTCCTCCTTACAGTCTGTGACCTCCTTTCTCCTCAGTAGACAGTCATGGTGAACAAGAGCACTACAGATTAACCAGAAAATGGATATAACAAAAAATATTGCTATATGCTCTAGACTTTGCCTTGAAAGCATTGAATATATGTGTATTTACAACACAAAAAGTGAGTTTTTAAAAAAGTCCTATCTTGGACTAGATATGGCTTTAAATTTTAAAATACAAGTTAATCCTTGCTGGGCTGGCACAGGGGACTCTACTCTGGCCATAAAGGCATAGTTTTATTTCTACAGTTACAAATGGCCCTCAGCTCCCTTCTGGGAAGATTCTATCTATAAAGGCATTGAAAAACAAAGAATTGGTAAACCTCTCTCTGGTTCCTGAGCGCCAACAAAAGTGTAAACTCGAGCCATTTCTTCAGATGGATTTGATGATGGCAATGCCCACACCCTGAGAAAGTGGCTGAGCTGTATCCCTTCCCACAGCACATTCCATGCCGACCACAAAAGGGAACATTTGCTTACAAAGCAATTGCTTTAGAGCCAACTCCTGACTTTTTAATTTATTGAATATCTGTTCCCTGTGACTGAAACTTCAGCACTGTTTCTCTGCCAGAGCTAATATTTTAAATCGTGTACTTTAACATCATTTGCATAACTTTTTCAAAACATGTTATCACTATCCATGTCCTCCTGTTTTATATCCTGCCTAATCCCAAGGTCAAGGAACTCAATAGGAGCCCCTTGATTTTTCTGGACTTTGGAAAGAGTTTCCAGACCCAACAAGAACACTCTGCCAGCAAAATGCTGCATTCACCATGGGCTCTCCTCTCTCCTGCATGCACTGGACATTTGACAGCAGGACCACACTTGGTTTGTTTTTATTCACTCTGTGCCATGTATTTTAAAACTTTTATCCTTGTTCAAAAATCCAACAGTTGTGCTTGCAACATTCTTTTGTAAGGTCTTTCATGGCTACAACAAAGTCTTCAATCAAAACCTGAGTAACAGCGAAAATTCATTTTTTCTGAAACATTATTTTCTACAGGAATATTGTTCTGAAGAAGCACAACAAACTTTCTGCTCAAAAACTGCAGGAAATTAAGAGTATGCCAGCAGGAATAACTCACCTATGAGCTAGAAAAGCAGCAACACACCAAGAGAGATCATGACCTGAAGCTTGGTAGAGTTTATGGAAATGCTCCATCTGGTTCTTCTGTGCCAAAGATTCCTGACTCGGACCAAAAGGATCTCATACTGATCCTCCTCTGTCAAAATCCAATGGGTTCCTCTGCACCCTTCCACACAACCTGGGCTTCCTCACCCTGCTCACTCCCATGACTTTTGGTCAAGGGCACACATCCATTTCCAGTTCTATCTTTGCTAAGGTGGAAAAGCAAAAAAAAAAATTCTCATTTTGTGTTCTTCAAACCAACATCACTTCTGGGGAGGTATTTCTCTTCCAGTACCATCATTATAACAAGGGTAAGGTTTGGTGCACATCTACTGTCCACACAATCCAATAGAAACATTTATCACTATGACAGATCGACTATTTTTTGTTTTAAGAGCTGCCCTTCTAAAATCTGTTTTATAAATAACACAGTTTTTACATAAGGATCTATAAGCAGATGGGTGACCAGAGTAGTTACCTCTAATAGCAGATATATAGGAAGCTATTTTGTACACCATGTTATGCAATGGTGGTAACCTGTTGCACATATACTACCATTTTTTGATGTTTCTACTCCATTCTTGCACTTCCTCCTCGTAAGTGTCTCTTGGTTTTCAGTTCAAGAGGGGAACAGGAACAGACTTTTTCTCAGCAGCAGCCAAATAGTGCATTTGACAACCAGCCTGACACAAAGCCAATGGAAATTCTGTTTCTATATTAGTACAAAAGAAGTGTTTTTAATTGGTGATAGTTTTTAGACATCTCATCCAGGAGTTGCTTTCTGAGTCACATCCCTTCTCCCACACAAAAAGGTGCCCAGCCCAGAAGAAAGCACAGTCCTCTCTAGTTATCTTTTGTTTGGCCAGGTATCTAAACTGTCAGAATCAATTTCTCCAGGAGAGGATTATTGACTCTGAGTTGCATCATCCATGGGATGCAGCAATCTGACATGAGTTAGAGGATGGGAAGGAGAATACAGCACCCAACTGAAAGAGCAAGGAAAACTAAGATGTGAGTGGACTCTGTTGAAGGACCTAGAAACAAACAGTGACACCAGGGACAGAAAACAAAAGAACCCAAATCCATAAAACCTCCTTATGCTTTCAATAAAACTGCTTCACGAAATGTTTTTCACCTGGTTTTCTCCACACTCTGACTGCCATCCTCATATTTAATGGTTATAAAGAAAATCAGTTTTATAGATAGCATTTTGTTCCTCTAAAGCAAGATATTTGGAAGTGAAGAACAGAAGAGACTTGCTTCAAGCCCTCACAGGACACTTACTGTGCTGCTGGACAAGGACACTGGGCATTCCTGCCTGGATGGAACAGAACTATTAGCAGAGAACTATTTTCCTTAATCCCTTAAACGGAGCAGGAAGACCTTTTTTGATCCTCCCCCCTTTAGCTCCATCACAATTAACTTGATAATTGTGCCTCTCGGATCAGCTTTCCCATCACCTCAGTGGTGTTTACCCAGCACACCCGGGGGTGGGTGGGATGGTTGTAGGACCCTCCACCAGGGTGAATCAGCCCAGCTGAGCAGACTTGTGAGGCCATCAGCTGATTCCTGCCAGCTGAGCCTCTGCCTTCGCCTCCTGTGACTCATCCTCCTCCGAATTAAACAAAGAGCCCCCAAACTGCAGGCTGAGTCACATCTGCTTTGAAGGTGGGAGCGTGGTGGCTTTTGTGTCACCCCGTCCTCGCCTCGGGAGGCAGTGCTGGGGAGGAGGTTGTCCATGTGGCAGTGAAACTCGAGTCAGAGCTCTGAAAATAACAGCAGGGGACAAGAAAGGCCTCTGAGAACAAGATCCCCCTTCCAGATGCCTCCTGTAATAGCACTTCCATCTGCCTCTGACGGGGCAGGAGGGACAGGGTGATGTCTGATGCAGGGGATGACCGAGTTCCCGAGGACTGTCATTACACGGGATTAAAATGCACAGCTCTGCAGTTACAATGTGACAGAAATTACAACCTTAACAGGGGAAAAGTTGGGAAAGGACACCAAAAAAGCAGAACAAGCAGGCTAATTCATCTCTGATTTAAGCACGTATGTCTCTGCTGCCGGATTTGGCCACTTGGCACCCACTGACAGCTGTGTATTACCCGGTGGTCCTTCCTACCAGAAGGAAAATCAAAAATTTCCTTGGAGATTGCTAAAATGACTCTAGAGTTCTGCTTCCTTGTTGAGTATGCATTTCTTCCCTCCCCACCGATATCCACAGGTTTTCCCATGGAGTGGAACAGGCAGTATGTTCCCTTGCCTGCTCCCTTCCTTCTCCTCTCCCTGGCCAGCAGTGAGCTGGGCTGCCGTTCCCTGCTCCCTGCCTTCAAAAATCATTAATTATCATAAAGAAAAACATTTCCTTTAACTGCACAACATCAAATGACTCTTCAATTTCAGAGCTCGTCTATTTTCATCAATCCAGAGCTGTGCTGCTGTGCCAGGAGACCCACTGGGAGCATTCCACTTGTGAGCATGATCTGACTGGGAAATACACAGACAATCCAGTGCCAGCAGGAAATATTAGCTTATAAGTCATGGAAAAAATGGAGGATAGACTTGGATAAGCTCTTCAAACAGAGAATTGTGAGGGTGGGTAGGGGCTGTCACTGGTTATCTTGGAGGAACCCATTAGGCTGAACATCTGCATTTTCAAGTAGAACTAAACTCCATCAGGAGGCTGGGTTTGCTTAGATGTTGCTTAATGTTTAATTTATTCAGAATAATTTAGCTTCATTTGGAGAGTTGCAAATGAACTGTTACTTGTTCTGTGACAACAAAACACTGGAGTTTCTTGCCTAAAAAATAAAAAGAAAAGAAAATACACATCTTGTCAAGCCAATGTTTCTTGTTCACCATTCACCTTTCCAAAGACCAGCTGGTAGAGAGTGATATGGGATAAGTCACCCAGCAGTGGTCAGTGATGCTCTACAGCAACTGTATCAAAGGACATCACACCTCCAGACCAATGCCCAGCAGGAAAAAGGAAATTACTCTCCTAAACAACTATTTCCAGAATGGACAGTGGAAAGAGCAAAACACCCAGCAAACCACATCTTCCGGTATCCCCTCCTGTGTTCCTCAACACCAGAAACTTCATAAAAGCCCCAGGATAGACTGACTTTGTGATTTAGTGTGGGCACAAGAGGATAAAAATTGCCTGCAGGACTGTACATCTATAATGTATTTAAGGAACTGCTGATGCTGGGCACTGTGTGTGGCACAAAGGCAGCTCAGGCTCCCTGGTGAATGGGAAAGTGGGAATTCAAGCTGGGTGAAACCTGTTTATATATACATTAGTGGGGGGTGGCAGTGGTTAAATAACTCTCACACACTGCAATATGTGCTATCCTACTGCAAAATTTCATTATGTGTAACTCTTCTTACTCCTATCAGTGTAATAAAAACACCTCAGGAAACTCCGTAATGCTAAAATTAGCAGCCAACTCTCCATTCACATCCTGATCTAGAAATAATCCTGCATCAGCACAATAAACTTGTTAATACAAGACCAATTTTAATTTCTCCTTAAAGCACAGATGCTGGGTTTAATCCTTTCCACTGCCATCAGTGCTCCTGCTCCTCCTGCCCCTCCTGCCTGAGCTCAGCTCTGCTGTGGGGCTGCTCCTGGGCAGGCAGGTCCCCATTGTCCTCTGGGGTGACAAGTGCCACCACACAGGAGCAGCTTCTGTGTCAACAGCCACTGGTTGCCATTTCCACAAAGCACTTCACAGAGCAGCTTTCTTCCCAGTGGCTCCTCTTGGTAATTCCCAGTGGGAAAGACCCAGTGGCCAGTCCCAGTTATCAGCACTGCACCCATCATCTCAGCACCAGTGCAAAGGGAATGGCAATAAGAAATGGGGATTTAAAGCAATTTTTTAGGCTGGTGGGAGAACAATGAAGCATTAATTACTTGTGATGCTGTGAATGTAAAGGATATTTATGAACTCTACACAGAGGGTAGTGCTACATGATTCCTCTGTAGCTTAGGCTTCTTTGCTCACTTTCTCATGCTCTTGTTTGGTTAACAGCTACCTCTTGTTATCTTTGCCTACCCTGCCAAGCCCCCAGAACATGTTGTGTGTTCTCAGCCTGGCTGGAGGACCTGGGGTCCCTGTTGTGCCCAAGGATTCCATTGAACACATCCCCTTGGCCTGCAGCACAGCAGTGAATCCACAGCCCTGGCTCACAGTTCAATGCAGGTCATCAAAATGCAGTTCGAATACTGTGCTTTTCACAGAGCAAATCAAACACAACATTTAAATGAGACAACAGTAGATCTAGGATGAAAATGCCATCTCCAGTACAGCAGAATGAGGACCACTGAAGACTCACATCTTCCTCAAGATGAAGAGAGGCTGGAAAAGGGGTGCTTTTGTCTCACCCCCTCCCCTGTCTGCTACAGGCAGCATTTCCTAACCAGGAGTTGTATAAACCATGAGAAACATGATTGAATCATATGCTTCAGAGTCCCTCATGGTTTCTGCTCTCATAAATCAAGGTAAATATAGATCAGTCACTGCCTGGGTTTATCAGGGTGTATTTGGGCAGAAGCTGGGCTGTCGATGCTTAATGTGGACAGCCAGGACACACCCTGACCATTAATCTGGTTTGTCTAATTGATGTGGGTGTTTCTTTTTTGCTGATTCAATACATTAAGAAATTGCTCATTCATTCCTCCACGTTTTTAATGGAAATCTACTTTATTTTGCTCAAAAGTACAAAACAAAGCAAACCCCTTCATTTTCCCATGTGCTCTGCACAGAAGAGAAGGTACCAGCTCCTGCTTCAGCACTTGTTTCCAGCCCTGCTCAGCACTGGTTTCATGAGACTGAAAACATCACCTCAGATTAAGTAAATCTTTTCATAAAAGCCATTAACTCCTCTGTGGAAAAGCCCAGTGGATTTTTCCATGAGATGCAATTTCTAAAAGCCTGTCTTTATAAATGTGCAACGTCAAGGGCCAGGAAAATAACAATAAATAAGTTAAAAAAAAAGGCAGAATTGGTCAGTGTAAGCAGCCTTTCATTTATGTACCTTCCACCTGATTTCAAAAGGTACATCATGTCTGTACCTGGCCCACTCCAGAACTGATCCATCAAAACATGTACTTTTAGCATTAAATCTCACTGAATCAGACTCAATATTAGTATGGAGGGGAGGGGGGGGCAGGTTACACTAGTGGAAAAAAATTTCCCCCAATTTGCCAGTCCTTTCCCTGGATTGTAAGTGTTTTACATACTTAGCTGGCACATCAATGAAGAAAAGACACTCTCCTAATATCCTCCCCCAGCCCTGCAGAAGATTTCTTGAAAGCTATTTACTGCTGGGATGCACATATTAATGTCTTGTCTTATTTCCCTCACCAAACAGAAAGGAGCTATTTTAAATTAGTAGAAGATACATAAACTACTGAAAATCCAATCTTCGTTTTCTAGAGAAGCCATCTGGTTCCTGTTCATTCTTTTGCATTAGTTTTAAAGCTTCTTTGGGGTACTCTGATGGACAGCACACTCCCACGTACCAGAGGGTCACTAAAGGATGGTTTCCATGCCATGGGACCTACACCAGAGACCCAACACTTGGCAAGACATTGCACCAGGGCCAGTGGATCGGGCAGCCACCTGGCTGAGATCCCATTAGCAGCTCATAAGCGAGCCGGGATCCTGGTCGCTGATAATGATATAATGAATGCCAAATTTAAACCTAAAACTGCTGCTGCAGGCTAGATCTTATCAACCTCTCCCCGAAAGCTGAGCTGCATCAGGCCCTGTGGGTCTTGAGTAGGAGATTTCAACTAATATGCTGCAGGTAATTCAATCTCTGCTGCTCTGCTCTTTCAAGCAGCCGTCGGCCAAGGCTGCATTACGATATTAAATCCATGATGACTTCAGAGGTGTAGGCTTTGGCTCATTGTCCTTCAGCTGACACGCCAAATCAGGTTGAACAGACCTGGAATGACCCAGCTGAAATACACTGGCTGAGCTTCAACTGAGAAACTGTTTAGTCCAAGGAAAACTGCACTATGGTGCACATCTGGATAACACTTTTACCTTCAGTGCTAGCTCTTCCCAGCACTGGCCTTTGGGCTTTATCAGTAAGAAATCATCAGGGAATTGTAGATCAATAGAAATGTCAATGACAACAAACTATCAGATCAATATCATCCTCCTTTTTTCTGCAGTGCTGTCAGTTTCGGAGCAGATGTGCAGCGCTCTCCTGCTGAATAGCTGATGCTGCTTATCTTCAATCCCTGGGATGTTTATAAACCTTTTCTTTCCTGGAAGGCCTGCTTCTGGGACAACAGCAGTTATTCTGGGCAGCAAAAAGCTGCACTTTTGTGAAAAACAAACAACAGACAATAGACCTTCTTATTTACATGCAAAGCAAATGCACTCATGCAAACAACAGCCTCTCCAAACCCCGGGATGGGCAATGCCCTGTTCATTATTAGCAGTGAGATGGACAAATCACAGAGCCAGTTGCAGTGCCCAGGAAGGCTTAAAGACCCATGGGGTGTCATACCCTTGCCTAACACAGAGTTGTTACCTTGTGTTGACTCTATATCCAGTCACATCTTGTTCATGATCTGTCTAAAGATCCACCAATTGTCCCTGTACTGGTACCATATTTGTGCTATGGTACTTTACCTGTTGCTCTCAGAGCAGATGACTAAGACAAAATCCTGTCACCAACTGCACCCCTGTGACTTCAACTGAAATCCAGAAGAGCTAAACCCACCTGCAAGGCAGTGGGAACTGATACTCAACAGTGTATCAAGTCCCACTTGCTTAAGCCATAATCATCACAGAATCCCTGGTGTCATCTGGATGGACAGGTCACACTTAGAAACCACAGAGTGATCCAAAACATTGATGTTAAACCATAGGATGAAGAAGATGAGAAGGCAACAAAAATCAGGTTTCTGCCCAGTTTGGTTGTTAAAAGCAATCTTCCCCGGATAAAGAAAAAATAGTGTGTGGTCCTTTAAATAACACAGCAGCCTCCACACACTGAATCATTTAATCCCCTCTCACTGGCAGCTGCTTTATCCCAGCCTCCCCCAGAGACACATCTGCAGCCCTTGTCCCAGTGTGGGAAGGGGACTCCATCGGGAACTGCAGCTCCCCAAGGTGGGGTGTCCCCACAGGTATCCTCACCTCATTCAGCCTCCAGCCCCACCCCATCATTCTTTGTGTCCATGGCCAAGGTTAGTGCAGCTGCCTCAGTGCCAGCGAGATCTCCCCACTGGGGACAGAGACAGCACAACTGAAGGGCATCACTTCTTTTGCAGGCACCAGCAGGAGCCTCCAGACTGGGGAGAGGCCACAGCTCATGCTGGAACTAGGCTTGGACAGTATGTTCACATATGGATTTGAAAGGGATTTCTTTAATGCTCCATCCCCCCATGTGATTCTGAACAGCAAATGCATCTGATGGTTGTATCACCCGTATTCCCTGCTCAACCTGGCATGAACGATACAAAGCAAGAAAGAAAGAGACTGCAAGAAATCTTATCTGGATAACATCAAATAGCAAAGCATTCCTGGGTTTTGATATGCTAGGATTTTAGCCCTGTTTATGCCCATACACCACTGAGGTTTCCCTCTTGCACAGGGGGAAGCTCCTGATATGTGTTTATGAGAACCATCCACATGGATGTTTCCTTTCAACCCATCCAAGATGCCACTTAGCAATGCAGAATAACCCTTTCCATTGTCCTAAGCATAAATTAAGCCCATGGCCAGTTCCACTACAGACAAGTAATTTAAATAATGAAGAGGGTGCTTTGTGAGTGCTGGGCTCATCCACTGCCCAGCAGTGTCAGAGCTGCAGTCCCTGCACATCAGGGTAAGAGCTCATGGGGTCAGGGAAGAGGGAGGCACAGCTCACCACTCCAGGCACTTTCTTCCATCTGCCCAGCTGAACTACCCTGGTGGGGTCAGGATCCCACAAAACATGTAGAGACAATACCTCAATCAAAAAAATTATAGCCTGTGCAGTCAACACACTCCTTGAGACCAGGCAATACTTCCACTGTCATTTCACAGCACTGGGATACAAAGAACTCTGAAGCTCACCCAGGAAACCTGGTTTAGAGCCAGTAACTCAAGTGAGATTTTCCATGTCTCAAGTCAGGGCTTTAATTAAAGGACCTTCCTTCCTCAGGCTGGTTTTCATCATGGCACTAGTCACCAAGAGAAGATGGGACCACAAGAGTAATCCTTCTTTTATCCTCCTACATTAATGCCTCCATCACTCTGACCCCTGTAGGTACTCACTGAGGTTCCAACTGATGCAAAAGCAGGAAAAAGAGTGGCCAAGCATTCTGGCTGTGTTTCTAAAAATACTGTCACTTCTGCAGGGCTCCACCTGGTCTCTGCTCAGAGACACTGTCAGCTCAACTTTGCAGTGGTGTTTGGGAGATATTGCTGTTCTGTGAGATACCTTGTGATGCTACAGACCAAATCAGAGAGAGAACACTTGCCAAAGCTGTGGACATGAGCCACTGAACATGCAGAGCAAGCAGGCCAATGGGCTGCAATCACTACATCCCAGTGGCTGTTTAATACAATGTCCTGTGCAGCCTGGTGTTTGCAGACACAAGTGCTTTTCTATGAAATATCAATCGCTCCTAAGAGCCAGCTGACACTCTGCAACCACCTTTGCTAAATGATGAGTGCGATGGAGGCTGTGCCTTCAGCCCTGCTTGGATGGCAGCCAGCACACACAGACACAGAAATGGAAAGGGAAAGGCACTGTGGCTTCTCCTTCTTAGTTTCAAACAGGTTTTTCCTTTGGTAACAAAAACCAAATGAGTGCACCTTGTAAAACCAACAAAAATGTCATGGGGTGACTAAGCACACACGTTGAGACCCCAATGTAAATCGAAGGGGACCCCAAGCTTGAACAACCCATTACTCAGTTTTGATGATGTCAAAACATTTTGAGAAACAGAAATGAGGAAAACTCATCAAAACAAAGGAATTAGAGATGAGCTTTTCCATTCTAGGGAGGTTTCATGGAGAGAAAGAGGGCCCATGAGGTGAGGATGCTGGAAGCCCTAGAAGACTTTTGGGGGTCAGCAAACCAAGAGATGTTGACTGTCCTAATAGGAAGCTCTGTAGACAGAGAGATAACCCAGAAAACAGCAGGAACAATGGTATTTAAACGACACGATTAATTAGACACCAATGAGACAAGTATGAGGGGATTATGAGAGAGGTAAACAAACATTTTAATAAAAAGAAGGAAGAAAATCAATCGGATGGATTTGGCTGGATTCTTCTCTTTCCTTATTAAGAGACACAGAAATGGAAAGCTATGTCCCATGAAATTAGAAAGGCCAAATTTGACACTGATAAGCAAAATAGCCAAGATAATGAGAGAGCATCTGGTGGAGATCTCTGCTACAAGGTGTTATTGAGGCCAAAGCCTTGGTCAAATTCAAAATAGGATTAAGTATTTAAATGACTAGTCAGATGGCCGCTTGCTGTTAGGGGAAAATGGGCAGAATTAGTTTGGTTTAGGAACTGGTCAGTGCCTGGGAACAGAAGAAATTCTGCTGCAAAATTATCTTTGTGTGCTTAGCTGCTGTGGAAAATTTTACCTTAATCTGGGGGTGACCTTGCTAGTGGGACTCGTTGAGAGGGTAACTTGTCCTCATTCAGTTCTTTATGCACATTTAATCACCTGGAAGAACGTCATTAGAGGGGTAGCTGTAGAAATTCATCTTCCTGCAAGATTGGAAGTTACAAAACTCATGAGAACAGGGTAAAGATTAATGAGAAAGAGCGTAAGTGAGCCTCTGACAAAATGCTTGCAACATTTATTACTCAAAGTGGTGGCAGGTTGTTCTGTGGAGCCAACAGCAGGTACCACTGGATAGAACAGAGGCAAACTTACACAAAGTAGATCAAGGCTGGACTAAAACAGGGTCTATAAAGCTATTATAGAGCAAAGTCTACCAAAGCAAGAGCTCCAAGCAGAAGGTGGAAGGCAGGGGCAGTATCACAATACTGCACAGTGATTTGTACCAATTTGGATGCTACCAATTCTGTGCTAAGAGGACAAAATAGCCCCTCTCTGCTGCTACCAACCAAACTACCCTCAACTGCATATGCTCTGGTATGAAAGCCCCAAGTAGTAAATAGATTCTGAACCCACACACAGAGATGTCACATTAAAACTTGGCCAGACTAACAATACTTTCAGAAACAAACTCTCCCATGTCCTTTACTCACACGCTCTACAAACATCAAGGAGCTGGGTATGAGCACAAAAGGCTGGTGGTGCTGTCAGGTAGAGTTCACCACGGTTAGAAGTGCTGCAGAACAAGATGCAATACCTAATGAAGAAGGTTTTCACTTTTGAACAGATTTAGTCAAAGGAAAGCTCCTGATATCAGCCTTCCACAGCTGTATGCAGTGTCCATAGACTGAGCAAAAGCAGCTGGGGGAAGCCAGTGAATAAGAAGAGAAACAACAACCCAACAGGAAGCATGGGATCTACAGAGAAGGACAGGAGAAAAGCTGCAGCTCCCAGTGTTACTTTCAGATAATCAAAGAATAAGAGAAAGTATAAGAACAGGGTTTTAAAACTGCTGGTTGTGAAGAGGGAAATCAGCTGGCTGCACTTTGGCTCCAATGAGGCTTTTTCTGCTGTGTGCTGTACAATGAGATATGTGCTGGCCACAGTGACAGGAAGAGAACAGAGCATCCTGTCATCCTGTGATGACACCTTCTGCTGACCAGCAGTAACCTGGGAGAGGTCTTTTCTGTTCCTGTTTGGGAAGAGTGGGGCTGCAAAGAGACCACTGAGAGGTAGGGAAAAGAGCAAGGTACAGCTAAGCTGGAGAGAGGAAGGAGTCCGGTAAGAAACTGGGGAAATGGTGGCACTCATCTGGCAAGCCAGAAAAACCACCACAGAAATGAAGGCTGGAAAAGAAATCAGAGATGACATGTGGTCTGCTATCCTGGCCAATGACAAGATCATGGACATAGAATTTGAGAATAGTTTGGGTTGGAAGGGACCTTTAAAGGTCACCTAGTCCAACCCCCCACCCTGGCTGGATTGATCTGTGCAGTGTCTCTGTATGTCCCCAGAAGGTCACTGCCATTGATGTAGCTCCTGTCAGGGTCACTCACATTGGGCAAACACTGGCTTCTGAACTGAACTAATCCCACTGAAGGATCTCACCTTTCATTTTTGCCAGCACACATTTATTTAGAGAATGAAAAGTTTCTCTCCACTTGAGACAGAGCCTGCATGGGGAATAGGTCCTTTTAGAAACTCTAGCATGAAGCTGTAACTGAGACTGAAATCTGATTCTCGCCAGGATCTCATCATTGGAGATGAAACCAGTTTGGATTTGATGTTAAAATGGTACAATACAGATACAGACAGAGAGTGTTTCTAGAGCAAACCAAACAGCAAGAATCAATAAATAAAAGTGCAAAAAGGAATAATCTTGAACATGAATTCCAGCTACCCTGAAAAGCAGCTATGGATATAAAATATTAAATAAATCCTGCACCTGACACCTAACTCCTCCCAGCCTGGCCGTGCAGAGGGCTGGACAACACGGCATGCTGCAATGCATGAGGCATTATTTTAGTCCTAATTCTGCCTGTTCCGGGATTACAGCATTAGCACCCAAATCTCACAGTTCAATTCAAGGAGAAATTAAAAAGCAGGGTCCCCACATTCTGTCCCTGGGGTGAGGAAAGCCCTGCCCTGGAGGAGGCAGCCAGGAGAGTTATTTTTCAGCAGCCAGACAGTTTGGCGGATGCCGCCTGCAGCCGTCAGGACACTTGGGCAGGCAGAACGGACTCGGTGGGAGGGGAGGTGGCAGCCCCGCGCACAGAGGTCCCTCGGGCCCGGCACGGCCCGTGGCTATTGCCGGCGATCACATGCGGCAGGCGGGGAGGGGAAGCGCTGAATAATTGAGGAGCTGCAGCGCCCTCCTCCCTCCCTCCTCCCCTCCTCCTTCCATCCCTCTCTCCCTCCATCCCTCCCCCCTCCCTCCACACTCCCTCCGCCCTCCGTGCGCTGCCGGGAGCGGGGTCGGCGGTGCCGGCGCAGCCCCCCCCGCCCCGCCGGCTGCAGCAGCGCAGCCGCCCCCGCGGGGAGCGCGCCCGCGGCGGCCCCGCAGCACCGCCCGCCCTCCGCGCCCGCGGTGAGTGCCCGCGCCCTGGGGACGGGAGGCAGGGAAGGAAGGGGGGGTGCAGGCAAGTGGGAGCTCGGAGCCCTTCGGGGTGCGGGGGACCGGCGGCGAGCCGCGGAAAGGTCTGACCGGCGCACCGCGAGGAAGCGCGGCCGCGGCCCCCCCGCCACGCACACGGAGCCGGGTCTGTGCCCTGCTAGGCAAGGGCAGCGCCCCGACTCCTACGGGCCACGGGGAACCATTCCCGGGGGACCCCAGCCCGACCGAGCATCCCCTTGTCCCGGCCGGCGCAGCCCCGTGTTTACGGAGTGTCGGGGCACTCGCCGGCGGGGAGGAGGAGGAGGTGGGGGCGCCGGCGCTGACGGGGCGGGATTGATAGGAAACGGGGAAAAACAGAGTGAGAGGAGCGATACCGGGTGGCCTGAGCGAAGTGACAGCTCTCGCTACAGGTGACCGCACGGAACACGCGGGGGAAAGGTCGGGACGCTGCGGGAAGGGGGGCAATAAGGGGAACAGAACCCGAGGAGATGGGAAACAGCGAGGGAGGTGGGCGCTGGTAGATGGGACCAGCAGGGCAGGTGACACCTTCGGGGCCAGTGACACTCTCGGGGCAGGGAACACCGACGGGGCAATGCCACCCGCCAGTGTGGCGCGGGGATCGGTCACGCGTGGGGCCGGCGGCGCCGACGGGCGCTGTCCGCGGTGCTGAAGCCCCGACGGGGCGGCCCCCTGTGCAGGCGGCCCTGGCCCCGCCGAGACTCCCCATGGCCACGGGTGACACAGACACACGGGCCCCATTTGCGGCTCGGTCCTCCCGCTGGCGCCGGCAAAACTCCCCGCGACTTGAGGCCGGTAATGGAGTTGCCTTCCTCTTTACGTCACCCCGGCTCGTTGCTGTTTATTGATTCCACACGGGTATTTTGGAACTGCCTGGTACCAGCTGCCTGCCCGCCTCGGCCCCGGGTAGGTGTGCTCCGGCAGCACTATTGAAAAGCCTATTCTCTTCTCTTCTCTCAAATTGTTTTACAGCCCAGGTTTTGTGGCCCATTTAAGTAATACTTTATACAGGTCGACTTAGTGCCTTCCTGTCACAGGCTGTGCTGAAAGTGCTCTAATGCAGAGCTTCCAAAATCAACACCGACTCTGGGGAGGGCTACAAAGCTGTATGACTCTGTTCGACCCCAGGAAAGACTTTTGTCTCAAAAGGACCGTGTCTTATTTAATCTAACATATTAACTAATTAATTCTCCCAGTGTCCCTAAATAGAAGGCAAGTCCATTTTAGCATTCCAAGGCATTTGTTTAACTGCCCAAAAACTGTCATGAGACTGAAAGTCTGATTGCCAAAGATGTTTACTTGTGTTTGTTTTACTGATACACATTGCTTAAGGCTTATGACTTACTGGAGCTGAACAACTTATTGTAAACAAACAAAACCCCTCAAATAAGCCGAAAACAACACTAGAGAGAAAAATTACCTGGATTAAACTGACGATCTGTTCTTAAACATACTCTTCATGAGGAATCCTTGTTGCATGAGAATAGAGAATTAAGGGGGTCTTGCAGAGCTTCAAGGCCCAATTTCCCATTTTCATCTATCAAAGGTCCTAAACTTTGCCAACAAAACAGACTGATGAGTAGTAAATAATGCCAACAGGGAAAATTGAGTCCTCTCAGAGTAAAATCATACGTGCAGTACATATCTTTGCAGACAGCAGAGAGGAAAGAGTTGTGATAGGACAAACTGTTGAATAAGAACAAGAAAAAAATGTCTTGTTCAGTTGCTGCTCACTAAGTGGAAATGTAGGAAGGAAATTTTGCCTCAGCCCTTGGAAATAGACTGCTAGAATAGAGCAGACATCAACAAAAATGACGATAAAATTGTAAGTAAGGGTGGGGGAAAAAAAGAGGAAAGAAAAGTCAAAGCCTGTCAAACCTTACAAAGGAGATACTAAGGCATCTGGAACTCACTTCAATAAAAAGAAGGGTGGGAGGTGACGTGATTCTTGAATCGAAGAGACTCTACAGAAAGAAATTATTAGGCACTGAGTTACTCCTCCATCTGCCAAAGAGAGAGACAACATGAGATAGTGCCGAGATGCTAAAGCCAAAACATTCCAATTTAAGTGAGAGAGCACATTTTTGAACAGTGGAGGGCTGATGACCTGATGAAGGAGCCATCAGAAAACCTGCTGGATTCTCCATCTGTTTATGTCAAGACTTGATGTCCTCCCAAAATATGCAGCTTAGCCAAAACAAGTCATTGGGCTCCCTGCAGGAGTAATTGCCTGGAAACTAATGGCCTGCAATTCAGACAGAATTAACTCAGAGGACTTAATGGTACTTTTGATTCTTAATTCTCCAAGTAAGGCACAGAGATGTACAGGAATCCCAGTCTCCCCTCTAGACAAGTACAACATTCCCAGTGGGTGGGATTTTAACTACGTACCAGGAGAAGAAAAAATGACTGACCAACTTCTATTTTCAATCCCCCAATTTTCCAATCAGTTTCATTAATTAATTCTCCCTAAAAATAATATCTTTCTTTGTGCATATTCCAGTGAAATGAAGCATTTTAAAATCATTTTCCTAAGGGAGTCAGTCATGACTCTGAAGTTAAGACATATCTTATCCTTCTCCAGTTTTTTTTTGATTATATGAAAATGATGAAAATTCACTCTTTGTGTATCTTCAGAGTCTCAGATGGGATCGTATAAGAAAGGATTCCAGCCAAAATTATTTTAAAGGATATATTTGTAGGCTGACTTGACATTACTTCCTTCTTCAGCACAAGACAGTCTGTTTTCTCAGTTCTGAAATCACACACATGTAATAAGATTTCATCCATCTTCTCTTGAAGGCAAAAGGAGTTTTTCTAGAAAATTCAGTGAGAACAGGAAAACCTCTTAATGGCTAAATTAATGGTTTTCCTATGTAGCCCTGCAACTGTCAAGCAAATAGGATGGCAAGAACCTACACAAACATAAACACAGTCCTGGGCTCTTACAGAAAACAAACAAACAAACAAAGAGGATAATAGAGCAATCTGTAACAGACTTCTTAGCCCCAGAATAACCAGAACTTTCATTTCAGAACACCTGAGCTACTAAAATAATCATAATGTATATATGTAAGCAACATGTTGTTGTTTGGATAATTAAAACATTTTTAAAATAAGAAGGTAAAACCAGAACAAACAGTTCTTCATCCATGTGTTATCGTGGGACCTGTATGTCACTCAAAAACATTAGCAGGTGGGTAGTATTTGTCTCTTTCACATTGATTAAAAAAAATTAAAATCCCCAAATCATTCCCAGATTGGTGCCCTCTAATTGGGGCTGAACTTGTCACTCTTGAGAGAGACAGAAGATCTAGGGATGTAAAGTATCCAGAGATCAGAAACACAGTAGACATTTTTAAGCTACTCCATAAGGATGTGAAAACCTGGCCAGTCTCACCTCAGTTCAGGATGAGTCTGCTGAACTCATTAAACCACACTGGGTGCAAATGGGAGCAAACTCTAACTTAGATCCACAGAGATTCCTAAAACATTTTTCATTTATAAGGGATGAGACATAGCTAAACGGTGGTTGTCAACAGGAAAGTGATCTCTACAACTGGGAATTCTTTTCTTGTGTTTGTTTCCTTGGCCCACCGTGTAGCAGCCCTTCCTCTAGACCATGTGGTCATCAACATGGGACTGAGTGTTCTGGCCAGCACTGATGCTGCCACCACAGCCCCCCCCTTTCTGTCACTGGGTGGGAACATCTTTAAGACAAAACTATTTTTTCCTACAATGAAACTGTCAGAGTTAAGCTGAGGCACTTATGAAACAAAACAAGTGAGGTGGAGCCACATAGCATGTGACTCTGTTGTTTCTGTTCCTCAGCACAGTAACTGCATCAATAATTTATTGAGTCATGATACTATAAATTAAATCTACCTGGCAGGTGAACAGAAGAAGAGCTTTTGCAGCACCGGTTTTCAAGCACTACAACCTAATTCTCAGAAGTCAGTGTTACAGGACCAAGTGGTTTGCGCCCTGTAGGGAAATGGGTTACTGCTGCCATGCCACAAGTGTCTGTGGGGGCGTCAAAACTTTGTCACAACTGTGTCAAAACTTTAGGTAAATGTCTGTAAAACCACATGTGTGCATTTAGGGCAGTCCCTCTCCACAGTCATTGACTCTTGCTTGTTGGTGATCAGGACCTCAGTTAGTGGTTTGGTCTGTTCCTCCTGCAGGTCCCTCAGCTCCCTGAGTGCAGTCTGGGCTTCCTCAACAAAGTTTTTTAAAACTGAGGATTGAGGCACCCCTTTGTGCTACACGTCACTTCCACACCTGGACATGTTTCACCCACAGCAGCCCAATTAAAACTTAGCCTTAAACATGTGCTTGAGGATTATTGAACCAGGTCTTGATGACGGACCTCTTGAGTCATACTAAATGAGCCACAGCTCCACAGTGCTCAGCAATGCCACGGTGGCTCCAGGTGGGATTTGGACACCCTAGTCTGGTAGTGCTTCTCCTGCTTGTCCTTCATTCTCAGCTGGGATCAGGCAGAAAGCATTGGTTACAGGTCTTGTGCTCTCCAGCCCTGAAGCAAGGAACTTGGGAAGCATCTGGATATGCCACTGCCTTGTCTAAGACACCTTGCCAACAGCAGGTGTGTTCCACTCATTAAGCGGCTGTGGCAGCAACAGGGACCAGGAGAAGTGCAATTAATAACCAAGGGCACCAGCTTTGCACAAAGTAAATTAAGACAGAAAGAAGCAATATGTCAGTTCCTTTGGCTGAGAGCTCTGGCACAAGCAAGAACTACAGCAATAATATTTCAGCAGCTCTACTCTTAGTTGTGTGTGGGCACACCAGTGGAGCTAGACTTGCCAGGCAGAGCAGCACATCATGGGGAGACTACTGATTGTAATTGTATTGTCTGTGAAAGAGGTTGGGGTTTGGGGTCTTGCTGATAAGGGAGGCTAAGACCAAGTCTGCAATTAGGTACTTTAAGCTAAAGGTAATAATTTTGGCTCACACTGATTCCCTTGCTCCATAAGGACATCTCCAGACAGTGTGTGCATCACTCAGGAATGTTATAATACCCTAACTTTTATGCTATTTTCATTTTTAAGAATACATAATTCTTCATTTAATTCTGCTTCTCTAGCACCATCCTAGATACTGTTTTAGTCTTAGATATGCATTTTTAACTCATGGGGAAATGTCAGAAAGCCCTCATGCTAAAGCTCCAGGTATTACTCACACTACACACTGCTTAGGTGTTATGGTGCCTTTGCCTGACTGATGATGATAAATGACTAAACACAGGAACTCTATTCTAAATCGTCATCTTTGATCAACTTGTGCTCACATTACTCATATAATCGGTTGTGTTGAAATGCAGGAGGATTACTCATGTGAGTCAAGGATGTTTTGTCCTAGTGAATAATAAGAATAAGCAGCAAAAACGTAATAAAAGCAGCAGGAGCTGCTATTCACTTCTTTGGAAGTGGCATTGGATTTACCCCAGGCTTCTGTTGAGGAATTTAGTGACACGGGGTTACAGCCAGGCAAATTACTCCCCAGCTCAAGGCTCCTATTTGCATATGCAAAAAGCTCCCATTGATTTGCATATTCTACTACTGCTTCTTCTGGAACCTTTAGTAGGCTCAGGATTGAAGAATGTGTCTTTCCAGCTTCTTCTGAGGAAAGCAGTTGTTTGAGAACCTCTCCTGCATTAATTAGCTGATAGCCAAAATAGTGGAAGAGGGGCAGCAAGGCATAATCAATTACATTTGTATATCTGCTGACGGAACACGATAACTAATTAATGAGACCATGTGCACATATAAAAGATAAATGCATTTGAATCCCGGCAAGAGCTGAACTGTGTTTGTAAGCCTGATGTGTTTACTGTGTAAAGGGTCAGCTCAGGCTCCTACTAAATTATTACAGAAAGCTGGAAAGATTGCTGGTCAGTGAGAGTCAGCATTCAGGAAAAAAACCCAGCAGTTTCTTAGAGGGGAATAAAGGAATCTCTGTGAACCCAGCAATATTAAAAACAAAAACAACAAAAAAAAGAGGTTTAAAAATAGTGGATTTTCAGCTCCTGTATTTGATATACAGGTACATTTTTCCTGGTTCAGGTGATGAAGGCAAAGTGTTAAACCAGTTCTTTACTAAGATACATGGTTTTGCCACTGAATTCAAAATGCTACCCAGCAACGCAATAAGTTGTCATAATGATGCATCAGCCAGACTCTTGCAACAGTAAAAATCCATTTTGTTTAGAGAGCCTCACACATTAATAAATAACCCATTCTGTGAATTATGCCAAATGAAAAAAGCTCTCCTGTCTGGCCTGCAGCAAACCATAATGACTTTCATTCTGTGGTGTAAAAGTATGGATCCACTGAGGAAAGAAAAAGAAAATAGAGCCCAGTAATTAGAGAGATTTCCTCCTGTGTGTTGTTAAAGCAAAGACAGTTTTTAAATTAGTATAATTCTAGAAGAGACTGTCTGGTAACCCAGGTCTAAAAGTTTCAGCGATACAAAGGCACTCTTAACACTGAGATTTGATACAGAAAATGTGTTATCAAAATGGTAATTACTGAAAGTATAATCTAACCAAAACCTGGGAAAAGCTCAGTGTTGCAACATCCCACTGATGCCATTAGTGGCTGTACTGTTGGAGCAATCTATACCCAGCACTGCAAAAGGGCAACTTGCTGTGATGCAGAGATACTGGACTATCAGGAAGATGCTTTTCCTCTTATGACAGCTCAGAGTCTGGAGCTGCCACTCTCAAAACCAGCAGGAAGGGTGCAGAGGAATCTGCCAGCATATTTCCAAGGCCAGGTTGGATGGAGCCCTGAGAACCTGGTCTAGCAAAAGGTGTCCCTGCCCATGGCAGGTTGGGTTGGAACTACAGGATCTTTAGGGTTCCTTCCAACCCAAGCCATTCTAAGAATCTGTGATTCTGTGAGAGGCAAATCTGGGTTCCTGGGCACTCATCTCATAGTGTTTAAAATGCCTGAACTTCAAGGGTCAGCACATTAGTCCTTGAAAGAGTCTGAACACCCAGACTTGTGAGCCCAGACTTCCTTTAGGAGTTTCATGTGTTTGAGATCGCTGTGGCTTGAGACTGCAACAGGATGGGGGGCTGTATCTGGTGGCTGCCAGCACTGGTGTCCATATCTGCACTTGGAATGCAGAATCACACAGCTGCCACAAATGTGTGTTTGAAGGTGCCCAGGACCTCAAGAATCCTTCTGCAGATGGCCATGTGCAGATACAAAACCAATATTGACTTCAACAAGGCACATCCAGAGGAGCATTAATCATTTTTAGCACAGTTTCTCTTTCGCTTTCACAGAAAACCCAACTGAGTTAAACACCACACACTTCTGTAAGGCAGTGACTTTCTTCATTTTACTGATGGAGAAAGAAATCTACTAATTTCATGTGGCCTCACTACTCTCCTAGAGGAAACCTATTGGTATAGCACCAAGAAGTTCCTGGTTTGCCATTTCCCTGCATTAACAGTATTGTTACAGTTTTTAAGGCTTTTACTTTCCCATCTCAAGACTACAATGACAAACTAGACCTTTTTTCAAATGTGCAAATTGATTATACCTCTTTCTCTGCAGTTCTCTCTTTTTTTCCTTTTGGTGGGTAAATAGCTTTTTTGCAAACCCAAATGGAGCACTTCATGCATATTGCATTACATACAGCTTGGCACGCACAGACTGTTGTCTGTCATTCCTTGCACTCATTCCTACGCCACTCTGCACCATAGGAATCATTTGTACCTGTACAAAAAGGGAAGAAAACATGTGGAAAACCAAAGTGCAGGCATTGGACTTCCTTCTACAGACACAAGGGAGAAGGAGAGGGTAAAACCTGATGTCTTGGGCAGGTGGATTTACTAGGGGGAGGGAACGAGCCTGCTGGGATGCACATGAGCATCTCTGAAAGGGTGAATGGTGCATTTTGGCTTCCATCCCATGCAGGCTATAAGAACTGTAAGTGCCATCTCCAAATGCATCCAGGCCCTAGAGAGGAGGAATACACTGATCCCTCCAGTCCCAGACCTGTTTCTCCCTAGCTTGTTGCTCCAGAGGATCCCAAGGGACCCTGACAGCCTGGACCAACTGTTTGTGAGGTTGGCATGTAATTAACCCTTGCGAACTTTAGAACAACTCAATATCAAGGGATCTGCTGGCCTTCACCAGGATCAGCTCTAATTTCACCTCTGAGTGTGTCACTTCATCTCCCACCTCATCCAAGCAGGAAGATGAGCTCTCAGCCACCAAAACCTCCTCATTGCTCACCTGCCTGCCAGGCAGTGCTCAAATACCAGTTAGCTATTTACTTAGAACATGGGAACCACCAGCTGCAAGACAGAAAGAAACTTTAACATCTCTCCCATCCTTCCCTCTCCCTTTTCCCTGATAAGTCAGGCAGTCCTGTCTCTCCCCAGCAGTTAAACCATCACGCTATATCCCCCCTGAAGGCTGGAGAGAGGCAAAAGAGGGTGATCTCTATGTACATGCTAATTGTTTCACTGGATTACACATCTATGATCTTTTGCATTAGAGACTAGAATGTAAAGTTTAAGAACTCCTTCGGGGCTAGTTCTGGATGTGTGGCACCTTCTCCTTGTGTCTTTGGTCAAATCAAATATTTCCTCTTTTATTTTGCTTATTTTTTAAAAGAAGTTAATGCTGTTTGGCCATCTTGGAGTGGTGCTAACACTGGTGAAACAGTAAATGTAACACAGCCAGAAATAACAGAAAAAAGTGCCATTCAACCTCTCCACTTCCATTTTGCTAGGAAGGTGCACAGAGAAAAAAAAATCCCTGACTATTCTTTTCAGTTTATGCACATAGAAAGTTGGTCTTAAACCTGAGATATTATAACTGGTTTAATTTAGCCACAATTTTAGTTTAAATTAACCACAGCTCCACTTGAATTCCTCAATCAGAGGTAAAAATGGAAATATTAAAAATAAGAAATTACCAGCAAAGGCACAAGGCCTGATTGCTGAAGCTGAACCCACGTGAGCGGCCGCGGGATCGGAGGGGACCAGCCCTCGCTCTCGGCTCTGTGCCTGGTTTAAAATCCCTTTAAGGAGGGCTGATGATGGAGACAGAGGCAGCTTTTACAGTGGCAGCCCAGCTGGGGATCAGCACTGTAAAAACAAGCACGTAAAACTCCAAATGACATCGCACTCGCAATGCAAACACGGCGGTGATGCGCGGCCCGGCAGAAGGCACCGCTCCGCTCGGCGCCCGCCGGAGCCGCTGCCCGGCTCCCGCATCGCTGCGCTGACGTCAGTCCTGTCCCTGCTGTAGGAGCTGTAATGAAATTCAGGATCCTATGTCTCTCCAGACAAGCCGCCTCACCGTCACCGAGCTCGCAATTAAAGGAAAAAGGGAAGGGGGAGCAGTGAGGTCAGGCTAGCACATTGTCCCTCCTGTCCTTTTTCTTGGGTTGCAGCGGGTTTGCTGCCTGGAACCGCCTTTTCCATCATCTCGAGCCACCTCTCCCATCCCTTTGAGCCTTTGGGGCTCCCTTTCCCCAAGGAAATGCTTTAACCCAGCTCGGCACGTGACCCCAAATCAGAGTGGGGAGGGAGTCTGAGGGTTATTGCTCCAGCACCAAAAATACCCATGTTATTATTCCCAGGATACACAGCAGGCACTGCCTTGGAGATTGATAGGAACCTGCTTCAATCCCACATTTCTGGAGCACATCTCCCCTGGGCAAGTGGGAAGGGGCTTTCCCCCTAGAAAAGCCTGCAGCAAATGGATGCTGCTGCCCTGCATGCTGGAGTCAGGGCCATGCTGGCCCAGCTGCTGGAGGCATCATCCAGTTTTCCTCTGTAATAATTAGTCTGAGAGCCATGGAAAAGCAGAGAAAATCAAACCTTTTCCTCTTAATGAGTGCCCCTGCCTTGCTTTCCATCAATACACCAACAGGAACTCTCGTTTTTCATTTGCAACCATCAATATTCTGATTCTTTTACATCCCCAAGAGATTTTAATAGAGATCTTTGCTCAAGGACAACCCTATGGACTCCTAGATGGATTTTCTGTTAATAACAGAAAAATCAAATAAGCCATCCCAAGACACAGATGTGTTTTGGGGAAGGTTGTCTGGGGAAGCTGGAGCTGTGGAGATGAGGATGGGTGATGCTCTGGGGCACCAGGCTGCATCTCACCAGCAGAACAAGTTTTACATCAGGAGTAATTCAGCACTGACCCAGACACTAAGGAAGATCCATGCCTGTAAATACCTAGACCTCTCCTTCTGACTTGATTGCAGTTTTAGTTAATTTACCCTGATGAAGAAGAGTGTTTCGGTACAAACAGTGGTCGCTAACAAGCATGTGGTGGCAGCAGCAAGTGCCAATCAGCAAGGAAAACCAACCCCAACAACCTGATGATGGAGAGCTGAGCAGTTCCAAAACCCGGCTGCAGCTTATCCCTTCCGAGCCACAGCTCCCTGCATCTTCCTGGGTTTATGATGAGGACAGCAGATTAAAAAAAAGAAAGCAAGTATAAAGTCCCTTTCCTTCCCACAGTGTGCTTTTGGTTAGTCAGGGCTAGTGGAGCAGAGCAGAAGGGAGCTGCCCCTGCCCTATGGAGATGGTTGCCATCCATCACTTATTTTTTCATGGTTTCAAATGGAGTGAAAGGATGTTTTCCAAGCTACAGAGCAGCAATATGCTTATCTCACTTAAACATCTGGAATAATTTTGAATGATTGCTTTAATTGAACATAGCAGCAATTACAGAGTTATTTCAAAAATGCAAGGCAGGTCTTTCCATGCCAGAGGTACAGGCTTAGCACCTCCATCCCACACCATACTATGTCCTCTGATGGCCCTTCGTAGCTGGTTCAAGTCAATTTGGTGCAAACCTTAGTGTAGCAAGCTGAGTCCTTCAAACTTAGCTAGGAGCATCCATAAAGTCCAAGATAAATATTTAGGGGATGGGAAGTGGGAAGTACTGCAAGACCTCATTGCAGCCCATGCTTCAGAGATGCTGTGCTTTGGATAACAGGACAATGAATTTTGGGTAGCGATGAGCACTTTCCTTGGAGAAGTTGTTTTACCTGTGGCTGAAACAGAGCCCTGGTAAAGCAGAGCCAGCCTGGAGGTGCCAGAACATGGGCACAGTGCCCCAGGGAGAAAAGGAGGCTTGAGGGGGACCTTGTCACTCTTTACAAACACATGAAAGGAGTTTGTAGCCAGGTGGGAATCAGCGTATTCTGCCAAGTAATAAGTAACAGGTCAAGAGGAAATGGCCTCAAATTGTACCAGGGTAGGTTAAGATTGGATATCAGGAAAATTTCTTCATGGAAAAGCTCTGGCACAGGCTGCCCAGGTCAGTGGTGGAATTACCAACCCTGAAGGGATTTAACAGACATATAAATGTGGCAACTGGGGACATGGCTTAATGGTGGATTTGGCAGTGCTGAGTTAATGGTTGGACTTTATGATCTTGGAGGTCTTTTCCAACCTAAATAATTCTATGATTCTATGAGGACAGCTCTGTTTGATCTCAGCTGACACAGACCTACTGAGCTCTGGCTCAGCTGCCCCTTCCAACACAAACCTTCCCTTAAACCAAAGTAAAACCTCACCTGTGATCCAGACCATGCCACAAAGCAGCTGAATCCTTGAGCAACCCAAAAGCCAAACCCAGGTTTTATTCTCAACCCACGGATGTGCATTTGCTTGGGAGCAGTAACAATTTTTCCTTATTATTATTCCTAACTAGAACATCCAGCCTTTTAGCTTGTGGTTGCTTGAGGTAAAAAAAATCATCACAATTTGAACTGTGATCAACCAAAACATGAAATGAATGCTATGTTTCATTTAATAAACTCCAGCAACACAAGGCTGCCTGGTGGACACAATGTAATTTGTTTTGGATGTAAGGATGGAAAAAATAATTGTTTTGTCTTCAAGGCAATTAGAAAATAAAAAAGGATTTCTGTATTAACAGGAAAGAAACTGTCAGGTTAAAATTCATATTCAATAAATTATTTTTCCTGTTCTTTTCTATTAACTTGCAGATTATCAATTCTTGTTGTTTTGCTCAAAGCCAAGAAGTCATTGCATGTCACTAGGAAGTCACTCCATGCCCTTGTTTGAAGTCCCTCTCCAGCTCTCTTGTTGCCCCTTTAGGTAGTGGAAGGCACTATAAGGTCTCCCTGGAGCCTTCTCTTCTCAGTCTGAGCAGCCCCAGCTCTCTCAGCCTGTCTGCATGGGAGGTGTTCCATGGGAGGTTCCTCTATAGTCTGTCATGGTGATGGTGGGCTGAAGGTCCTGCTGCTGGAACTGCAGTGCCACCAGGACTGGAGTCAGGCTCAGTCCCCGCCAGTTTCCAGTGTGCCACTATGGCCACCAGCACCTCACAGTTACATGTAGCCATCACTGCTTTTGGTGGAAATTAAGCCATGTAATGAGCACTTGGAGGAAATCCAGTTCCTGCTGCTTGTAGCACTGTAGTGATGACAGGGGCTAAACCCCTGCAAACATAAAGGAGGGTAGTGCATCTCTGTTGTACAAAACAATTGGGATGAAGAGATTTCTCCATAGCACCAGCACTGGTGAAACCAAAGCTCTCCCAACACCAGAGGCCAGTCAGAAAACAGCTCAGGCGAACATTTCAGCTCCTCTTTCTTTGCTATTTCAAAGACTCTGTTCCTCTCTCTTGCAGCCAGGCCATCAGCGCAGGAGGGAGATGCAGCCGCGGGCCTGAGCAGGTGCTGCCAAAACCATCCGTGACCACCCTCCAGGAGCCCATCACCAGCCATGAGTGGGTTCTTCTCACGGCTGGACCCACGGCGGGTGCCGTGGGGGGCCGCAGGCCATGCCCTGCGCACCCGCGTCCTGCGCACCAAGCCCGTGGAGTCAATGCTGGAGGGCACGGGGGCCGCAGCCACCCAGGGCGCCAGGCTGGCCAAGGTCCTCACCACCCTCGACCTCATCTCCCTCGGCGTCGGGAGCTGTGTGGGCACCGGCATGTACGTGGTGTCCGGCCTGGTGGCCAAGGAGATGGCGGGGCCCGGAGTCATCGTGTCCTTCATCATCGCTGCCGTCGCCTCCATCTTGTCAGGTGAGTCATGTGCATGGGATTTTGAGTAATGTGCCATCTCCTGCATCCTCTTCATTCTCGGGTGCACACCTGGCAGGACCCAGGCTCAGCAGCATAAGCTACAAAGAGGTAGCACATTCCTCATAGACTCAAAAAAAGAAACAAAACATTTCCCTGGTTCACCCATCTGGGTTCATCCAACTCATGGGGTGCACTGTCTCTCATTGCCCAAATGTTAGAGCAAACCTTGCAGTGGGAGCCAGCAACACAAGCACAATTATCCTGATGAGCTGCCAATGGCTCCCACAGGGATGGAGCCAGTGGTCAATATGTTTTGAGACATTGGAAAGTTTTGCAGCACATGTCCCAGGCAGAGGGAGCATGGCCAAGCCAGAGCATTGGAGCAAGGGCAAAATGCGGGAAACCCAGCTCCAGCAGGGAGGATATCAGTGGCTTGGGCAGCACCAGGGCCAGCTTCTTTTGTTGACATGGCTAACAGTTGAGAAATTCCTGGAATTAAGAAATTAGTTCTGGAGTTGATTTTATTGGCTCCTATTCATGCAGGGTCACTCTTTGAATTTCCAAACAAAAGCGCAACAAACAAATGTGCAGGGAGAGAGGAATTATGTATTTTCGTGAAAACTCTGTGAATTCCATCTCCTCCGTAGGAACCCAGCTGAGCATATGGCTCGAGCTGCGGTTTCCACATGAAGCCAGTACTGCTGGCATTTGTCCTTTCCAGATCAGTGCTAACACGATGATGTGATGTTCCTGCTCTCCCCCGCTCAGAGGACTTTGCATGCTGTGTCAGTCTGGTATCCAGCTTTTGTCTGCGGGTTGGATAAGGAAACTTGAGTAAATGGCAGAGGTTTGATAGAAGCAAACACAGCAAGATGACCCAGCTCAGCTTTTCAACATCCAGATTTTTGTAGGTGGAGATGGGAACACATCGTGCTCTTTCTCTGGATGTTGCAGGGCTGCTCCATGGAGATGACACCAAAATGCGTGCGAGTTTGAACTCCTGACATCCCTGCAGCCCAGAGGCACAACCCTGGCACAGCACGGGCATGAGCGTCATGCTCAAAGCCCACAACAAGAGCAGAGAGCTTGCAATGAGATCCAATGCTTGTTCGAGATCCCAACACAACAAACCCAGAATGGCCGTTCTTTAACCGAGGCAGTAGATAGCATCAGTGTCTCTCCTTTCCCAGCGCCTACTTTCTCTCCTCTGTGAGGGTTTGGTTGGCTGGGAGGCAAACCAAGAGCAAAAAGAGCTTGGGTGGGTCTGTGCTAACAAAAACACACTGTCCTCCAGAAGCGGCTATTTCACCCCAGACACGAGCCCTGCCCCACAGCGGGAGCTCCTCCCGCCTTCGCCCACGGGAGCCTGCGCCACTTCCCACTCCGCTTTCATCTCCCTTTGCTTTTGTAGCTCTGGGAAAGTGTTTTGTGAAGGATGCAGTGTTTTGATAGTCTCCTTGGCCGCTTCCTCACTTCATCCTTTACACTGCTGTTGTTTGTAACAGCAACACTTTTTTGGCAAGTAAAACCAAGCAAGAATTCAGGAGCTGGATCGGCTGTTGGACTCACTGGGGATGTGATTTCAGCTCTCACATCGTGATTGCTCCTGGTGTGCCAGGCTCTGAGTTTGGGCAAGTGTGCAGGGACAGATTTTAAGAAGCTTTTCTGTTTTAAGGCCAGGTGGGACCACCAGATCACCCACTCTCCCTTGGTTCTTCACATCTTACCAAGTCAAACCCCACTGCTTGCAAAGTGGACCCAGGAGGGGTTTGGATTTAAAAAAACTTCCAACAACAAAAAACCAAAACCATCTAGAGAGCCATCCAGCTCACCTGGGAGCCTTGCCAGTGGGAAACCCCTCTGCACTGTTCAACCCAGTTTCACATAGAGATTTTTCCAATTTCATCTACTCAACACATTCTGGTTATGCCTTCCCCGAGGTTTAAGCAACATGTACCCCATCAGAGTACTTACACATGCACTATAGTCCATTAACCTGATAAATTAAATTAAATCAATCTCTTTTATTCTCTCACTGGAAAGCCTTTTTTTTTTAGCTCTCAAGCACAAACACTTGCCCAGCTTTCCTCCACAAAACCTGCCGAGCACTGCAGGCTCCTTCCAGCAGCTTTGATGGCTGGGAATCCCCACACTCACACCCATGTCTAACCAAAACACTTTCACGGTAAAAATCAGCAGTTTGCATCTCACCCAACCCCATCACTTTCTCTGCAGCCTTTTCCACCAGCTGTTGCTTGCCCCTTTGGTGATGTCCTCTCCTGAATTAATATAACATTGTTTGGAGCACAGTGCCATGGTCTTACCTGGTACCCATGTGGGAATGGCTCACCAGCAGCCAGGATGCACCCTGGAGCAGGGAGGAGCTAAGCATGTGCCTCAGGTGCTGCCTGGCTGCAGGATGAAGGCTGGGCTGAAGGGCTCCAGCTGCAGCTGCTTGAGTGGTGCTGGTGAGGTGGGAGCCCTTATTCTAAGGAATCTTCCTTTATGGAGCTGCCTCTTATATATCAGCACATAGTGATCATGAAACACAATGGACAGGCTCAGTGGCTTGCTGAAAATAATACACCTGTCTCAATAAATTGGGTGCTCTTCATTAACAAAAGGTGATCCCTCTGGATTTCTTGCATGGTAACATCAATTATTTTGTGTTATGATGTCCAGTGCATCTGAAAGGCCCCTCTCTGAAGGCTTTTTTTCACATGAAGATTCACTCCCATCATGCCAGTGACCTGTAGGATGTTTCATTGCTCCTGTGCCAGGTAGTAGTGGGAGGATCAGAATCCATACCATGGCCACCACCATCCCAGCACACCAAAGCCACCAGTTCCTGATGCCATCAGTTGTTTTGTACATGGAGTGTTGGAAGGGCCAATGCCATGGACCCAACCACCCACTGTGTTCGTGTCCTGCTAAATAATGTCAATAACTGTATAATTACACCAGCATAGCAACTGTCACATCAACTGCACAAGTGTGGCAGATACTCAAGGAAAAGATATGGTTCTCTGTAGAACATTTGCTCTTTCAAACAACCACTGTGTTGCCTTGTTCTCTGCAGAAATTTGCTAACAGTCTTGATTGGAGAAAAAAAGATAAATCTGTCTCCAGATTCAAAAAGTTGTGGCAGGGAGGGTGTGCCCAACCTCTGCCTGCAGACCCCAAACTGGACTGGCTGGGCAGGAGCACTGGGAGAGCTGCATCCCTCTGGATGCAGCGGGACAAGGTGCTGAAAAGATCAAGCTGCCAAGGAGTAACTAACACAGTGTTATTGTGCAGTCATATTGTAATAATAATAATAATATTAATACGGAAATATTAAGACAATAAGATTAATAACATATTATTGTTATACACTGAAAATGCAGCAGAGATTACTATATATAATATGTATTTTACATGTACATATATCTATATATGTCTATATAGATCTATGTAGAGAGAGAGATATAAATTATATGCTGATACCTAATGCTGATATCCACAACATATTGCTGTACCCAACACATACTGAAAGACTGCTCTTCTATTTTGGGATCCTAGTAGAGTAATTGAAAACTCAAACATTTTATACATATTAATGTCCTTGCTGTGTTGTTATCATTGTGTGTTGATAACAATCATCTTTAACTGTTATCTTGTCATTAGCGAAAAGTAGATCTGCCTCCAAGAAAGAGTATATGATTTTTAAGGCCATCAGAGAGTGACACAAGATACTTGTCCCCATCAGAGCACCAGTTTCATAAATCATTCAGGTCTGGAGTTATCTGTGAACGTCGTACCTTTGCCAAGCACATGCATTTTTCATCAGTTTTGAATAATGACTGTCAGTAGGGCTGGAGGGATGACGGGGATGTCTTGCAGCTCCTGTTGGGCTGCTTTACAGAAATCAGGTTTTGAAGAGTCCCATTGCAAAACAACACGCAGGGAAGTTGAACAGTGAATGGAATATAAAAGTCCTTCAACGCCAAGAAAAGAAGCATCACAAAATTCAGCTTAAGAGATTCAACAACTCTGTATTTGTACTGAGTAAAAACTGCACTTAGAGTAAGAGCATCTGCCTCATAACATTTTTATAAATTATTCATTCTCCTCTCTATACTGAACTGATTGCAAATTTGAAGCAATTATTATCTTTTAAATAGTGAACAGTAGTTGATAAAGAGCTCAATAATTACTATGTGTTTACACAGTGATAGTAACGGCCTTAACCAATTCACCCATATGAGCTGTGCTGAGGTCTTTGGGGCAGGGATTTTGGGGTTTAATAGGTGTTAAACATGCAGGACACTGTGTGCTCTTCCAGCATTTGTCCTGACTAATATTTGGGGAATTTATAGCTAAGTCCATCCATTCCTTTTAAATAAAAGCTAATGTTTGTTTTAAGACATCAATGTGTCAGGGTCAAGTTTTTATTAAAAATTATCCTGACATAGTAAGCACACAAGGAGTTCAGAAAGTATTAAAGTCCACTGAATTCTTCTTCCAAACAGTTCCAGTTAAATACTTCTTTTTGCTTTTCTTTTCTTCTTCTGCACAGTTAGTTTAGCAATTGTTCTTTAGAAGACTTAAATATAACATTTTCTAAGTGTTAAAATAACTTATGTTCTTTATGTGGGATGTCTTCAAACTCCTCTTCTATGGGTATGAACAAGAGCAGGGATGATCAGGGCAGTGCTTGTGCCTGGATCTGCAGAGCAGCAACCCAAGATGGACATTTGGAGTTTGAAAGGTTTGAAAGGGAGAGGTGCAGCCTTCTGTGAGCCCTCCTGTGACATCTTGCTCTGTGACAAGGCTGGGCAGCACTGGTCCAGGATCCCATGTAAACGTTCAGCTTTAGTTTGAACTGCCTCCTCAGAAAGAAAATCCATCACAACTTGATTTTAGTGGAAACTTGTCTGGTTTTTATGACAAGAAACTGAAGAAGGAGGGTCACCATGGCCCTGTGATATCTCTGGACTCCTGGTGCTGACTGCACCCCTGACACCTCCTGACACCTTCAGGCAGATGGCACCAGGGCAATTTTACTTTCTCCTTTTCCAAACACATCTTCCTTATATTGTTTCATATTTTTTCCAAACAGGTGTTTGCTACGCTGAGTTCGGCGTGCGGGTCCCCAAGACCACGGGCTCTGCCTACACCTACAGCTACGTGACAGTGGGGGAGTTTGTGGCATTCTTCATTGGCTGGAACCTCATCCTGGAGTACCTGATTGGCACGGCCGCGGGGGCCAGTGCCCTCAGCAGCATGTTCGACTCACTGGCCAACCACACCATCAGCCGCTGGATGATCAACAGTGTCGGGACCTTGAACGGACTGGGTGCGTCGTGCTATGCAGAGCTACCTGCATTAATTAGGGCCTGAAAAGCAATTGAGAGCTCATCAAAAGTCAGACATGGATATTAGGCTTCATTTATTATTTACTGTCTGTCTGGCTCTGGTACTTTGCCTTGCAAGTTGGGTTCACAGGCAGGATGTAGGGGATGGGACACAGGACACTTAGAGCCCCTTTGGGATGAGCTGGAATTTAGAATAAATGCAGAGAAACAGTGGACTATCATAAGGTAATGACAGCACAGAAACACTTCACCCAGTGCAAACACTCTACTTGGTCCCATTGAGGCACACACAGAATTTTGGTAGAGAGCACAAGCTGGTGTCTGCAGTACTCCCATGGACAAACTCAGGGCTGCAGGGATCCTGTATGATCAGCTGTTCCAGCAACAGTCCTGGGGTTCTTCCAGTAAGCAAACCAGCCAGCTGTCCTCTACCTGTGCCATGAAAACTTCATGGTTGATGGATTTTTAATGAGTACTTGGCAGATACATGTTATGCAAACTGGAACCTGATAATTTGTTTGCTGCTCTCCCAAAACTCTGAACAGTGTCTTGAGGCATCAAGATTTATCACCTTAATTAAACAGCTTTAGTGGGTGGAGGTGGGGGTACCTGGAGACCACCTTTGCAATGAAACCCAGGAGTTCTGCAAAGCTTCAAGGTCTAAAAAGGGAGTTCCTGGAGATGCTGTGGATGGACAGTAACACACCTCTTTTCTCTCACCTAGGGAAAGGAGAGGAATCATACCCCGACCTTCTTGCTCTGGTCATTGCTGTCATTGTCACCATCATTGTGGCCATGGGGGTGAAGAACTCAGTGGGGCTGAACAACGTGCTCAATGTCATTAACTTGGCAGTCTGGATCTTCATCATGATTGCTGGTCTCTTCTACATCAAAAGTGACAACTGGGCTGAAGGGCAATTCCTGCCGTTTGGATGGCCGGGGGTAAGTCTTGGGCACATAGAGTGACATGCAGCACCTGAGTGGTGCAACACACTCAGCTTTGCTCATGGTGTACACACTCTACTTCCACTCCACTCTCCAAATCCAACACTGCTAAACTTGCCAGTGCTTTGACCAGGGACATCCAAATCCCAGTACTGCAGGTTTGGATCCAGACCTGCTCACTCCAACAAACCCAAAGAGTAGAGCAATGCTTTGCTTTTATCTCCTGACACGTCTAAGCATAAACCCAGAACCATCCCAAAATGGCACTCCAATCCCAAACTCCATATGAAAGTATCCTCCAAGAGATACCACTAAGTGCCAGGCCATGGAGCAAAGTGCTGTGGCCATCTGAGACAGGGTGCTCCAGAGAGGATGTGGCTCAGCCTCTGTGGAGCGGGGAGATACTTGTGTTGGCAGGTTTTCAAGAACAATGTTCCTCAAGCATTTGTTTTGAGCACTTCATAATGCCACCTGCCAGTACTTATTTTATGGATGTTCCCTCATAGCTTACTGAGAATTTGGACATATTTGGCTTTTTTAGCTTGCTTGCACTGGTTTTTATCCAAGGATGAACAGAGACTGAAAATATCTCAGTTGGCCTAAACCCAAGATAATTTCTCAGATTTACACTGCTCAACTCCATTGGGGTTTTGTGCAGAAAAATAAGCAAGAAAGTAAAGTAAACCAAGAACCTTGATTATTGAAAGTATCCCAAGCTGACATGCATTCCCTGCACCTCCCTTTAGTAAATCAATACCTCTCTGCCAGAGAACAACAGTGAGGAGAAGAGCACTCACTTGACAGCAGAAGTCATATTTACCTTTGGGTTGTGTTTGGCTTTTTATACCATAAAACAAGAGTGAAAAAGAGGAAATAGAAAATACCTTGTTTGCTCCAATCCAACTCAACATATATCTTGTGGCAAAACCCCATAGTTTTAAAAGATAGGTACCCAAAACACATCAAACCCAACAAGGAAGTCTCATCATTTTCAGCTGGTTGGTTGTCTCACAAGTTGTTTAAAAGTAAATCCATCAAGCACAAGTGTGAGATCCCCGGGAGTGTAGGGGATACTTTAAAAAAGGTAACTAAAAATAGTCCCTAAAAGAGGGAAGTTTTACTGTGTGCTGTATTACTAGATAGCTGAGATGACAGAGGTGTGATGGACAGGTGGTACCCAACAAACTATCTCAATGTAAGCAAGGGTTTCACAACTCCAGGTCAGCTCACTCAGAGCCAGGCAGTCTTTACCCTGCTTCAGTGTTCCTTTCCTATAAATGTCCTCACTAATACTGTATATTTTAAAAAATCACATTAAAAAAGTAACTAAACAGTACAAATAATTCCTCATCCAAGTGCTCCAATGTGTACTCCTAACCTGTCTGCAGCTTCCAAGCAAAACAGAGGTTGTTTGGAGAGCGGCACACATCTGACTGCTGCTGCTCTCTCCTGCTTCCTCTGCTAGTGGATCTTGCTGCCACATGAGACATCTTGCTAAGACAGAACGTGTAAACATGTTCCAAATCCCTACTAATATAAACGGGTTTGGGGTGGAGGATTGTGAAAGCAAACATGAAATTTGTTGATTCTTTCCTCTGACAGTGGCAGGATCTCCCAGCAGACTGGGGCACTGCATGGGCACAAGTTTGTTGTGTATCATGAGCTGCAGATGCCTCCAGTGGCTTGGGACACACACTGAAATCTTTTTCTCAGACCAGATCACTGGGCTAGGGGTGGACACAGGGTCAGTCCCCAGCTCTTTGTGTGCATCCCCTGACGTGCCCTCACTCACCCTTTAGCTCAGATAATGCAGAACTGGGCTTCTTCATTTTTTGCTCAGCTCCCTCTCCCTGGCTGGGTGCCAGCCTCCCTCCTGGCACCCAGAAGTTTGATCCTCCACACAGGTGCTCAAAGGAGCTGCGACCTGTTTCTATGCCTTCATTGGCTTCGACATCATTGCTACCACAGGAGAAGAAGCGAAGAACCCCAACACCTCCATCCCCTATGCCATCACGGCCTCACTCGTCACATGCTTGACAGCTTATGTGTCTGTAAGTACCACCAATACAGGAGAAATGTACAGAAATATGCAGATACACTACTATTTTTTAATATATATATGTATAGTGTGAGTCCTTTCTGGGCATCTGCACAGCTCCCCTCCCAAGTCTGAGGTGAGATGAGGTGAGGTGAGGTGAGGTGAGGTGAGCCAAGGTGCTCGTCTGACCCTCAGACAGGGTCACTTTCCTTAGTAGGAACAGACATCAGCTTTGTTTCCATGTGCCTCCAGTGCTTGCCAGGGCTCCCCTTGGCCACCGCCTCATTTGTCCCCAGGCTCCTGTCACCTGAGGAGACCCCTCTGCCAGCTGCAGGGACATGGTGGCAGATTTTTTTTCCCTCATCCCTACCCACAGCTAATTTTGCATCCAGGAGTGCAGCAAAGCAGAAGGAGAAGCAGCATTGCAGCATCCTTTCTCCATGTTTCTGCAAAAAGCAGCACTGCCTCTGCTGGAGATATGGGAGAGGGTCTAAATGAGGGGAGAGGTGGGCAGGAATGGCCGTGTGAGAGATTCTGCTGCCCTGCACCCCAATGTGTCTGTACTCAGAGATTTACCCTATAAAGGAACAAAACTGAGTCATGAAGGAGAAAAAAAACCATTGTTCTGATAATTTCAAAGAAAGCTTCTCACAAAACCATGTTCCTTGACTGAAATAGGATCAGGGTGATTCCCAAAGGAATGCAGTCTGGGTTTAGGGTCTGTCCCATCAGGAGTGCCTGACTCAGACAGTGCAGTCCCAGCAGTGGAACATGGCCAGTAGAATTGTTACTAACCCTGCCAGGCCCACCAGCCTCACCAGTCACACCAGTCCCACTTGACTCCTGCATCACCACTACAGCAAAGTTCAAGTGTCTCTTTCTTGCCTTTGAATAGCAGATACCAAATTCCCACAGTTTTCTGGATCAACAACCCCACAGCAAAGCATATGTAGTCCTAACCTCTAGTATTTTACAACCCCTCCACAGGGGTCACAGGAATACAATCCCAGTCAGACTTGACACCCCTGACAAGCAGCCCCTGCACCCTGAGAGTCCTCAGCAGCTGCTGGAGCTGCTACTGACACCTGTGTCTTGCTCCTCTCACCTTCCCCAGGTGAGCATGATCCTCACGCTGATGGTGCCCTACAATGACATTGACACCGAGTCCCCACTGATGGAAATGTTTGTAGTCCACGGCTTCTACGCAGCCAAATTCATCGTTGCCATTGGGTCTGTGGCCGGACTGACCGTCAGCTTGCTGGGCTCTCTCTTCCCAATGCCAAGAGTGATTTACGCCATGGCTGGTGATGGGCTGCTCTTCAGGTCAGTCATGCCCATGCTGACATTTATTTTTTGGCCCCTTGGGATGTGGAGGGGAATTGTGCTGGGGAATGGAAAGCTGTCCTGTGCCCTAACACCCCACAGTACAGGGAGCACACACCAACTCAGTGCTTACAGTATGAGCATACACCAATGCAATATCTTGTGAGAAAAATATCTGGAGTGGTCTACCCAGAAGATTCTCATTTCGTGCTGGTACCCAGAAATTCTACTTATGTAAGGATGAGTGTTTAATTCAAGAGTTACTTGCAAAGGAGAACAGCTCATACACATAAAATCTGGGCACTTACTTGCAAGTGTCCAAGCACCCATTTCAGAGCTGGTCAGACCTAGATTTAACTCCAGATCCAACCTCAGCAGTATTGCCAGTTCCCAGCTGCCCAGAGTCCAAGCTCCAAATAGTAACAAGAGCTAAAGGGACCCTGGCTCTGGGTCTGTCCCTTCCAGCTGGGGATGGGTTATTGCAACATGAAACTGCTGTGATGTACAATTTTAACTTTCTGCAACTGTTTCATGCTCCAGGTTTTTATCCCACGTCAGTTCTTACACGGAAACCCCTGTTGTGGCTTGTATTGTCTCTGGGTTCCTTGCAGCACTGCTCTCCTTGCTGGTCAGCCTGCGGGACCTGATAGAAATGATGTCCATTGGCACCCTGCTTGCCTACACACTGGTGTCCGTCTGTGTCCTGCTCCTCCGGTACCAGCCCGAGAGCGACATTGACGGCTTCGTCAAATTCCTCTCTGAGGAGCACACCAAGAAGAAGGAGGGCATCCTGGCTGACTGTGAGAAGGAAGCTTGCTCCCCAGGGAGCGAAGGAGAGGAGTTCTCTGGCCCACCAACCAACACGTGCGGGGCAAAAAATCTGCCATCACTAGGGGATAATGAGATGCTAATTGGGAAATCTGATAAATCCGCCTACAATGTGAATCACCCCAATTATGGCACAGTCGACATGACCACAGGGATAGAGGCAGATGAGTCTGAGAACATCTATCTCATCAAGCTGAAGAAGCTGATTGGCCCTCGATACTACACGATGCGGATCCATCTGGGGCTGCCGGGGAAAATGGACCGCCCGACGGCAGCCACCGGCCACACGGTCACCACCTGTGTGCTCCTGCTCTTCGTCCTCATGTTCATCTTCTGCTCCTTCATCATTTTTGGGGCAGACTACATCTCTGAGCAGAGCTGGTGGGCTGTGCTCCTGGTGGTGCTGATGGTCCTGCTCATCGCTGTGCTGGTGTTTGTGATCTTGCAGCAGCCAGAAAACCCCAAGAAGCTGCCCTATATGGCACCATGTCTGCCCTTCGTCCCTGCCTTCGCTATGCTGGTGAATATTTATCTCATGCTGAAGCTCTCCACAGTCACATGGATCCGATTTGCTGTCTGGTGTTTTGTGGGTGAGTCTCAGATTCATTTATTTTAATTTTTCAACTGACACTTCTTTGAAAGCCTGTTAATAATAACAACTTCCCTAATTAGAGTGCTTGGGCTGATGCTTCTTCAGCTGGGACATGTCCAGTCCTTTTCATCTGCCCCTTGTAATCCTGAAGTTCTTAGAGACCTCATTTTATCAAGCCCCTGAACCACACCTAAATGGAAAATTACACCTCCAGGAAATGTCAGTTTGATGGAAGCAAACTGCTCCATGCAAAGGTGACTATTTTGGTGGCTTTTTTGATGCAAAGTAGGCGGGTTCTGGAAATTGCCTTACAGGCAGGTTTTGTACAGAAATCAGCCTGCTTTCTTGCTATGTCACCCACTTGAGCTATTCAGCAGCCCACACCAGTATCTCAGCACTGTGTTTCCAAAGCCCAGAGCTGTCCAACCCCAACAGCCCTGGGAAAGATAGAACCAAGGGATCTGGAAAAAGTATCTCCTTTTCTTCATCTAAGTTCTTAACTTTGGTGCAGGGGCATCTTAGAACTCACAGGCTTTGTTATGAACCCTTTTATTTCCAAGTTTAGTCTCTCTGACACATAGCCAGGAGTCCAGCATAACCACAGTTTCCCTTGATTTACATTGCAACCCACTCACTCCAAAAACCCCAGAGAAATAGGCAGCTCTCATAGCTCCTCCATGCTGAGCCATTGAGCAGAAGCTGCCACCTGCACTTTTTGGGCTGGAAAAGACATACTCAGTCCTTTTTTTTGGCCCTTGAAGGAAATAGGTGAAGCTGCAAATCCAGGGAAAGCCCTTTTACCTGGAAGCAAAGATGACTCCAAAGCATCAGTTTAATCTGCTGTGATTAAGTACTTTCCCCTGTGGGTACATTTAATACCTCTTCAGCTGCCAGGAATGGCAGAGAGTCAATTAAGCCACTGCATTAGGTGTGATAGGCTCTACCAGTCTGTTGGGGGAGGCACAGCCCATTGGTTTTTCTGACGGAGATGTGGGGTCCTGATTTAACCTCAAAAGCAGTCCCCTCTGTGCTCAGTTCATACATAGCACATGGAGAAGTCTGGGGTTTCTCTGTGCACATGTGCGGTATAGGATAATCCCAGGATCAACTGGAGGTGACCTCTGGATAGATTTGCTGCCAGGGAAAGCATTGGTGCAGGAAGGTGAGATCAGGTAGCTGGAGTCCAACCCTCTCCCTCTCGTCCAATGCAGGTCTGCTCATCTACTTTGGCTACGGGATGTGGAACAGCACCCTGGAGATCAGCGCCCGGGAGGAGGCCCTGCACCAGAGCACCTACCAGCGCTATGATGTGGACGTCGACCCCTTCTCTGTGGACGTCGGCTTCTCCTTCGCCCCCGAGGGCGAGAGCTACCCAGGCTGGGGTCCTCCTGAGGACAAGGGCTTCTCATACCAGCAAATGGCAGACGTCAAGGAGAGCCATCGGACAAGTAGCAGGTCAAAAAGCAAAGGCAGGCACAAACCGCCGTCGGAGGCTCTTATTGCCAACGACGAGTTGGACTACTCGCCCGAGTAGCGGGATGGGCAGCAGGGCGCCGCGCCGCCCAGACCATGAGGAAGGGTCCCCGTGGCTCCCCCATCCTCTCCCATCCTCCCCGGGTCCTCCACCACCGCCCTGCTCACCTCCGGTCCTTGGGACACGCTCTGTGACTGCCGTTGACCCCAAACCAAAATCACTTGTGGCCCAATCCAGCTCCACCAGTCGGGTCTCGCTCTGGTGAACACTGGCTGATCCCCCAGCACCAGCTGATCTCCCGACACCAGCTGCACCAGTGGAGGCAGTGGAGTGGGAGATGTGCCAAACTGGAAGGGCGTTTAGAGGTGGAAGGAGTCACATAAGGGGATGAGACAAGTTGTCCTCTGGGAATGTCCACCCAATGGCCGCAGCCATGGGATGCCATTCTTACATTTTTGGTACTTTCTTGGCATGTGAATTTTTTTCCTTTGAACCACCTGAAGTGACAGCTGAGCCAGAGGCACAGACAGGTGGTAGGTACAAAAGGGAGATGGACCAATTCTTTCCAAGGAGTAGCTCAGAGGTGGATGGTTGTTTCCATCACAGTGTATCCATGGCCTGTTCTGGTGTGAAGGCACTTGGTGTATGCAGCAGTGCTACCCCTGAGTCCAACCTCACACCCTGAATGCAAGCTCCCCAAATACTGTGATTCAAAATTAATCCATGTCTTAGTCCAACCTTGAAGTTCCAGCGCAGCCCAACATCCCAAATCTGCAGTTGGGAGTCTGGTCCCATTTTGGGTCACAGTGAGGACTGTGACCCACTCTTGGCTCAACCCACTTTGTATGAATGGCCAACAAGGACCACACGCTGTTCCTCTGAGCATCACCTGTCTGAGGCTGAGCGCTGCTTCCACCACCTTTTGTCTTTTACAAAAATTATTGTGCCGTCACTCTCTCCCACCGCACTGGGCACACTTCAGTGCTCCCTCTGGCCTCAGTGCTTCAGGGATGCATCCATGCCCTCACAAAACAGCAGTGTCCCTGGGTCAGCCATGCCTTGACAGGGCTGGGCCACATGTGGCAAGCAGAGAGGACTTGGCAGCTGAAATCTGTCTCCCTGCTGCCATCTTCACCTTGTACCATTCCCTCTGTTTCTGACCTTGGCTTGATGGGTGCTGTATGAAAAACACTGAATGCTGCTTGTTCTGTAAGTGTCTGTATGTCAGTCTGAAACCAAACAGAGCTGGTGGCTGGCAGGGCAGAGGTTGTCGGCAGGAGGATGTTAAACCCCCCAGACATGGCCATATTCCCCAGCAGTGCCATTAAATTCCCTGCTGGCAGTA